>NC_134688.1:359330194-359666444 GCF_050947455.1 Rhinoderma darwinii
TGAAAATCAAAGTAAAACTGGCTTAGTTGCCCAAAGCAACCAATCACACCACAGCTTTAATTTTCAAGAGCCAAATTTGAAATGTGCTTACATAGTGTGATGGCGACATCAAAGCAAGAAAAAGCATTTTGCGTGTTGGAATTTGTGAGAACGGGGTCTATTGTGACAGTACAGCAAAACTTCCAGAATCAATTTGGAAAATGTGCCCGGCATAGAAACTGCATTTCACACTGGGTGAAGCAATTCGAGACCACTGGGTGTTTATGTCATTGGAAAAATCCGGGCTGCCCAATACTTGAATGAAACTCTACTGGAGCGTTGGATCGGCGGCGCCGGAAACAACGATTCACCAATGTTGCACTGGCCTCCACGATCACCAGATCTAACATGCTGCAACTTCATTCAGTGGAGCTACATCAAGGACTCAGTGTATCTGCCGCCCCCTCCCCGCCCCCCAGCCACTGGATCTGAATAACCTGAGACAACACGTCACAGAAATAGAGAAATAGTGGAGTCCATATCCGAGGATATGCTGGCACGCGTCTGGACAGAACTGGACTACTGCCTAGACATCTGATGTGTCACCAATGGAAATCACTTTGAACAGTTGTAGTGTGTAGGTAACACTTGCATAGATAATGTGTCTTTTCATGTTAATAAATTTGTGTTATGTTTTCTCTCTTATTAATACTGAGGTTATAATTTTGCACCATCCTTTATGAATCACCCTGTATTAAACATTAAATAAGATAAGCCTAAAAATACAAAGTTTAATGAAAGAACCATTCCATAGGCTCAGAAATACCATATTCACCCTATCATTCATATGACATCTATTCCTGATCAATGACCTACTGATACCTACTGCCACATTGACTAATATGATCATCATACCGGATAATCCACACCCGGAGAGGATCATTATTGGCAGGATGACAACACAATCAATATTTGGTTCTAAAGGAGTAAACTGATAGTCTACAATGGTTGTCTTGATGGAACACATAGCCTTTTCGGATTCTGATTGTTTACCCATATGCAAGATCAAAGCTTTATTCTGACACCCATCTACACATTTGAAGTTCTCAGGAAAAGTTCAAAGAGGGCAAATGTATTGTTTAGATTTGGTATGCCTTTTTAGACACCTACTTTAGAGGTTACTATTTTATTCACTTCAATTAATAATGTTCAAAAAAAAGTTTCTTTAATGAAATATTTATGGACACAAAAACATTCTAAATATTACATTAGGGCCACAATTTTTTTTCATTAATTTCTATTAATATATTCCTCTACTTTCCCCTGGCTGATGGACATATGTCTTTAGAAATAGCATTAACATGCTTGAACAGGTTGGTCACATATATTGTGGTAATTTCCTACCTATCAGAAGAACAAAAAAAGTTGAATAAGTGGATTGTTTGGCAAAAGTTGATGATTTACACATCCGTCATGGCTCATGTTTGTCAGTATATAGAAGAAGCATGTGTAGAGATTTACATCACTTAGAGAGGTGTGTACAGAAGAGGAGTGTACAATGTAACGTGATGTTGTTAGGAGAACTTCTACTGTACATCCTTGAAAGGCTTGATGTCTCGTAACAGATGTCCTTATACTTCCTATCTTGAGAAATGTATTAAAAAAAATATATCCAGTTTTCCCATCTATAGTGCAGATAGATGACATCATTTTCAGAATTTTTTTGATGCCTTTTCACAGTGGGACATTATTGAGTTTATATACGTACTTTGCCAGTTGTTCTGAAGTGCCCTCAAGTGTGATCCATATGTTTTACGTGTTAGGAGAATATTTTTCTTATTTCAACATATTAATTGCCATATTTCGAGTTAACCATTTACATAACCAAGAGAAACGTAACAATTTATTTTCATTATTTTGTTTATATTACAAGATGTCACTTAATCTCTCCATCAATGGTCTTCAACTTGTGACTCTCCAGCTCTTGCAAAATTACAACTCCCAGTATGCCCTGACAGCCTGCGGCTATCAAGGCATACTATAGTTTGGAGACCACTGCTCTATACCACATAAAGTATACTTAATTCAAAAAATCTTCAAAGGCTAAACTCAATAATTATATGAAAGAAGTTTAGAAATTGCTGTCTTGTATACTCTATGAGATATATCCAGCTTCTGTTCTACTACACAACAGCTAATGTCTTCATTAAAACTTCATATAAGTCATAACAGCCATAATAAAACATACATCATAAAACATACAATAATATTTTAATGGTGGCCTCATCTTACCTCTAAAACCCCCATCCTTGATTGCATGTACTCCAAAAATGATGTCTGAACTTGGGAGTTAACTACAGTGACAAAAGAAAGAAGGACGCAGGCCACAATCCCAGCCATCTTTGGCTGCTTCGTTGGTTGATTTGTAAAGGATTCTTATTCCAGCAGACTTTTTCTTACCGATTGTGAAAAGACTTTGGGCACTGTTGTGTTCTGCGCTGGTTCCAGCTCACAACTTTGGAATGCCTGGCTACTTTTCCTTGTAGGAGGGATTTCTGACACAGCACAGCTCTATTCTACTCACATAATTACATCCAGATGCAAGACAATTGCCAAAGACTCTCAGCAACCCCTTCTTTACCAAATTGTCTTTGAAAAGGTCTTTACGATATGTTTTCCCCTATGTGTGCATTATACGCAAGGAAGAATTTAAAGTAGCATGAAAAATATACTTCCATTGTAAGAAAATAGGCACTGAGATAAATTAAGTTTTCTGAAACATTGTCTAAAATTAGATACAATTGAAACGTCCCTATAAAACAGTAGGGTCACAACTTTTTTCATTAATTTCTATTAATATATATTCCTTTACCTTCCCTGGCTGAACTTGATGGACACCTTTTAGGATGCATATCTTCTTGCTAGGTTTGATTTACTGCTGAATTCTACATTAGATAGTTAGAATTTTTGGCCTCAAACACTGTTTTCAGGATTTATATTGTGTGATTTCAATTTTACATGTGCAAATCCGAGAGAAAACAAAAAAGTGTCATGCAGCATTGCATGCTTTCTTACTCCTAGGGGAGAATATGGTGGAGACTCCTTGAGAATGAACATGGAATGCTTACCGGCTCGTATTATGTCCATAGAAGACCCGTGCACACTGCTGAAAACCCTGTAATACAGTGCCGTATGGGTACCATACTATAATGCGGGGCAGTCACTGTCCCGAACTACATTTTCCGCTGTATGGTACTCCATACAGCACTGTATTACAGGGTTTTTAACCCCTAACACCATATGGAATTTAACATAAAAATCTGTATGCTTCTGTAAGAATTCTATGTGTAACATATTACATATGGGCTTTAACACGGCCAAGTGATTAAGGCCTTAGTTTAAGTCAATTTTACTGGTGGTTCCAGTGTGGTATCTTCTGCACACTCTCGGCTGCACTTGTCACACAGCCATGTGGCGCCGTTAGAATGCTCAGGTGATGCTGTCTATGTAAAAACGAAAGAAAGGCCGGGCTAACCCCTGGAACTGCGCACGCCTGACCAGGAGTCTGGAGAACTACTGAAGGACGTCTCCTGTGGAAATATGGTATACACAAGTTATTTTCATAGGGGGATTTGGGGGCTGATTGTGCTAGAATGAAGTTTTTCTGAAAAAGAAGTATATTTTTCAAGAATAATGATTTTGGAAATGGAATTTAAAAGGTAACCAACTTTAAAAAAATCTTTGACTTCTTAATAAGAAGTCATTGTCATTCTGGGAATACACATTCAAGAGCCTTGGGCCAAATAAGGGTTAAGGTAGAGATTAGGACCTGTGGTCTATAGTCTTCAAGTAACTGTGTGGATCACTATGAGGGTATGTTCACACGCACTGTTTTCAGAAGTAATTCAGGCGTTTCACGCCTCAAATTACGCCTGAAAAAACTACTCCATTACGCCTACAAACATCTGTCCATTGCTTTCAATGGGTTTTACGATGTTCTGTTCCCACGAGGTGTTATTTTACGCTACGCTGTCAAAAACGGCGCGTAAAAAGACGCCCGCGAAAAAGAAGTGCATGTCACATCTTGGGACGTTAAAAACGCTCCTTAAAATGGCACGAAAATCGCGAGTGGCTACAAAAACGGCTGAAAATTAGGAGCTGTTTTCGCCTGAAAACAGCTCCGTATTTTCAGACGTTTTTGGTCACTACGTGTGAACATACCCTCACATGTTAACCAGACCAAAGACCAATGACTTAAAAGACAATACACCTGAAGGCCACGGGGTTCATCTGTACTGCATTACTTGAAGGTATTACCTTGAATTTATTTGAGAAATAATATTTTAAGTAGGTTGGAGAACATAGAGCGATAAATTTTTAAAATTCCTGACAGGTTCTATGAACATACTTTGATGTGTAAAGTTTTATATCTTTTGTCTTTTTCTGCATTCACACAGGCCAAATTGCATTACAATAGCTCAGAAATTATCAAATTGTGACGATAATTGGCCAGTGTAAACGGACATTAAAGGCTATGTACACCATTGAAGGGCAATTATTTTTTTTAATAAACAGGTCAGTTAGTGTGATTAGTGCAACTTTCTATATAGCTTTTGTTAAAAATGTGTTTTACCTTTTGGGAAACAGCTGCTCTGTATTCTCTATACGGAGCAGCTGTATTGTTCGCTATGACCTGAAGCCGTCAGTCCCGCTCACGGGTTCAGTGTCAGCAGATCCTGCATGTCTCTGACACGCAGGATCCACCTGTAATCTACCACATCTAAGTTATGAACTTAGATGTGATGGATAACAGGTGGATCCATGAAGGACCCGCTGTCACTGAACCCATCAGTCCCGGGAGCAGGATTTAGCGCTAGATACTGCTGCTAAGAATAGAGAATACAGAGCAGCTGTATCTCAAAAAGTAATTTTAATTAATTTTAGAAAGTTGCACTAATCACACTGATTGAATGCCTTTCAAAGGTTTATATATCCTTTAAACAGGTTACATCAAGGATATACAAAACATTAAATGAATTCATATTCTTGAATAAATTTGTTGTGATGTACAGTATATTCCCTTTTTACTAATATTCCACCAAAAATTTTGCATTAGAAGGAATTTATTATTGTTCTTTACTCCTAATAACTATTTATCCTTTGATGTTACTTAAACTAGTTATTTATACTATACTCTCATTATCATCATGAAGCATGGTTACAAAGAAAGGTAACATCCAGAAGTTTCACAAAATATTTTTCAGCAAAAATACTTGTCTTAGGCTATGTTCACACAACTAATTTTTTTATGCGGAATCCACATACTGAAATCCAAGAGAAATCCGTTTACAAGTCCACATTTCCAGCAACTGAATTTTAAGTGACATGTTGCCTATTGACATTGATCCCGTGCTAACAACTCGGTGGATTTCCACATGCGAATTAGCCCCATTGAATGCAGATCCATGGAACATACACTGAAAATCCCTGTCAAAAATCCACAAATAATGCGTGTATTTCCCTTCATATTTTCATCAGATTTTTCCACCTGCTCAATCAGTCCTGTGAACATAGCCTTAGCATTTTTAAAGTGTATTTTTTGCCAAGGAGAGTGTTTAATTTGCAGTAATACAATTTAATTGTAAAAAGGCTGAAAAACGTTTAGTGCAACCTCTGTATTTGTGTGAATAATTATTAACCTTTTGCTGTTAAAGCTGTGGCAGATCACAGTCTGAATACACTGTGGACTAACTGCAGAATTTATAGCAGATGGTATATAACTGCATATAACACGATAGAGAGACAGACAGACAGACAGACAGATAGATAGACATATAAACACACAGGGCCTCCATCAGGGCAGTACCACTGGTACTCCCACCAAGGGCCGACCAAAAAAAAACGCTACCGCTGTCGCCGTCATTGCCCGAGGTTAATTTGGAGAAGGGAACGGGCCCCATTTTATTGCTGTGCTTTTCTTCACAAGACTGACGCTGGGTAGCATCACAGCATTATGTCCGACGGTGCATAAAACGTCCTGACACTCGCGTCATGACGTATGTGCCGACACACATCCCACCCTGATGCCAGCGTCAGTCTTCTGAAGAAGAAATCAGCGTTAGTTACTTTGGAGAAGGGAACGGGTCCTGCAATACAATGGGTCATGTTCCTTTCTCCAAATGAACTTTGGGCAGCAGTGGTGATGGACAGTGACGGCGTGTGGGCCCCTTTATTTTCTTTTTTTAGCCGGGCTTGTGAAGCAGGACCCCAGCGCCCTAGGAGAAGAGGCGCCCAAAGAGAAGATGCGCCCAGATGGAAGTGGAGAAAAGAGGACCCGGCAACATAGGGGTCTGAATTTTTTGGGTGGAGTCTGGTCTGGGGTGTAAATTAATTTAGGGGTATGATTGGAGGTGTAAATTAATTTAGGGGTCTGGGGTCTGAATTAATGTAGGGGACTGATTGGGTGTGTAAATTAATTTAGGAGTCTTGTCGGGGGGTCTAAATTAATTTAGGGGTCTGGGGTCTAAATTAATTTAGGGGTCTGAATTATTTTAGGGGTCTGGTCGGGGGTTTGAAGCAATTTAGGGATCTGGACGGGAGTCTGAATTAATTTAAGGGTCTGGTCAGGGGTATGAATTAATTTTGTATCTGGTGTCTAGGTAGGTGACATGTGTGCAACATGTGAGGAGGTGAAGACTTCGTCCAGGCGTGCCGCAGCGGTGGAAGATCATCTGTAAGAGCCAGAAGCAGTGACCAGCCCTGGATCTTGGTGAGCGACTCTTCTGTGTAAAAGCAGCAGCTTCAGTGCAATGATTTTATTTATGTTGCCCCCTGCACACCTACTGTCTTCCCTTTGGCCTCCCACAGAGCCCCTGCCGACCTGTCTCCCCCCTGCTTCTCCACAGAGCACCTGTCAGGGTCTCTATCCCCCCTGACCCCACTCCGCCCCTGTCAATTTCTGCTCTCTTAGCCAACCCTCCCCACCAGAGCCCCTGCCACCAAGTCCCTTTCCCTTGTCCCTTAACAGAGCCCCTGCCACCAAGTCCCTTTCCCTTGTCCCTTAACAGAGCTCCTGCCCACCTACTGTCTCCGCCATGCTCCTCCACAGAGCCACTGCCTGTTTGCGTCTCACCTCATTTCCATTGCCCCAACCACCGCCCCAAAAAAAAAAAAAAATGTAAATCGGCAGGCTTAATTACTGTAAAAAAAACAGTAATTGGGGTACCCCGACTCTTTGACTATATGGGGCCCAGAAATTTCTGATGGCGGCCCTATACCTACACAAACACATAATATATAATATTATACATTTTTAGTTGTGGAGGGTGGGAGAGGGGTGCATTTCTTCCTAATTGCTTCTGTGAACTGTTTGACTAAGCTGCCAGCATGGGACTGCTGGACAGCTCATTATGACTTCACACAGGTGGACATATAGAGCCTAACTGGCTCGATGTGCCAGCGCCTGATGTCATTAGAAACTGCCCGGCAGTCCTGCGCTTGCTACTCAGTGTGGGAGTTTAAAGAAGTACATAAGAAGAAGTTCTGAGAATGTAAGAATAAGAATGCGACTGATTTCAAAGCGTTCAGAAGTCTTTACAGGTGTCAGTAACAACCTGTAGAGGCGTCATTGCGACCTCTGTTAACACTTCTATTATATGGCTGGAAGCATATATTACAGGATCACACCATTCACACGATTAACGACACATACAGAGATGGAATACTGCACATACAACCCCATAGAGAATGCGAACGGGAGCCGTTCCATTCTCAGTTGCGTGCGCCGTCTGTGTGGCTCCCAAACAGACCAAAACGAAGCTCGTTTGTAGAGCGAAATCCGGTGCCATTCTCATGTGGACTGGAAGCCGCTGTCGGACAGTAAGATGACGACTTCCGGCCGCGGCTTCCGGCCATATGTTCAACTAAGCAAAGGCGCAAGGAACAGAAGTGTAGACCAGCAGAGGCGGTGGCAGGAGCAGGTAATGTTCGTGTATGTTCGTGTGTATTATGTTCGTGTATGTTCGTGTGATACTGTCTGCTGAGCCCTGTATCTAATCCTCCTAGCACTGTGCAGTCGCTCAGAAAATGGCGGCACACAGTGTAGGAGGTTTGAAGACAGTCAAACCCTTCCTTCTCCTGGCACTAGCCAGAAGAAGGAAGGTTGGATTGTGTGAGGACACTAGAGGAGAGTGTGTCCACCCCAAATTTGCAGCATAAATCAATAGGGTTGGTTTACCACAGTGACCATGCTGCAATTTTGGGAACGGCTCCCTCTAGTGGCCAGCACATGGAAATGTTTTAAATTAGAATCAAATTTATAATATTTCCTGACTTGTGAAAAAAATTAAAAAAATTAAAACAATGTGTAATCACTTAAATACTAATTGTTTAACTGAAACAAAATAATAATTCTAGCGACACATTCCCTTTAAGGCCTAAAATAGGCTGATCACTAAGGGGTCAAGGCACACATAATCATGGGTTAATCTCTCTTATCTCTACTATGCTATGTGATCTTCAAAGTAGAATTGATTTTTGTTCAGTTCCACATAATGTAACCACAACAATGCACAACAACTTTAGAGCCGTAAATAACGTAAATTACATTGAGATATATAAATAAAATATAGTTTAATGATAATTAAAGGTATATGGCAGATAATTTTGTCTAAACCAAACTGGGAATATTTGCTGCCATGGTTTGCGTGGTGGGAGTTCTGGCAACACTAAAAGGCAAATACAGTGTGGCTATTAACGTCAGGCATCTTTCCAACCCATACTGCAGATGTGAAGGATAGAAAAAAACGGAGGTCATCAATGTCTTCTTAGCTAGGAAAATATGTTTCGATGTAAATCTATATAAGCAAGCAAAGCTATATCTTTAAGATAACCACAACACAATATGAGTTGGAAATTGAACATTGATCTTTCTTTTTCGTGCTGATTTTCCATACAGAAACCGGTTCTCAATTTTCAAGTCACTGTTGCTTTTTGGAAACGGCACAAGAATAGTAAACTGAAATTAGAGAGTGTGGACGTGTTCAAAGAGTTATTGGTTTCTGTCCAATTCGACCCCATGAATGAAAAATAAAATAATCATTAGTCCTCATTTTCTTCTTTGAATTGTAGAATTCTGAAGCAAATATAGTAAGAGTGAACTAGATATATGTTTATGTATCACTTTCCTAATAGCTTTACCAAAAGTAGAAAATATAATTTAAGTTAGACTTCAGTTGATGATGTGTCAGCTCAGTTTTTGCAGATACACTTCAGGAATTTGCAAGAGCGCATAACATATTGATTGAATCAGCATTTCTCAAGAAATATTAAAACAGAGAATAGACAGCATAGATCTAAGGGGTATATCAGCCTTTGAAAACAGTTTTAGATACATAGAATTAATCTACATAAAAATTAGAGTGACTTTATAAATCCATTGCATTCTTTATCTTGTATTGATGCTGAGTTACATCCTGTATTATAGTCCAGAGATGCATTCACAATTCTGCGGGCTAAACTGGTTTCTCGTCCTGCGCGCCACGATGAGCGGGACAGCGGCTGTAACGTCTGTAATACACAGCCCCATTCTATCGGCGGAGAAAAGTGAAAGCTCTTCTCTCCGCCATTAACCTCTTGAATGCCACGATCAAAGCTGATCTTGGCATTCAAAGCTAAAGCGAGATGGGGGTCTCCCCTTTGATCGCATCACAGGAAATTCCTGTGACGCGATCAATGGCTAAACCTGGTATGGGCAGACAGCCCAGGGTCCATTGAAGGACCCCAGGGCTGTCTGACCATATTTCCTGTTTTTAGGCCATACTTAGGTATGCCCTAACAACTGCCTGTGTAGAATCAGTTACACAGGCTAATTTAAAAAAATTTTTGGTAAATAAATAAAAAATAGTAAAAAAAATACACAGAAATACAAATTTTTTACAATAAATAAACTTTTCAAAATATAAGTCCCAAAACATGAAATAATATATGCATATTTGGTATCGCCAGGTCCGTAACAACCTGTACAATAAATGTATAACATTATTTATGATGATCGGTGTATGGTGTAAATAAAAACTAAATATAACTGCAGCGGAACTGCTTTTTTTTCTACGTTTTTGCCAAAAAAAAAATGTATAAAAATGAAACAATAATGCAAATGTACCAAAAAATGGTACCTACATAAAAGTACAACTCATCCCGCAAAAAATAAAGTCTCATACAGCTACCTCAGACAAAAAATGAAAAAGTTATGAGCGCTGGGATGCAAAGAGGGAAATATAAAAAAATCGTTTGGTCCTCAAGGCCAAAATTGGCCGTGTCCTTAACCGGTTAAAGGCAATAAAAATCGTCAATGCCGTTTTTATCCATGTGTTTTGGCATACTAAATATTTTTCTGATATAGTTTTAATAAAAAAATTGTTTCGTTTTAGCACTGCAGCTTCTATGTTTCCACTATAGAAGTTGCATAATGCTGCTGTAAACCGGACTGACGGATTGGCTGACAGCGACTCCTTTGTGCCTCTGACATACAATCTATCCCTAATACTAATCAAATCCAAGTTTATCAACTTAGATTTGATCGGTATTAGGGCTAGATTGTGTGTCAGAGGTACACAGAAGCCGCTGTCAGCCGAGCCATCAATCCAGCTGACTGATGGATTCAGCTTACAGGGGTGTTATGCAGAGTGGATATAAAGAAGCTGCAGCGCTAAAACTAAATACAATTTTTAATAAAAGTATATTAGAAAAATGTTTCGTTTGCCAAAACATATTTATTACAAAAAAAAAAGGAGTTAAAGTTTTTCATAGCCCTTAACATCGAAAATTGTCCATCATTCCTTGCTGGCTTAATCTCTTTAGCATTCTGTGGTGATTTGCATTCTGGGAGGGGGAGTCCTTATTTCAGGCACTGTACAGTATACTGATGCTGGAAATTTGAATTGTACCCCGCGTTATAGGAAGTCAGTCAAGCTGTTAACAGTTTCCAATGACAACTAGCAAGAACTGTGAAAGCAGCTCTGGACTATAATATGTAACATATGCGGCATCTGGCTTTCACCGGCAAATTTGATTAAAAATATATATATATTGCACCCCATGCAGTTGCTGTACAACTTATTTGCCTTCTTGAAATTGTGCATCAAACTGTTATTTTAAGGGGAACCTGTCACCAGCATTTCACCTACCAAACCATGAATACCTGGTGGAAGTGGGTGAAAAATAGTTTTTATGTAACCAATAATTATCTTGTAAGTAGACTCTGTACCTTTAGTATTCATTTTTTTAGTTTTCCCGTGCCATATGCTAATGAGCATAAAAGAGTCATATCTCCTTTCCTCAAGCCTTTCCAAGTTAACCCCGCTTCCTTACTGTAAAGGATCTGCCAGACACAACTTCTGTGTCGACGCCCATAGGTAATCAGTCTGCACCTGCTTCTATGTCTGTGAGACTGACTCCATCTTCCACCACTCAAGATGGCAGGCTTAGGAGTGGGAGAGCCTATCACAGCCTGGCCAGACGGAGCTAGCTCCCGCCCTCTGTCTATTTATACCTGCCTTTCCTGTTCCTCCTTTGCTTGTGATTCTTCTCTGCTGGTTTCCTGCCCCTGCTGCAGCTTCTTGAACTACTGACCCTCTGCTTGTGATTGACCTTGGCTTTACTGACCACTCTTCTGCTCTGCGTTTTAATCACAAGCCCATATACCTAGTCTACCCTGGTCCCTGACACTACTATGGACCCCCTTGAGACCCTGGCTAAGCAAATGCAGGGCCTCTCCCTACAGGTCCAGGCCCTGGCTCAGAGGGACAAGCAGCCTGATGCTAACCTGGTAGTGCCCCTCAACTCACCTCTTGAACCCCACTTCAAGTTGCCTGACCTGCTCTCAGGGGACCGGAAGACTTTTTTCTCCTTTCGGGAGAGTGATAGGCTCTCCCACTCCTAAGCCTGCCATCCTGAGTGGTGGAAGATGGAGTCAGTCTCACAGACATAGAAGCAGGTGCAGACTGATTACCTATGGGAGTCGACACAGAAGTTGTGTCTGGCAGATCCTTTACAGTACCCCCCCCTTTTATGAGGGGCCACCGGACCCTTTCTAGGTGGACCTGGTTTAGTGGGGAAACGAAGGTGGAACCTCCTGAGCAATACCCCAGCGTGAACATCCCGGGCGGGTACCCAAGTCCTCTCCTCAGGCCCGTATTCCCTCCAATGGACCAGGTACTGGAGGGAGCCTTGGACCATCCTGCTGTCCACAATCTTGGCCACCTCGAATTCTACCCCCTCAGGGGTGAGAACAGGGACCGGAGGTTTCCTCGAGGGAGCCAAGGACGGGGAGCAGCGTTTAAGGAAGGAGGCATGAAACACGTTGTGTACTCCAAAAGACGGGGGCAACTCCAGTCGGAAGGAGACAGGGTTAAGGACTTCAATGACCTTGTATGGCCCTATAAACCGGGGAGAAAACTTCTTGAACGGGACTTTAAGGCGCAAATTTTTTGACGATAGTCACACCAGATCCCCGACCACAAACAAGGGGTTAGCAGAACGTCTTCTATCTGCCTGAGTCTTTTGTATACTCTGGGACGCCTCTAGGTTCTTCTGAACCTGGGCTCAGACTGTGCACAGTTCCCGATGAACGACATCTACCTCGGGATTGTTGGAACTACCAGGTGAAACGGAGGAGAACCGTGGATTAAACCCAAAATTACAGAAAAAGGGGGAGACCCCTGACAAGATACTGACCCGGTTATTAAGGGAAAATTCGGCGAGGGGAATGAATGAGACCCAATCATATTGACAGTCAGAGATAAAACACCTTAAATATTGTTCTAGAGACTGATTAGTCCTCTCAGTTTGGCCATTAGTTTCAGGATGGAAGGCAGAGGAGAAGGACAGATCAATCTCCAACTTTTTACAGAAGGCTCTCCAAAACAATGAAACAAATTTTACCCCTCTGTCAGAAACAATATTGACAGGGACCCCATGGAGACGCAGGATGTGTTTGACAAACAAGGTAGCTAACGTCTTAGCATTAGTTTCTTAAGGGGCACAAAGTGGCACATCTTACTGAAGCGGTCTACAACAACCCACACCACCGACTTGCCTTGAGATGGAGGCAAATCGGTGATAAAATCCATGGAGATATGGGTCCAAGGTCTCTGGGGAATGGGCAAAGAACATAGTAAGCCCGCTGGTCGGGACCTGGGAGTCTTGGACCTAGCACAGACTTCACAAGCGGCGACGTAGGCCTTAACGTCTTTGAGCAACACAGGCCACCAATAGTTTCTGGCAATGAGGTGCTTGGTACCCAGGATGCCTGGATGGCCAGATAGTGCAGAGTCATGATTTTCCCTAAGTACCCTTAGCCGGAATTGCAGGGGAACAAACAGCTTGTTCTCAGGAAGGTTCCCGGGAGCTGAACCTTGATCAGCCGCAATTTCAGAGACTAGATCAGAATCAATAGAGGAAATGATTATACCTGGAGGCAAAACACAAGCAGGATCTTCCTCCAAAGGGGGGCTGGCCATGAAGCTACGCAACAGTGCATCAGCCTTAATATTTTTAGACCCAGCCCTATAGGTGACCAAAAAGTTGAATCTGGTAAAAAATAACGCCCATCGAGCTTGTCTCGGGTTTAGCCTCCGGGCAGATTCTAGGAAAACCAGATTCTTGTGGTCGGTAAGGACCGTTACCTGGTGCCTAGCCCCCTCCAGGAAGTGGCGCCACTCTTCAAATGCCCATTTAATGGCTAAGAGTTCGCGGTTGCCAATATCATAGTTACTCTCAGTGGGCGAAAACTTCCTGGAGAAGTAGGCACAGGGGCGGAGATGGGTGAGGGACCTGGTACCATGGGACAAGACAGCCCCCACTCCCACCTCGGACGCGTCAACCTCCACGATAAATGGCTCCATTTGGTTAGGCTGAACCAGCACTGGGGCCGAGATAAAGCACTTCTTAAGGACCTCAAAAGTCTGGACAGCCTCAGGAGGCCAGTGGAGGAGATCAGCACCTTTGCGAGTGAGATCCGTAAGAGGCTTAGCGATGACCGAGAAGTTAGCAATAAATCTCCTGTAATAATTAGCGAACCCCAGGAAGCACTGTAACGCCTTCAGGGAGGCAGGTTGGACCCATTCCGCCACAGCCTGGACCTTGGCGGGGTCCATGCGGAATTCATGAGGAGTGAGGATTTGACCCAAAAATGGTATCTCCTGCACCCCAAACACACATTTTTCTGTCTTAGCAAACAGTTTGTTTTCCCGAAGGGCCTGGAGCACCTTCCTGACATGCTCAATGTGGGAGGACCAGTCCTTGGAAAACACAAGTATGTCATCAAGATACACTACAAGAAATACCCCAAGGTAGTCTCTTAAAACCTCATTTACGAAATTCTGGAAGACCGCAGGAGCATTACATAACCCAAAGGGCATGACGAGGTATTCTAAATGACCTTCGGGTGTGTTAAACGCAGTCTTCCACTCATCCCCCTCTTTGATGCGGATAAGGTTGAAAGCCCCCCGTAGATCAAACTTAGAGAACCATTGGGCCCCCTGAACCTGATTGAAGAGATCAGGAATCAAAGGAAGGGGATTCTGGTTCCTTACAGTGACCTTATTCAAGTTTCGGTAGTCAATGCATGGCCTAAGACCACCATCCTTCTTCCCTACGAAGCAGAAGCCATCACCTACCGGAGAAGTAGAGGGGCGAATGTAACCCTTGGCCAGGCATTCCTGGATATACTCTCTCATGGCTTCACGTTCGGGACAAGAGAGATTAAATATCCTACCCTTAGGGAGCTTAGCTCCTGGTACCAAATCAATTGCGCAATCGTATTCTCTATGAGGTGGTAACACTTCGGAGGCCTCTTTAGAGAAAACATCAGCGAAGTCCTGAACAAACTCAGGTAGAGTGTTCACCTCCTCAGGGAGAGAAATAGAATTAACAGAAAAACATGACGTCATGCATTCATTACCCCATTTGGTAAGATCCCCAGTATTCCAGTCAAACGTGGGATTATGCAACTGCAACCAGGGAAGGCCTAAAACCAAATCGGACGATAATCCCTGCATCACCAGTACAGAGCACTGCTCCAAATGCATGGAGCCAACAACGAGTTCAAAAAAAGGGGTATGCTGTGTAAAATAACCATTAGCAAGAGGAGTGGAGTCGATACCCACTACCGGGACAGGTTTAGGCAAATCAATCAATGGCATAGCTAGAGACATAGCAAATTTCACAGACATAATATTAGCAGAAGACCCTGAATCCACGAAGGCACTGCCGGTAGCAGACCTACCACCAAAAGAGACCTGAAAGGGAAGCAAGATTTTATTACGTTTCATATTTACGGGAAATACCTGTGTGCCCAAGTGACCTCCCCGATGGTCACTTAGGCGCGGAAGTTCTTCCTGCTGCTTATTCTTATGCCTAGGACAGTTGTTCACTTGATACTTGTCATCCCCACAGTAGAAGCAGAGACCATTCTTCCTGCGGAACTCTCTACGTTGTTGGGGGGACACAGAGGCCCCGAGTTGCATAGGTACCTCCGAGTCTTCCGTGGAAGAACGAAGCAACGGAACCTCGGGAGGCATCATGGGGGAGTCAGAGGAGAAAACACGAACACGTTCAAGTCGTCGTTCCCTGAGACGTCGGTCAAGTCGTACCGCTAAAGCCATAACCTGAGCTAGGGAGTCAGAAGAGGGATAGCTAACTAGCAGGTCCAAGACTCCCAGGTCCCGACCAGCGGGCTTACTATGTTCTTTGCCCGTTCCCCAGAGACCTTGGACACATATCTCCATGGATTTCATCACCGATTTGCCTCCATCTCAAGGCAAGTCGGTGGTGTGGGTTGTAGTAGACCGCTTCAGTAAGATGTGCCACTTTGTGCCCCTTAGGAAACTACCCAATGCTAAGACGTTAGCTACCTTGATTGTCAAACACATCCTGCGTCTCCATGGGGTCCCTGTCAATATTGTTTCTGACAGAGGGGTACAATTTGTTTCATTGTTTTGGAGAGCCTTCTGTAAAAAGTTGGAGATTGATCTGTCCTTCTCCTCTGCCTTCCATCCTGAAACTAATGGCCAAACTGAGAGGACTAATCAGTCTCTAGAACAATATTTAAGGTGTTTTATCTCTGACTGTCAATATGATTGGGTCTCATTCATTCCCCTCGCCGAATTTTCCGTTAATAACCGGGTCAGTAACTCGTCAGGGGTCTCCTCCTTTTTCTGTAATTTTGGGTTTAATCCACGGTTCTCCTCCGTCGTTTCACCTGGTAGTTCCAACAATCCCGAGGTAGATGTCATTCATCGGGAACTGTGCACAGTCTGGGCCCAGGTTTAGAAGAACCTAGAGGCGTCTCAGAGTATACAAAAGACTCAGGCAGATAGAAGACGTTCTGCTAACCCCTTGTTTGTGGTCGGGGATCTGGTGTGGCTATCGTCAAAAAATTTGCGCCTTAAAGTCCCGTCCAAGAAGTTTGCTCCCCGGTTTATAGGGCCGTACAAGGTCATTGAAGTCCTTAACCCTGTCTCCTTCCGACTGGAGTTGCCCCCGTCTTTTCGAGTACACAACGTGTTTCATGCCTCCTTCCTTAAACGCTGCTCCCCGTCGTTGGCTCCCCCGAGGAAACGTCCGGTCCCTGTTCTCACCCATGAGGGGGTAGAATTCGAGGTTGCCAAGATTGTGGACAGCAGGATGGTCCAAGGCTCCCTCCAGTACCTGGCCCATTGGAGGGGATACGAGCCTGAGGAGAGGACTTGGGTACCCGCCCGGGATGTTCACGCTGGGGTATTGCTCAGGAGGTTCCACTTTCGTTTCCCCACTAAACCAGGTCCACCTAGAAAGGGTCCGGTGGCCTCTCATAAAAGGGGGGGGGTACTGTAAAGGATCTGCCAGACACAACTTCTGTGTCGACGCCCATAGGTAATCAGTCTGCACCTGCTTCTATGTCTGTGAGACTGACTCCATCTTTCACCACTCAGGATGGCAGGCTTAGGAGTGGGAGAGCCTAACACAGCCTGGCCAGACGGAGCTAGCTCCCACCCCCTGTCTATTTATACCTGCCTTTCCTGTTGCTCCTTTGCTTGTGATTCTTCTCTGCTGGTTTCCTGGCCCTGCTGCAGCTTCTTGAACTACTGACCCTCTGCTTGTGATTGACCTTGGCTTTACTGACCACTCTTCTGCTCTGCGTTTTTGTACCTCACTCATCTCCTGGTTTGACTCGGCTCGTTCACTTCGCTTGTTGCTCACGGTGTTCCCGTGGGCAACTTCCCCATTTCCCTGGCTTTTTTGTACCCTTGTCTGTTTGTCTGTCATGCACCTATTGAGTGTAGGGACCGTCGCCCAGTTGTACCCCATCTCCTAGGGCGGGTCGTTGCAAGGAGGCAGGGACTGAGTGGCGGGTAGATTAGGGCTCACTTGTCTGTCTCCCTACCCCGACATTACACTTACTTTAGATTAACAGCTCCTCACCTCCCCCAGCACATATGACATCCCACGCTTACGCATCGATGTCCTGTTCTGGTGCATGTGCACAACGGGATGCCATAGCGGCGCATGCGCAGTAACTAGATTTGAGGCCCGGACGAACCAGGGAAGGGTGTCGGACCATACATGAAGGGCGTATGTGCGCTATTTTAGACGAGAATTCTGCTCTCAGGACGGGACAGTTTTTGGCGGTGAGCAGGGAAGAGAAACGAACGAGACTGCTGGATTATTGCCATAAAAGGCGCAAAATGTTTGCAGACTGTTACTTGCAGTTGGAGGAGTTTAGGAGAGTGGATAACGGCAATGAACTTTTGACAGCAGCGGCCAGTGAGGGATGAGTAGAGTTCAATAGGTGATATTCTGGTGACAGGTTCCCTTTAAAGAGGCTCTGTCACCACATTATAAGTTCCCTATCTTCTAAATAATGTGAGCGGCGCTGTCATGTAGATTACAGCAGTGGTTTTTATTTAGAAAAACTATCATTTTTGACGGAGTTATGACCTATTTTAGATTTATGCTAATGACTTTCTTACAGCACAGCAAGCGTAATCTCGCGAGATCAATGACAGTTTACAGCGAGATTACGCTTGCTGTGCTGTAAATCCAACACAAACGTTACCGAAGTGTCGAGATTGTGAATAGACATCACGTCCTGGCTGGAAGCGATGTCTATTAACTCTCAAGACACTTCACGTTAATGTGTGAGTAAGTGACTGCACATAGTGAACAACGCAGGATCACTATGTGCAGAGTAAATGAATGGAGAGAAGTGTATGATGCTGGTTGGTCACTGATTGGTCAGCGTCATACACTTCTTTACAACACCCACTTGGTCAAAAAGTAAAAACACGCCCAGTTGTCTATTAAGAAAGTCATTAGCATAAATCTAAAATAGGTCTTAACTCAGTCAAAATTGACCGCTTTTCTAAATAAAAAACACTGCTGAAATCTACATTACAGTGCCGATCACATTATGTGCAATATAGGGCACTTATAATGTGGTGACAGAGCCTCTTTAAGCTCACCTTAAGCAAAAGTTGCAGGCAACTCTGACCCTAGAAGGACCCCAACAGATGCAACAGCTCTGTAAAAAAAAAGTGTGTGTGGAATTTACACAAACATGCCGATGTCAGCACACGTCTTTATATACACATCTTTATATACACATGCTTATGCAAGCACGATATGTTAAAACTGTACGGATGCAATGGATAAAACAATGGAGGTGACACTAGTGTCAAAGTTAAAAGAAAATTCTTTACTTTAATATTTTAAAGAAATTTAGGGAGTATAATAAATTGTGGTTGTTTTCAACTTTGTATTGCTACGGTATCACTCTTTGTGCAGTGTGTTTCATTTTTCCCATAGACTGGGTTAAGCTTACCAAGATATTGATAAATAACGATAAAATCTATGACAGACATTGTTAACACTCGTTTTATAGGGCGTGGGTAGAATTTCTGCTAGTGTATTCTGGTATTTCCCTTGTTTGAAGTGTAAAAACTCTTATTTATTTGACTACTTTTAAGAATTTTAGTTAATATGTGTGATTTACTGTTTCATGTGGAGTGTGGGACACCGGGTGAACTTTTATTGTTTGCAGGAGTGCAAAACCTGTTTTTTTTCCTTGCAAATATGATGGAAATGTAAATTAAACAACCTAAAGCTACTGGACAACCAAAACCAACATATTTTTAGAAAACTGACCCTATGAACATTGTCAAAAATGTACTCAGTAGTTTATACTTAAAGGGTTATTCCCATCTTTATAAATCTATTTATTTTGCTCAGCAATGTAAAGATAGAAATTTTTGTAATTACCTTTATTTTTCTAAATTATGTACTTTTCCTGGGGTTACCTCTCAAAGTCTTCTTAATTGCATCTTTGTTTATTCCTCGTTGTCTAGGGATCCGGCCACCACTACTTTCCTCTAGCGGTGGCCGCGCCTGCGCAATGATATCCTCTCCATCCATAGGAGAGGATGTCAGTGTTCTCGTGAACGCGCTTATACGCGCATGCGCATCAGATGGCGGCCCGGCCACCTCTCGGGTGGATTCATCAGCGGTCGGCTCCAAGTCCTGCTTACCAGGTAGGTGTTCACACAGGGGGGGGGAAGGGTTGTCGCGAGGGGGGGTGTAGCTTAACATGAGGGGGCATTGGTGCCACGAGGGGGGGGGAGTGACTTTCTGCGAGGGGGGAAGGGGGTTATTTCGAAGGGTGGCGGGGGTTTGCAGGGAGGAGGGGCGGGGGTGCCGTGAAATACAAAGTGGCACTATAAAACGATATAAAAGGGAATAGGGGGGTCGTCTCAACCACGCTTACCATGCCTAGTTGAGACGATCGTTCTCCCGATGCTGCTAGAACTAGATTATCTAGCAACATCGGGAAGCGCACTAACAGAGCAGAGCGGCTTGATTGACATTGAGCCGCTCACACCCCCTTTTAGTAAAGATAACCAGCACTAGCTGCATTATCTAGTTGGAAAAAAAAGGTATTTAGGGAAGGAATTTTTATAAAATTTTATTTAGGTTTCGGGTGCATTAAACAAAATATATCTCAACTCAACTTGGGAATAACCCTTTAAGACATAAGAGTGGTTTACAACCAAAAATTGCACACAAGGTAGAAAAACTATTCAAGAACAGGGAAATAAGTCCACACAGCATCAGAGACTGAAGGGACGGTATGGAGAGAAGACGAAGTCTCTCTCAAGAGTAAGTGGAAGTGAGATGGTACACTTAAACTGCAGTGGTAATAAGCGAGGAGGCCTGCCTAGTAGTCAGAAAGCTCAAGAGGGCTATTCAAGGATAAGCAATAGAGTGAATGAAGAGAGGAGTGAAAGGACAGAAACAGGAAAGGGATGCAGCTGCGGTATTTGTTCTCCAATAACGTAATGCAGCAGAGGTGGTCGCTCATGCAATGGCAGCAGAGAGCATACCACTCATGAAAGGGTGCACAGACTAGTAAAATAATGGGCAGGTTAGCAAGGGTGTGGAAAGTGTCGACGACTGTAAACCGGACTAGTCCCACCATGTGAATGTGTAATACCGTATGTAGACGCCTCAGTGGTGAGAGCAGTCCACTTATCCGCTGGATACAGGAAATCTCTTGGAACCAAACCTCTCTGATAGGGTGTCCTGGTTGCTTCCACTGCCAGGATATCATTGTTTTGGAGCCTGAATAATCTGCCAGAGAAGGGATTTTTTTATAGGTAGAAATAGCAGTGAGAAGGGGACACCTTGTATCTATGTATGCAGGAAATGGATGCCTAGAATCTGAGCGAGCACGCATAGGACATTTCTCTAGAAACTCTGCAGTGCGGAGGACCTCCTCCGGATATCTGTCATAGACCACCCACCCCCCAGATACTTCTCCAGCAGTTATCAGGGATAAATGGAAACCACCTATGTATAATCATGGGTACTCCATACCATCTGGCTACAGATATGAAGCTGGTTTCCATGGCTTTAGTGGCGATGAAACCTTGTGGGAGGGTTAGACATATTTAGTCTACTCAACATTAGTGAATTGTTGTCCAATCTGATCCATAACTTAGATCTACCCTATGGATAAAGTCTAAAACTATCAGAGAGGCAAACCCTGCCACTATAAGGTTGGGTTCACACACCCTATTTACGGACATAATTCGGGCGTTTTAATCTCTAATTACGTCCGAAAATACGGCTCCAATGCGCCGGCAAACATCTGCCCATTCATTTGAATGGGCTTTACGATGTTCTGTGCCGCCGGTTATTTTTTTTACGCGCCGCTGTCAAAAGACGACGCGTAAAAAAGACGCCCACGTCAAAGAAGTGCCTGTCACTTCTTGGGACGTAATTGGAGCCGTTTTCCATTGACACCATAGAAAAACAGCTCCAATTACGTCCGTAATGGACGCAGCTAAAACCCCGGCAACATGCCATTACGTCTGAAATTCAGGAGCTGTTTTCTCCTGAAAACAGCTCCGTGATTTCAGCCGTAATGGACGCTGCCGTGTGAACATACCCTAAGCGTAATCTCCCTGTAACCTGTCATCTACAGCGTAATCTCGCGAGATTACGCTTCCTCTGCTGTAACTAGCACAGAAACAGTAACGAAGTGCAGGGATGGTGAATAGACATCCCGTGGAATGTCTATTCACTGTCTAAACACTTCAGTATCATTAATGTGTTAGTATAAGATAGCACATAGCGATCTAAAAGGATCCCTATGCGCTGACTAAATGAATGGAGAGGAGTGCATGACGCTGATTGGTCAGCGTCATACACTCCTCTGTACAACGCCCACTTGGTATAAAGTAAAAACACGCCCACTTGGGCATTAAGCGACTCATTAGCATAAATCTAAAATCGCTAATAAAGGGGTGAAAACCGATAGTTTTTTTAAAAATAAAAAGCACTGCTGTCACCTACATTATAGCGCCGATCTCCTTATGTAGGAGATAGGGCACTTATAATGTGGTGACAGAGCCTCTTTAACCCCTTCCCTCTGCAGCCATTTTTGGATTTTCACTTTTGTTTTTTCCTCCCCACCTTCCAAAAGCCATAACTGTTTTATTTTTCCATCAATCTTGCCGTATGAGGGCTTGTTTTTTTCGGGACGAGTTGCACATTTTTACAGCACCATTTTTTGTACCATATAATGTAGTGGGGAACAAGAAAAAATATATATATGTGGGGTGGAATAGGAAAAAAAAAACAGCGATTCCTCAACCTTTTGGGTGGTTTTGTTTTTACGGCGTTCACCTTACGGTAAAAACTGCATGTTAACTTTATTCTGCGGGTCAATACGATTACAGCGATACCAAATTTCTATAGTTTTCTTTATGTTTTACTACATTAACAAGGTTGTTAAAAATAGCTGCAGTTTATATTGGTACCATTTTGGGGTACATGAGACTTTTTGATCACTTTTTATTTCATTTTTTGTGGGGGAAGGGACCAAAAAACAGCAATTCGGATGTTCTTAATTTTTTACGGCGTTCACCGTGCAGACTAAATAATGATATATTGTAATAGTTCGGACTTTTATGGACGCGTCGATACCAGTTATGTTAGGTTTTTATTTTTTTTACATTGTGCTTGAAGGAAAATGGGAAGAGGGGGGTTTTTTAAACTTTTAATTTATTTTTATTTTTTTTATTTGTTAAAAAAACTTTATTCTACTGTTTTTTACTTGTCCACCTAGGGGACTTTAACCAGCGATCGTTAGATCGCTTGCACGATATACTGCAATACTAATGTATTGCAGTATATCACGATTCTGACAGTCTCATATGAAGCCCTGCCGGAGGCAGGGCTTCATAGGAGTACAAAGAGGGCGGACCTGGGGGACTTCGTCAGGCCCCCAGGTAGCTGTGATAACCAACGGCTCCCGCCGATCTCGCAGTAATTAGTCATTGAAATTCCACGTTCGCTATTGAACGCGGCCTTTAACGGGTTAAACAAGCTTGATCGCGCTCGAAGGGGATCCCGCTCGTTACCCGACAGACTCGCTCTATGGAGCGGTCTCAGCCCGTGAGCTCGCTCCATATTCCCCCACCCGGTGTGCTCCGTATATATACGGCGGATGTCGGGAATGGGTTAAGGAGGATCTGTCACTAGTTTAGTAATGCCCTATCGGCTAGCGAAAATTGTGTCCCAAAAAGTTTATTATTTTAAAAGTTAAGAGCTTTTTTTCTAAATATGCAAATGAGGCTATACTTGACAAGTGGGTGTAAACAGCAGCGATTCTCCTGAGGTGGAGCTACCTCACCGCCTCCGACGCTGTCCTATCAGCAGAAAGCTGCTTTACACTGTGTGAGAGACTGAGGCTGGAAGGAAGGGATAAAACATTTGAATCCTTACCTATATACTTTAAAGATGGGGTTTGGGCCTAAATTGTTTATATTCTTTGAGGCATATACTAGACCCCAGCTGCACAAGTGAACATAATGGGATTTCTTTCCTGCCCTATATCTATAGCTTGTGAGACTAGACGGGACGGGGATGCCCCTTATGACCCATCTTATTTATTTTAGGTATTGAACCCCTGGCGTTCCTAATCAGGATAAACAATGATGTTAAAGGGATTGATGTGAATGGACAGGCTCATTAATGCATGCTTTAGCAACATCTTGTTAACTCTCTCTCCTCTCCACTCACATCTCTCACTAATTTATATCACATTCTTGACAAATTCTCCAGGGTGTCTGGTATTAAAATAAACTATGATAAGACTGAGGCGCTCTATATAAATATACCTTACCGCATGGCAAAATTTAACCAACTTAATTTTAATTTCCTATGGAAGGAAGATAAAATACAATACCTGGGGATTAACCTAACCCTCTCCATTCAAACTCTTTTTAAAGCTAAATTTATTTCCTTTAACCCCTTCGCGCTCAGCGACGTACTATTCCGTCGCGCTAACCAATACGTTCGCGCTCAGCGATGGAATAGTACGTCGCGGGAGTAACGCCCATTTCGGCCGTCCTCCCGACATATACAGGAGCTGTGACAGCTGCTATCTCGTACAGCAGCTGCCGCAGCTCCTGCAGCGGGGAGCGATCGCTGTGTCCCCACTGATTAACCCCTGAAAAGCCGTGTTCAATAGCGATCATGGTTTTTTAGGGGTTAAGATACAATCGCCAGCCTGCTATACGATAGCGGCTGGCGATGGTGACTATGGCAACCGGACACCAAACAATGGCTATGCTTGCTGTCAGTGAGTAGCTGACAGTTCTAATACACTGCACTACGCATGTAGTGCAGTGTATTAGATTAGCGATCAGGGCCTCCTGTCCTCAAGTCCGCTAGTGGGACAAAGTAAAAAAGTTAAAAAAAAAAGTTAAAAAAAAGATGTGTAAAAATAAGAAAATAAAAGATTTAAATGTAATAAAAGTAAAAATCCCCCCTTTTCCCTTAACAGTCCTTTATTATTAATTAAAAATATATAAACAAACAAATAAACTATACATAATTGGTATCTCCGCGTCCGTAACGGCCTCAACTACAAAATTATTTCGTTATTTATCCCGCGCGGTGAACGCCGTAAAAGAAAATAATAATAAACCGTACCAGAATCACAATTGTTTGGTGACTTCAACTCCCAAAAAATGGAATAAAAAGAGATCAAAAAGTCGCATGTACCTAAAAATGGTACTGATGGAAACTACAGTTCGTTACCCAAAAAATAAGTCCTCGCACGGCTTTATTGATGGAAAAATAAAAAACTTCTGGCTCTTAGAATAAGGTAACACAAAAAGTAAATGATTTTTTACAAAACGTATTTTATTGTGCAAACGCCATAAGACATAAAAAAACTATAAACATCTGGTATCGCTGTAATCGTATCGCCCCGCAGAATAAAGTGAATATGTCATTTATAGCGCACGGTGAACGCTGTAAAAAAATTTAATAAAAAAACAATAGTAGAATTGCTGTTTTTTAGTCACCGCGCCACTTAAAAATAGAATAAAAACTGATCAAAAAGTCGCATGCGCCCCATGAAAACTACAATGAATTCCTCAAGGTGTCTAGTTTCCAAAATGGGGTCACTTTTGGGTGGTTTCCACTGTTTTGGCACCACAAGACCTCTTCAAACCGGACATGGTGCCTAATAAAAAAGAGGCTTCAAAATCCACTAGGTGCTCCTTTGCTTCGGAGGCCGGTGCTTCAGTCCATTACCGCCCGAGGGCCACATGTGAGATATTTCTCAAAACTGCAGAATCTGGGCAATAAGTATTAAGTTGCGTTTCTCTGGTAAAACCTTTTGTGTTATAAAAAAAAAATGGTATAAAAAGGATTTTCTGACAAAAACAAATATGTAAATTTCACCTCTACTTTGCTCTAAATTCCTGTGAAACACCTAAAGGGTTCATAAACTTTCTAAATGCTGTTGTGAATACTTTGAGGGGTCTTGTTTCTAAAATGGGGTGTTTCATAGGGGTTTCTAATATATGGGCCCCTCAAAGCAACTCCAGAACTGAACTGGAACCTAAAAAAATAAATAAATTAGGCAATACTTCGCTTCTTACATTATACTGATAATGAGCCGTGCCCAGCCCGAGATGACCCCAGTTTTGACCGTTTGTATAAATGGAGACCCCTATTAGACCGTTTCAGTGCCCGGCTTTCCCAAGCATACACCCCCGAGAAGTGTATTTCTATTGATGAGTCCTTAGTAGATTTTAAAGGGAGGCTTCAATTCTGCCAGTACCTGCCGGGTAAGAGGGCAAGGTATGGTGTAAAGATGTATAAGCTGTGCGACAGTGCATCAGCCTATACCTACAAATTTAGGACATATGAAGGGAAGGACACCAGTATTCAGCCCCCAGAATGCCCCCACTTACTGGGAGTTAATGCAAAAATTGTGTGGGATTTGGTGCACCCACTGATGGACCAGGGTTACCACCTCTACCTGGATAATTTTTATACCAGCGTCCCACTCTTCAACTGCCTCTCTTCCAGAAGTCCTGCGGCATGCGGCACTGCTAGAAGAAATCTGAGAGGCCTCCTTAAGACTCTGCTGGGGCAAACATTCAGAAGGGGTGAGAGCAGGGCACAATCTATCAGCAACATATTGTGTGTCACGTACAAGGCCAAGAGAGATGCCACACCAGTACCCATGCACCAGTACAAGGTACCAGTACAGAGACGCCCAAACCAGACTGCATCCTGGACTACAATAGGTACATGGGAGGGGTGGACTTGTCAGATCAATTCCTGAAGCCCCACAGCGCCAATGCGGTGTGGTATAAGAAGCTGGCCGGGCATATCATACAGATGGCATTGTACAACGCGTACGTGCTACATCGATGTACAGGCCAGACGGGAACTTTCCTGGAATTTCAAGAGGTGGTTATCAAGAAACTAATTTTTAGGGACCAAGAAGGGGGGGCACCCAGTACTTCTGGTAGCGAGGAACCCACGCGCATCGTACCAGGGCAACACTTTCCAGGAGAAGTTCCCCAAACTGGCAAGAAAGGAAAAAGTCAAAAGAGGGGCAAAGTCTGCTATAAGAGGGGGATAAGGAAGGACACAATATATCAATGTGACACGTGTCCCGAAAAACGAAGGCTCCGTATGAAAGAGTGCTTCAAAATGTATCATACATCCCTTGATTTTTAATCTACCCCAGTTTTACTTACCCTGATGCACTCCGCACAGCTTATCCCCCCTCGTCTTTCCCCTCTGAGTCCTGCTACGTACCCAGGCAGCGGATAGCAGCCACATGTAGGATATTGACGTACCCATGAGAACCCACAGATGCCGATCTAAATTAGACATATGGGAAATGTGAACTAGTAACTATTTTGGGTGGTATAACCATTTGTTTTACAAGCAGATGCATTTGAATTCTGAAAAATTCTATTTTTTTTCTACATTTTCTCAAAATGTTGCAATTTTTCACCAATAAACACTGAATATATCGACCAAATTTTACCACGAACATGAAGCCGAAAGTGTCACGAGAAAACAATCTCAGAATCGCTTGGATAGGTTTAAGCATTCCGACGTTATTACCACATAAAGTGAAATATGTCAGATTTCAAAAATGGGCTCTGAGCCTTAAGGCCCAAACTAGGCTGCGTCCTTAAGGGGTTAAAATGGAAGACGACTTAGCTCACTGGGTCTCCATGAACTTCTATGGCTAAGACATAGAAATTACCTTCTTGCCGAGAATTTTATTTTCAGAATTTACCAAATTATATTCCTCTACACTATTTGAAATAGTTAGGCTATGTTCACACGGCAGCGTCCGTAACGGCTGAAATTACGGGGCTGTTTTCAGGCGAAAACAGCTCCGTAATTTTAGCCGTAAGAGGCGCTTTTTGCTGCGTCCATTACGGACGTTAAATGGAGCTGGTTTTCCATGGAGTCCATGGAAAACGGCTCCATTTACGTCTGAAGAAGTGACAGCACTTCTTTGACGCGGGCGTCTTTTTTACGCCCCGCCTTTTGACAGCGGGGCGTAAAAAAAATGCCCGTGTGCACAGAACATTGTAAGACCCATTCTAATGAATGGGCAGATGTTTGCCAACGCTATCGAGGCGCATTTTCGGACATAAAGCGAGGCATAAAACGCCCGAATTACGTCCGTAAATAAGCCGTGTGAACATACCCTCACAGAAATTCTTCTTGACTTTGTTTCAGGCCCAAAATATTGTAGGACCACTCAGAATATTCTATATGCTTCTAAAGTTAATGGTGGCCTGGGTCTTCCAAATTTAACCAAGTACTATTATGCTCTTTGATTAATAGATTTTAGTTACCCTTTATAAATGCACAGCAGGCAGGCAGGCAGTCACTCACTCGACTCCAATTGATCTTCTGATGTGGTTAAAACCCAAGGATCATCCGACTATATTGTGCCCACAAACACCTTCTGCTCTGCTTTTTCAAAATCCTTATTTTACCCCAGGTATGCAATCCCAGGTCTTTAACCGGTTAAGGACTAGGCTGTTTTACAGCTAAATGACCAGAGCAAATTTCACAATTTTGCTATGCGCTTCTTTAGATGACTATAACTCTGCAGGTGAATAAAGTTCATCTTTGAATTTTACACTCTTTTTAAAGGACAGATAGGGCTTTGTTTTAGTGGCATTTGTCAGTATATATCATTTTTATTTTTTTCTCTAAAGTGGGCAAAATTGGAAAAAAATGCAAGAATTTAGCAATTGCGCCAGTTTATGCTAGCTTTTTCACACACAAAATGGACCACGGACAAAATTCATCGCATTTCACATTCTTCCTCTTCTCCCGTGCATGGGGATACCAAATATGTGTGCTTTATTCATGGGCATGTGCCAGGGCTTGGCATAAAAAGAGGCTTTTTGGCCTTTTCGGTCCAGGAATTCTGCACTTGATTTTATAGCCGCATACTGTTTTCTGGGGGGTGTAATGCTGCTGAAAGATTAGAAACACCCCATAAATGACTTCATTCACACAAGTAGACCCCACAAGGTTTTCTTCAAGGGGTTTATCATATTTTTAGACAGTCCAGTTTTCTTCTGAAAGTTTCTTGAATAAGATGGATCAAAATAAAATGAGCAATTTTTTAGCAAATGCGTCAGTTTATGCTAGCATTTTTCACACACAGCATAGACCGCGGTCAAAATTAATCTCCGTTCACATTCTGCCACTTCTCCCGTGCATGGGGATACCAAATATGTGGCCTTATTTATCACATAGAGATGTAGGAGGGCGGAGGATAGAAGAAGATTATTTCACATATCGCTTTTTTTCAAAGCTGGTTTTACAAAACTCAACAGAGTTTCTATAACACTTCCAAAATATCTGCTCTTGAAGCAGAAATCCCAAAATATTCATCTAGGGGTATAATGGGAATTTATTTTTTGGGGTTTTCTAAAATAAGAAATTGCAGGTTAATGCAAATGGAGCTCTCTAGCAGATGAACTTTAGAAAACATCAAACATGACATCCACCCCCCCACCCATTCCCTCCCTCACCCTTGGAGTAAAATCATGGGAAAAATAAAAACGTAATGTAGGGCAAATATATTTTCAACAAATTAACTAAAATCTAATAATTCAGAACAGTGTGGTATTTTTTAAAACATGGCTCAATGCACAGGCCTGGTTGCGAGGGACATGAGGGACAGAAATATCGGGAATCTTTTCGGTGCCCGTCTTTTCTGCAGACGCGGCACTTTTTCTGGGGGTTGCTTCTGGTTGGTGTTGGGGGAATCCGACTGATGAAGTGTCTTTCAGTCAGTCGCGTGACATCCTCAGACTGGGGGCATTCTTGGGTGTCCTGAACATCAAAAATGAGGCCTTCAATAATTTTTTCCTGGAAATCCAGGTATGTGTCTCTGCCTCTGTTTTTTTTATACAGCACAAATGAATTGTGGATGGCCACCTGTAACAAATAAATGGCCACCTTTTTGTACCAGGTTTTAGTTTTGCGTTTTACTAAATAGGGCTGTAAAACCTGGTCGCTTAAATCCACCCCCCCCCCCCATGTACTTGTTATATTCGGACACGCTCACTGGTTTGTGCTTGTCCGATGTTGCCCCTCTTTCCCTCACTGCCACTGTTCCTGCGGTATGAATCGTGCTTAGCACATACACATCTTTGCGATCCCTGAACTTGACCGCCAGCAATTCTTCAGATGCATAAGCACAGGAGTCCCCCTTTACCATGCGCTTCCCCACTAATTGCTGTGGAAAACCAATTCGGTTTTTGCGCATGGTACCACATGCCCCAGTCCTTGCAGCATGCAAATGCCTAAACAGGGGCACACTCGAATAAAAATTATCACAGTACAGGTGGTACCCTTTGTGAAGCAGAGGCTGCATTATCTCCCACACAATCTTACTGCTGGTGGAAAGATCAGGGGGGCATCCAGGAACATTTATTGTGCGGTCCCGCCCTTCATAAATCCTGAAGACGGTGGTATATCCTGACCCGCTTTCACACAATTTGTAGAGCTTAACGCCATATCTTGCCCTTTTGGAAGGTAGATATTGGCGAAAGCTAAGTCTGCCATGAAAGTTGAGGAGGGATTCGTCCACACTTACATTCTGCTCAGGGGTGTAGAGTTGCAGAAATAAATTATTCAGGGAATTTATTAGCGGTCTTATTTTGAACAACCGATCCCGGTTTGCATCGGTACTTGGGGGGGCCTGTGCGTTGTCATTGAAGTGGAGGAACCTCATTATTGTCTCATAACGAGACCTGGGCATTACTGCAGAATATACTGTGGTGGCTTGGGCGGGTCTTGTTGACCAGTAAGACCTAATGGAGGGCTTTTTGACAATACCCATATTTAGGGTGAGCCCCAAATTTTTTTTTAATTCCTGCAAATTGGTGGGCGTCCAATCTCTGGCATGGGTGGATGAAGGTTTCTGCCTTATATATTGCGTGGCATATAAATTTGTTTCGTGGACAATCTGATTTAGGATGTCGTCCGTTATAAATAAATGGAAGTAATCCATTTGGACAAAATTTGTATTGTCCACGGTTATGCCAGGAGTGGCCGTAAATCCGTGGATTCTAGGCCCAAAAGATGGGGCAGGTGCCCATACAAGAGCCTGGACTGGAGGGACCAGGCTCTCCCGTGCTACAGCGCTACTTGGCCCTGCGCTTTCATGTTCTGCAGTTTCGACTGCATCAGGGACAACGTCCCCTGAAGATGAACCTGAAGTGACGCTGTCATCGTCACTACCTAAAACAGGTTCCATCTCGGACGCCATCTCTGATGCGGTCTCCGACTCAGACCACAGCATGGCGTATGCCTCCTCGGCGCTAAACAACTTCCTCGCCATAACGTAACTAACACTAACACTAACTAAACCCATTTTTATTTTTTATTTTTTTATAAAACACACAAAACTAACTGCTATATATATCTACACTACCGCTAACAAAAAAATAAACCGCTATTGCTATATATATTATATATATGTGGATATATATATAATTATATACTCCCTACCTGCCTATTCTAATAGAATAAAAGAAAGAAAGGTAGATAGATAGAAAAAAAGATAGATGGATAGATAGATTGTATAGATAGATAGAAATCTATCTATACAGAGAATGTTTTAGAGTGTAACTGTATTTTTTTGTAACTGTAACTGTAATCTTCTGGCAGCAATTCTCTCGAGTCTCTTCTTCTCCTCAAACTGAAACAATGTTTGAGGAGAAGAAAAGAGGCAGGAGATTTACTGCCAGAAAAGTCAAAATAAAACAAATGTGGTCGCTGTGATAGGTTTTCACAGCGACCACATGTTCAGGGACCATCAGATTGGTCCCTGATACTCTGCCCAGTGCCCAGAGCTGTTGGTAACAGCGAGGGCACAGGGCTGTGTGCACGCGATCGCGTGCACACTGTTTTCTATGCAGAAATGCATGTGATCGCTGTGATTGGTTGTCACAGCGATCACATGTTCAGGGGCCAAAAGATTGACCCCTGACATTCTGCCCAGTGCCCATGGCTGTTAGCAACAGCCAGGGCATAGAGCTGTGTGCACGCGATCGCGCGTGCACAGTCTCTGAAGTGCGGCCGTATATATACTATACGCCGGACTTTAGAGACCCTGACCGCTGGCCGTATATTTACGGCCAGCGGTCGGGAACCTGTTAAGTAGTGGATGGACAAAAACTTGTATGGTATTGGTAACTTTAGTGATAGGCTAAGCATCAGCTCTAAAGAGCTCTTCAGATCTATAATCAGATTGCTTAATTTTTACATCCTTTGAAATCAGTGTCTGTGGAGGTCACTGTTTACATCCCCCTACAAAGAGTTGTATCTGCACTCTTCTAATGGTCATCATATCCTTTCTAATAATTATAAATACCTTGTATCTCCAACTACTTTCCAGGAGTGTCCAAATAAGAGCACAAATTTATCTCTTCCTTATTTTCGGTGGCCAAAATTGCAATAGCTACCTAGAAGTGTTATTAGTTTTCTTTTATAAATTAACAAAATGAAAAGTGAGTGAACAGAAGAGAAATCTAAATCAAATCAATATGTGGTGTGACCACCCTTTGCCTTCAAAATAACAAATTCTTCAAGATACACTTGCAGATAGTTTTTGAATGAACTCAGCAGGAAGGTTGTGCAAAACATCTTGCAGAACTTACCACAGATCTTCTGTGGATATAGTCTCCCTCAAATCCTTCTGTCTCTTCATGTAATCCCAGAAAAACGGAATGATGTTGAGATCAGGGCTTTGTGGGGGCCATATCATCACTCCCAGGGCTCCTTGTTCTTCTATACACTGAAGATAGTTCTTAATGACATTGGCTGTATGTTTGGGGTCATTGTCCTGCTGCAGAATTAATTTAGAGGCAATCAGATGCCTCCCTGGTGGTATTGAATGATGGATAAGTATCTGCCTGTATTTCTCAGCATTGTGGTCATCATTAATCCTAACCAAATCCCCAACTCCACTTGCTGAAATTAAGCCCCAAACTTGCAAGGAACCTCCACCATGCTTCACTGTTGCCTGCAGACACTCATTATTGTTCCGCTCTCCAGCCCTGTTGCGAACAAACTGGCTTCTGTTACAGCCATATATTTACAATTTTGACTCATCACTCCACAGCACATGCTGCCATTTTCTGCACCCCACTTCCTATGATTTTGTGCATAGTTGAGTCACTTGGCCTTATTTCCATGACGAAGGAATGGCTTTTTGGTCGCATTTCTTTCATGAAGATCACTTCTTCCCAGACTTCTCCGAACAGTAGATAGTTGTACCTGGGTCCCACTGGTTTCTGCCAGTTCTGAGCTGATAGCATTGCTGGACATCTTCCAATTAAGAAGGGAAGTAAGAATGTTGTGTCTTGGATCTGCTGCACTAAGTTTCCTTGGCCGAACACTGTGTCTATGGTCCTCAACGTTCTTTGAAAGCTTTGCCTGGGAGAGACCTTGCTGATGCAGTATAACAACCTTGTGTCTTGTTACTGTGCTCAGTCTTGCCATGGTGGACCTGTGACATGAAACGGTCTTCCACAACCTCATCTTTGTAGCAGAGTTTGGCTGTTCCTTATCCAGTTTTAAGCCTCCTACACAGCTGTTTCTGTTACAGTTAATGACTTTGTTTCAACCTACATATGAAAATGATGATCGTTAGCACCTGTTTGGTATAATTGGTTAATCATACACCTGACTGTAATGTGGATGCTAAGAGGAGTGCTGCATTCTTGCTTAAGGCCGGATTCACACGAGCGTGTTCGGTCCGTGATATATGGTCCGTATGTCGGCCTCATTTCCCGGACCAAACACACTGCATGGAGCTGGGCTCCTGGCATTATACTTATCTATATATAGATTTGTTTTTAATCTACGAACTTTATATGTGACATTGTTTTAGCAATATGAATGCATGTCTAATTATGTACATTCATATATATATTCACTCCTCACTGCCTTTAATTCAACCCACATGTTTTTCATATCCTGTATCACTTTCCTCTTGGAACTTATTTCTCCTCGTTGGTCAGGTGACTACACTCTTTTCTTTTGTTCCATCACAATTATGTACATCGGTCCCTTAATTCATTTATTTATTGTAGTCTATATTCGGACCGTCTTCCGCTTCTGCCCCTCTTTTTTTGCACTTTTTGTTTCCTGATTATATTCATTATTATGTATTCACTTTGATATTAGTTCCCTAATGCACTTGTCGTTTCCTCATCAAATTAATCTTTTAACATTTCCCGTGTGTGGAGTATTGATACATCTCTGCACATGCTTTTTATACCCTTTATTCCACAAACACATTTTCAATAGATCACACTGTTCCACACATATACATTTATTTAATCTGATTCATGTCCGCATAGTTCTCCATACGTGTCGTATATCAGACACTGGCCTCCTCTCCAATGTGCTGCACTCACGGACATTGGACCCAGCGGTGGGGGAGAGCGCTGGTTGTGGGGGGGGGAGTGGTCGACGCACCCTTCCGTCCGCTGTCTATGGCCAGGGTAGTATGTGGGAGGCGTTGTCAGTCATCGCCGCCCCACATCCTCCCTGATGACGCGGCCACCGGAAGTGGGGCGGCTTCCATCTTTGTACCCCCATCTGGCGCCGCTATCCTCCTTCCGCTTCGTCCGATGGATCCGTGATTTGTAGCACATGTGTAAGAGGGTATATATGTGGGGGTCCCGCCAGGATGTAGCCACCCCCAGACGAAGGCATTCGCCGAAACGCGCGTCGGGTGTGGGCGTCTCCTATGTGCCACCATGACCTTGGGTAGGTTATCTGCATTTTTTTGACATGTATCTGCTATAATTCATCTGTTTATCTCACCTTTTACCAGCCTCCTAGCACAGTAATCTCTGATCTCTTTTCTCGTGCATATAACATAACACTGTATGGTAACCATTATATCTTTAGCACTTTTTTTACCTTCAGTAAATTACTGTGATAGATTCTGCAGACCGCTGGTAGTTACCTTTTGAGATTTCGCTATATACACGTTCATATAAACCTACTCCTGCATTTAACGTATGTTTATGACAAATTACGCAATAATCATGGCTCAGCAATGGGTGATGCCCTTTTTCATTGTGACTCATCTTTTTTACTCTGTCATGTCTTATATGTAATAAAGCTCATATTTTTATATCTTGAACATTGTTGTGTTTAAGTTGATCATTTTCTCTCTCGGGTACTTCTATAGCTCATTATTTGATCAACGCACCAAGGTCACTTGGTCATTACCACGGATTATGTCTCACTAGTATAAACTTATCTATATAGATACTATACGTTTAACAGTCTGGATATTAGACATTGTACCATTACTAATGAGTCAAATCCCTCCGCGGGTATTATCTTTGGTTTTCATACTTATCTATGACGCTAGGAGTCCCTGCCTCCCCGCGGAACTACTGTCCCGTACTGAAAACATGATTACAGTACGGGCCAGTTTTACCGCAGCGAGGCAGTGTCACCTAGCGTCATAGATAACTATGATGCTAGGAGCCCGGCTCTCTGCAGTGTGTTCAGTCCGGAAAATGCAGCCGACATAAGAACCGTATATAACGGACCAAACACGCTCGTGTGAATCCGGCCTAAGGTTCAAAATGTGTCCACGCAAGTTTAGGCATTCGTCAATGAAGTCAGGTGCCTCAAGGTCTCTTTTCTCAGCCGGCTCACTTACAGTAGATGTTTCCAGTTTGGTTAACATTGACATAAATTTAATTTTTCTAAATATTCCTTACAGGCTGACGTCCTCTGCTCTAATTCAGACAGTAGATCAGGGGTCAGCAACCTTTGGCACTCCAGCTGCTGTGAAACGACAATTCCCAGCATACCCAGACAGTCTTTGGCTGAAATACTAAAGACTTTAGCTGTCAGGGCATGCTGGGTGTTATAGTTTCACAACCAGTGGCGTAACTACCACTATAGCAGCCGTAGCGGCTGCTACGGGGCCCGCGACATGAGGGGGCCCGTGTCACCCGCCGGCACAGCACGGGCCCCTACCATGGCCGGAGGCTCCGCTAGAAGCCGCTATGGCTGCTACAGCGGGACGCCACTGAACACTACGGCAGAGCAAGGAGGTATCTCCCCGCTCTGCCATTAAACAAAAGACATGTGGCGTAACTACCACTATAGCAGCCGTAGCGGCTGCTACGGGGCCCGCGGCATGAGGGGGCCCGTGTCGCCCACCATGCCCGGAGGCTCCGCTAGCAGCCGCTATGGCTGCTACAGCGGGACGCCACTGAACACTACGGCAGAGCAGGGAGGTATCTTCCCGCTCTGCCATTAAACAAAAGACATGTATCCCCTATACACAGGATAGGGGATACATGTGTGATTGCTGGCCTTGATAGGGAGAGCGGGGGACTGAAATTCCCCTGAAGTTCTCCATCACAAACCTCGGACTTCCGGGGTCTGTGTCGGCAGCTCCGTAGAAATGAATGGAGCGTGACCAGCGCTCCTTTCATTTTTATTGAGCTGCGCAGACGCCGGAAGTCAGAGGTTAGTCATGGAGAACTTCAGGGGACTTTCGGTCCCCCGTTCTCGCTATCAATGCCAGCGATCACACATGTATCCCCTATCCTGTGGATAGGGGATACATGTCTTTTGTCTTTTCACACTGTAGGTCGCATTTTTGGGGGGGGGGTTGGGAACGCTGTATGGCGTTCCCTACAGGGGGGGGCTGTATATCGCTCCCTACAGGGGGGGCTGTATGGCGTTCCCTACAGGGGGGGCTGTATGGCTTTCCCTACAGGGGGGGGCTGTATGGCGTTCCCTACAGGGGGGGGCTGTATGGCGTTCCCTACAGGGGGGGCTGTATGGCGTTCCCTACAGGGGGGGGCTGTATGGTGTTCCCTACAGGGGGGGCTGTATGGCGTTCCCTACAGGGGAGGGCTGTATGGCGTTATCTACAGGGGGTCTGTATGGCGTTCCCTACAGAACCCCCTGTAGGGAACGCCATACAGCCCCCTCTGTAGATAACGCCATACAGCCCCCTCTGTAGATAACGCCATACAACCCCCCTCTGTAGATAACGCCATACAGCCCTCTCTGTAGAGAACGCCACACGGCCCCCCTGTAGATAACGCCACACAGCCCCCCTGTAGATAACGCAACACAGCCCCCCTGTAGATAACGCCACACAGCCCCCCTGTAGATAACGCCACACAGCCCCCCTGTAGATAGCGCCACACAGCCTCCCTGTAGATAGCGCCACACAGCCCCCTCTGTAGATAACGCCATACAGTCCCCCTGTGGATAGCGCCATACAGCCGCCCTGTAGATAGCGCCATACAGCCCCCTCTGTAGAGAACGCCATACAGCCCCCTCTGTAGAGAACGCCATACGGCCCCCCTGTGGATAGCGCCATAAAGTCCCCCTGTAGATAACGCCACACAGCCCCCCTGTAGATAACGCCATACAGCCCCCCTGTAGATAGCGCCATACAGCCCCCTCTGTAGAGAACGCCATACAGCCCCCTCTGTAGAGAACACCATAGAGCCCCCCTGTGGATAGCGCCATACAGCCCCCCTGTAGATAGCGCCATACAGCCGCCTCTGCAGATAACGCCATACAGCCCCCTCTGTAGATAACGCCATACAGTCCCCCTGTGGATAGCGCCATACAGCCCCCTCTGTAGAGAACGCCATACAGTCCCCCTCTGTAGAGAACGCCATACAGTCCCCCTCTGTAGAGAACGCCATACGGCCCCCCTGTGGATAGCGCCATAAAGTCCCCCTGTAGATAACGCCACACAGCCCCCCTGTAGATAACGCCATACAGCCCCCCCTGTGGATAGCGCCATAAAGTCCCCCTGTAGATAACGCCACACAGCCCCCCTGTAGATAACGCCATACAGCCCCCTCTGTAGATAACGCCATACAGCCCCCCTGTGGATAGCGCCATACAGCCCCCTCTGTAGATAACGCCATACAGCCCCCTCTGTAGATAACGCCATACAGTCCCCCTGTGGATAGCGCCATACAGCCCCCTCTGTAGATGGCAGGATACAGCCCCCCCTGTAGATAACGCCATACAGCCCCCTTTGTAGATATCTACAGAGGGAGCTGTATGGCGTTATCTACAGGGGGGACTGTATGGCGCCATCTACAGAGGGGGCTGTATGGCGTTATCTACATGGGGGGACGTAAAAAAGGCACTATCTACAAGGGGGGGGGGGTTGTGTGACACCCAGGGGAGGGGGGGCCCCAGTCAAAAGTTTGCTATGGGGCCCAGTCTTTCCTAGTTACGCCCCTGTTCACAACAGATGGGGTGCCGAAGGTTGCTGACCCCTGCAGTAGAGTGTCGCAGTTGACAAAGTATGTGTATCCAAAAACATTATCAAATGTCGTCTTGGTTTCACTAAGGCCCTGTTCACACAGAGTTTTTGGCAGGCAGAAAAATCTGCATCAAAATTCCGTCTGGAATTTTAAGGCAGATTTTGACCTGCTAGCCCGCCGTTTGCCACGATTTTTCGGCCATGGCCATTGAGCGTTGCGGGCAAAAAAAACACAGCGAAAAACGCTTTCTCTGCCTCCTATTGATGTCAATGGGAGGTCAGAGACGGAAACCCCAGAAGGAAGAACATGTCGCTTCTTTTTCCTGTGAACGTTTTTTTTCCACTCGCCGAAAAAAAAACACGCCTCCGTCTCCCATTAAAGTCAACGGGAGGCGATTTTGGCTGTTTTTTGTTGCGGTTTCCAACTCAGTTTCGGTGGCAGAAACTACGGCAAAAAAAACTCTGTGTGAACAGGGCCTAAAGCTGCACTGCCTTTTTCTAAATCGAAGATATTATTTTTCCACACTTGATTTACTCAAGGCATTTGACTCAAATGTATCAAATATCTTTGTTTGACATACTGTATAAGATTTGTAAAATTGTATTAAAATCTATATCTACTGTATGTGCTGTAATTCTGCTAACACCTTAAACTAACTTAAAAGATTTCAAAGATGGATCCCCACAAGTCTGCAATGAACAGTTTAAAGTCATTCTAGCTGACTAAGTAGTCCATCAGCATTTCACCGCCTAGCAGCCTTTGCTGTTGCCTTTTGATATTGCAGACAATGCTTTCCTTATTTGTTCAAAGCCACAGTTCAGACCCCAATGCCACGACCGTAGTTTTCATCCCTAATTACGGATCAGGTAATTACAGATGAAATTGCGAACCCATTAATTTCCATTGGCCACGGACACCTTTCAGTATATTTACGGATGTGTGTCTGGGTGATCCGCAAAATATAGAACAAGTCCTATTCTTGTCTGCAATTGCGTCACGGAAAAGAAGTCTATGGGTACTCCCGCAATTGCGGACGTCTATTGATGTAGATCCGTATTTGCAGACAGTAAAACCCATTAGGGTATGTTCACACGAGGTCATTACGTCCATAATTGACGGACGTATTTCGGCCGCAAGTCCCGAACCGAACACAGTGCAGGGAGCCGGGCTCCTGGCATCATAGTTATGTACGACGCTAGGAGTCCCTGCCTCGCTGCCGGACAACTGTCTCGTACTGAAAACATGATTACAGTACGGGACAGTTGTCCGGCAGCGAGGCAGGGACTCCTAGCGTCGTACATAACTATGATGCTAGGAGCCCGGCTCCCTGCACTGTGTTCGGTCCGGGACTTGCGGCCGAAATACGTCCGTCAATTACGGACGTAATGACCTCGTGTGAACATACCCTTACGGTCGTGTTAATGAGGCCTTAGACTTCAGCAGACCCCCTCACCAGCAGACCATTGTGTCTCTGACAAACTTTTTACGGTTAAAGTGTCTGAAGTTGAAGGTAATTGTTTTTGTAAAACTTCTCATGGACTTGTGGATGCTGTAAAAATCACATACAGATGCTGTAAAAGATCAAAGAAGAAACGCGCTTCCTTACAGCTCTCAGCAGCACATCTGCCAGATAAAGCCGGGGAATGAAAAGAGCAGGAAAAACAAACAGCAAGTGAGTATTAATTTGTTTCATTCTGGCCTGCAGACCACTGTAGTGACCAGAGACGTTGCTGCCATGGTCATAAGACAGTTACCGATGTTGAAATCATAATCTTTCAGCGGGTCAAGTACTGCTTATGTAAGGTTTTCAGAACTTTGTCCTGGATTCAGGATGAAACATAGTAAATCGTTCAAACCGTCTTCTTTGACACATTCTTCTATAAAGGAAAGTTGGCAGATATTGCGAGACATTAGGAATTGAATCAACATTGATCAAGAAACATTTCTTATTTTTATCTCTTTGATAATTGTTTTGGCAACTTCATCAGCCGTCACGTTAATAAATTGTTCACAAACGGCAAAAGAGAGATATGATGTCTTCTCTTTACTGGAGTTCCCATACCATGTAATGCGGGTAGGCAGAGGTATCATACTCTGCTATGTATTCCAGAAGCATCTTAACCCCTTAACGACCGTCCATGTCTTTGATAGCAGGTGGTGCCGGTCCTTATTTTTCAGTGATGTCTGTTGGCATTGCTGTAGAAAAGGCTTATGAGCGCGCTTTCTCTAAGGGTATGTGCACACACAAAATCATAAACGTCTTAAAATACGGAGCGGTTTTCAAGGGACGTTTTTTAAGCCACTCGCGATTCTCGCTGCATTTTTTACGGCCATTTTTGGAGCTGTTTTTCTATAGAGTCAATGAAAAACAGCTCCAAAAACGTCCCAAGAAGTGACATGCACTTCTTTTTCGCGGGCTTCTTTTTACGTGCCGTTTATAAAAAAAAATAAAAAAAAAGTTATTTTTAGCATAAAATGTATTTTATCGCTTCCTTTAACCCCTTAATGACCGCCGATACGCCTTTTTATAGCGGTCATTAGTGGGCTTTATTCTAGAGCGCCGCCAAACTACGTCGCTGCTGTAGAATAAAGTAAACAGAGCAGGGAGCCGTGAAATCTCCCTGCTCTCAGCTGCCAGAAGCAGCTGAGGGCTGGGGGCGTCCCTGCTCTGCCGGGTGAGATCGATATTAGTATCGATCTCACCTGTTTAACCCCTCAGATGCGGTGCACAATAGCGAGCACCGCATCTGAATGGTTTTGGAGAGAGGGAGGGAGCTCCCTCTCATCTCACTGACACCCGGCGATAAAATCGCCGAGTGTCTGTGTCTTCTATGGCAGCCGGGGGTCTAATAAAGACCCCCAGGTCTGCCTGCAGCGAATGCCTGCTAGATCATGCCGCAGGCATGACCTAGCAGATGCCTGTCCGTTTTAAACGGACAGGCAGTAATACACTGCAATACAAAAGTATTGCAGTGTATTATAATAGCGATCGGAGGATAGTGAAGTCCCCTAGTGGGACTAGTAAAAAAGTAAAAAAAGTTTAATAAAGTTAATAAAAAAAAAAAGTGAAAAAAAAAATGAAAAACCCAGCTTTTCCCCTTACAAAATGCTTTACTATTAAAAAAAACTACAATAAAGCAAAAAAGTTACACATATTTGGTATCGCCGCATCCGTAACGACCCCGACTATAAAGCTGTTACGTTATTTAACCCGCACGGTGAACGCCGTAAAAAACAATGGAAAAATTGCTGTTTTCTGTTAATCCTGACTTAAAAAAAATGTGATAGAAAGTGATCAAAAAGTCGCATCTACTCTCAAATGGTACCAATAAAAACTGCAAGTCGTCCCGCAAAAAACAAGACCTTATACAGCTATGCCGACGCAAAAATAAAAAAGTTACAGCTCTTCGAATGTGACAATGGAAAAATCTAAAAAATGGCTTGGACATTAGGGCCCAGAATGCCAGCAGGGGGAAGGGGTTAATGTGCTTCCTCTTGTATGAAAAGATAGCACGCACGATTTATGCTCCATTGGGTGCACGTGCACATTTCATTTTGAGGAACAATTTTTTTGTTCAGTCATTAACCCCTTGATACCACAGGTATTTTAAACCTTAAAGGGTTTTCCACTTTCTGACAACTGGTGACCTATCAACCGTAAAGATCGTCAGTAAATCACAGGTGTGGGTCTGACACCCTGAACCTGCACCGTTAAGCCACTCAGGATGTTATAGCACATAATGTTATGTACGGAGCCAGAAGCAGTCGGCTCCGTACATAGCATAGTGTCCGTGCTGCAGAACTGCAGGTCTGCTCCTATTCAGTAATCCGTGGCCGGAGCTAACTGCTTCCGGCTTGTACGTCCGGTGCACGGCGGCACTAGACCAGCTGATCTTGGCGGGGCCCGGGTGTCAGACCCTCACAGATCATGTACTGATGACCTATCCAGTGAATAGGTCATCAGTTGTGAGAAGGTGGAAAACCCCTTTAATGACTAAGCAATTTTTTTAGTTTTTCTATCGTTGCATTAGAAGAGCTATAACTTTTTATTTTTACGTCGAGCTAGCTGTATAAGGACTTGTTTTTTGCGGGATAAGTATTTTTAATAGCACCATTTTAGGGTACATATAACTCATTGATTAACTATTATTAACTTTTTTGGTGGGATAATAGGGGAAAAAAAAGACATTTCACCACACTTTTTTGTGCCCTAAATTTATGCAGTTTACCGTGTGGTATAAATAACAATAATTTTATTCAGTGTATCATTACGATTGCAGCGATACCAAATATATAGTTTTTTTTTTTTTTATTAAGGTTTTACTACTTTTACACAATTTTTTCTAAATTATTTGTTTTTGTCACCATGTTTTAAGAGCCATAACTTATTTTTATTTCTCTGCTGACATAGCTGTATAAGGGCTTTTTTTTAGCGGGACGACTTGTAGTTTTTATTGGTACCATTTTGGAGTACATGTGACTTTTTGATCACTTATTTATCAAACATTTTTAAAGGCAGGCTGAACTGAAAGCACCAATGCAGGCATCGTTTTTTTTTTTGTTTTTTTTTATGGCATTTACCATGCAGTTTAAATAATGTAATCGTTTTATAGTTGGGGTTGTTACGGACGCGGCGATACCAAATATGTGTATCTTTTTACTTATTAAAGTATTTTGTGGGGAAATTTTTTTTTCAAAACGTCGCGTACAAAAACGCTGCATAAAAAGGTGTAGCATGTCACTTCCTGAGCCGCTTATTATTGTGTCAATGGTAAAACAACTCCAAAAACATCGCCTCAAAAATCCTTTTCAGCTTTAATAACGGCTGAAATTCAGAGGCTGTTTTCCCTTTGATTTTGCGTGTGAACACACCTTTAGGCCCTGTTCACATTGAGTTTTTTTGACACTTTTTCGACTACGGAAACCACATCGGAGAAGGCGCCAAAAAACGGCCAAAAATGCCTCCCATTGATTTCAATGGGAGGTGGAGGCGTCTTTTTTCCCGCAAGCGGAAAAACAGTCTCGCGGGATAAAAAAAAAGCGACATGCCCTGTCTTTCGGGCGTTTACGTCTCTAACCTCCCATTGACATCAATGGGAGGCAGAGGAAGCGTTTTTCACTGAGTTTTTTTGCCCATGGCGCTCAATGGCCGCAGGCAGTTCAAAATCTGCCTCAAAATTCCAAACGGAATATTGGGGCAGAACTTTCTGCCTGCAAAAAAACCTCTGTGTGAACAGGGCCTTAGAGAACCATTTGTAATACCTTGTAAAACACTATTAACAGGACAATTCTCAAGTTTTACAGTATGCATTATGCATTCCGGTGGATCGAGTTCTCTTGGTATCCGCCAAAACTAGACTCGTTCATCAAATTGCCAGATAATGTAAAAACTTTATTCATCACTCCAGAGAGCACTTTTCGACTGCTCCAGACACCAGTGGTGGAGTGCTTTACACCAATAGCTGAATCTTGGCATTGTGATCTTAGGCTTGTGTGCCACTGCCCAATCAAGGAAGCCCATTTTATGAAGCTCCCGACGCACAGTGCTGATGCCACTTCCAGACGCAGTTTGGAAATCTGTAATGAGTGACGCAGCAGAGGCTAGGCGATCTTTAAACACCACGTACTTCAGCACTCGGCGCCCCGCTCTGTGAGTTTGCATGATCTACCGCTTTGTGGCTGATCTCTTGATACTCCTAGACACTTTCACTCCACAATAATAGCACTTAGGTTTTTTTTGTTTGCTTTTTAACCCCTTCGCGAAACCCGGACGTGCTATTACGTCCGAGGAGTGATGTTTGGAGCGCGCTCCATATGCTGCGGGTGTCGACTGTATTTTACAGCGGACACCCGGGACTAACATCCAGTAGCAGCGATCGTGCTGTTCCACCCCTCAAATGCTGCGGTCAGTCACAACCGCAGCATCTGAGGAGTTGAAAAGCTGGGGGGGGGGGGGGGGGGTGGCCCCCTCTAACAGCTCATCGCCCTCCCCTGAAGTGAGATATGGGGGGGGTGACGACAGTTGTTGTGGTAACCCACAGACCTAATGAAGGCCCCCAGGGCTGCCTTCACTTTGCCTCTGCTAAGCCCTGCCTGTGGTAGGGCTTAACAGAAGCCTGTAAAAATGACGATATACTGCAATACGTTAGTATTGCAGTATATTGTACCAGCAATCTAATGATCACTGGTTCAAGTCCACTAGGGGGACTAATAAAGTGTGTGAAAAAGTTTTTAGTAGTGAAAAAAAAAAAAAAAAAAATATTAAAAGTTAAAAAAAAACACATTTTCCCCCTAAAGTAATGTAAAAAATAAAAAAAAGTGAACAAAATTGGTATCCGTAAAAGTCTGAGCTATTACAATATAGTGTTATTTTGCATGCACGGTGAACACCATAAAAAATAAAAAATTAAAACCACCAAAATCGCAGTTTTTTTGGTCAACCTAGCTCTAAAAAAGTTTTTTAAAAAAAAGTGAGCAAAAAGTTCTACATACCAAAAAATGGTACCGATAAAAACTACAGCTCGTCCCGCAAAAAAAAAAAAGCCCTCACACAGCTCTATCGGTGAAAAAAATAAAAAAGTTAAGGCTCTCAGAAGGTGGCGACACAAAACATTTTTTTTTTTACCAAAAGTTTATTATCCATAAAAGCAGTAAAATATAAAAAAAACCTGTATAAATTTGGTATCACCGTGAGGGTATGTGCACACGATAACTGGCTTTTACGTCTGAAATTACAGACTGTTTTCCGGAGAAAACAGCTCCGTCGTTTCAGACGTAAATGCTCCTCCTCGCATTTTGCGAGGCGTCATTGACGGCCGTATATTTGAGCTGTTCTTCATTGAATTCAATGAAAAACGGCTCAAATTACGTTCAAAGAAGTGTCCTACACTTCTTTGACGAGGCAGTAATTTTACGCGTCAAACGACGACGCGTAAATGACAGGTCGTCGGCACAGTACGTCGGCAAACCCATTCAAATGAATGGGCAGATGTTTGCCGACATATTGTAGCCATATTTTCAGACGTAAAACGAGGCATATTACGCCTCGTTTACGTCTGAAAATAGGTCGTGTGAACCCAGCCTAACAGTATTGAGCCACAGAATAAAGATAAGTTGTCGTTTTTACCGCACGGTAAAAGCCTTAAAAACTAAACCCAAAAAACAATTGAGGAATTGCAGATTTTTCAAACTTCAGCCTGCAAAGAATTTTTTTTTCAGTTTCCCAGCACGTTATATATGATACCAAAAGAAACTACATCTCGTTCCACAAAAAATAAGCCCTTACACCACTCTATTGACTGAAAAATAAAAAAAGTTATGGCTGATAAAATGTGTTGAGTGATAAACAAAAACGCCTCAAGAAGTGACATGCTCCTTTTTACGCTCCGTTTTTAAAACAGCAGCGTAAAAATACGCCTCATTTGAACCAAACGCCTTATCTCCGATTGTTTTTAGTGGGAAGCTGTTTGAGGCGTTTCGCTAGTGCTTTTTTAAGGTGTTTACGATTCAAAATACGCCTGAAAACACTGCGTGTGAACATACCCTTACCTTTGACCAGGTAGATCTAGCAGATTAGAATTCACAAAATGACTTGTTGCAAAGGAGGCATCCTACGAAAGCACCACATTTAAAACCACTGAGCTCATCAGAACAACCCATACTACCAGCAATATTTGTCTATGGCAATTACTTAGCTGTGTGCTTGATTTTATGCACCTGTTTGCAATGGGTGTGGCTAAATCACAAACTCAAAGGGAATGTTCAGACGCAGCAGATTTGATGCAGAAATTTCTGCCACTGTCCCATTTATTAGAATGGGGATTGAAGAAATCCATATACATGAAAAACAATGGCTGTAGATATAGCCCAATAAGGTGGGGTGTCCACATATCTGTAGTATATAATATAGCGTATTTCCAAGTTTTTTCAGAATTTTAATAGGTCACTCACTTCAAGTATGAATAAATAAACGTGACTTGATTTGACAAATTTGTAGGGAATTCCATTAGGCTACCCCCCTCCTCCATGTAAATAGGCATCAAGGTCATAAAACTGAGTTTTAATAAAGGTCTTCAGTGAATCTTAGCGTGTGCAGCAAATATAAGAGAGAATATAGGAGACCAGACAACAATATAATTATTATTAGATTTACTGCTTGTGCATAAAAAGGCATCAAAGTATTTGATTATAAATCAAATATTGACATTAAATTAACATTGTAAAACTTTATAGCACCACCAAGTGGAATATGGGAGAATATACACTACAATATTTATTAGAACAATTTGTTTTATTTCTTTTTTTTTTTTTTTTTGGTGGGCTTCTCTTTATCCAAATAGAGGGACTTGTATAGTTTTTCGAGGAGTGCTCTCAACTATTAGGCCGGGTTCACACGAGCATGTTACGTCCGTAGTGGACGGAACGTATTTCGGCCGCAAGTCCCGGACCGAACACACTGCAGGGAGCCGGGCTCCTAGAATCATAGTTATGTACGACGCTAGGAGTCCCTGCCTCTCCGTGGAACTACTGTCCCGTACTGAAAACATGCTTACAGTATGGGACAGTTGTCCCGCAGTGAGGCAGGGACTCTTAGCGTTGTACATAACTATGATGCTAGGATCCCGGCTCCCTGCACTGTGTTCGGTCCGGGACTTGCGGCCGAAATACGTTCCGTCCATTACGGACGTAACATGCTCGTGTGAACCCAGCCTAAGCGTAACGGATTTCGTTACAGAAAATCCACAGCATGCTACAGTAGGAGCAAAGTGAATGAGATTTTAACAAATTCCATTCACACGCTGCATAAATTAGCTAAAAAACGCCCAGAAAGTAACCCGTGGTGCGTTTAAGTTAATCCGCAGCATGTCAATTGTATTTGCGTAATGGCTGCTTTTATGTTGTGGGTTTTCAACATTGAATTCAATGGGGAGGTAAAATCCGCAACAAATAGCAGTGGTTGCAATTTTTGCAGCAAAAGAAGCATTTCCACTGAAAAAAAAAAAAAAAAAAAAAGTCTTGTGTGCTTCTTTATCCAGGCTGGCCTCCTGGGATGACGTTTCATCCCAAGTGACCGCTGCAGCAGTCACATGGGATAAAACTTCATCCCAGGAGGCCGGGTTGCAGAGCGGCAGAGTGACATGTCGCCATTGCTACAGGCAACGTATGAAACTATTTTTTCCCGTGCAGTTATCCGCAGCAGACATTCTGGCCGAAAAACTGCACCACAATTTAGTGCGTTTTTTTTTGTCCAGAATTCCCTGTGGGGACCAAGGCTGTGTGCTTTTACGCAGTGTATCCGGCCTGTGTGAATATACCCTAAGGGTATGTTCACACGGCCTATTTACGGACGTAATTCAGGCGTTTTTGCCCCGAATTACGTCTGAAAATAGCGCCTCAATAGCGCTGACAAACATCTGCCCATTGAAAGCAATGGGCAGACGTTTGTCTGTTCACACGAGGCGTAAATTTACGTGCCGCTGCCAAATGAAGGCGCGTAAATAGACGCCCGCGTCAAAGAAGTGACCTGTCACTTCTTTGGCCGTAATTGGAGCCGTTATTCATTGACTCCAATGAATAGCAGCGCCAATTACGTCCGTAAAGGACACGGCGTTCAAGCGCCTGCACATACCGGTACGGCTGAAATTACGGGGATGTTTTCAGGCTGAAACATCCCCGTAATTTCAGCCGTAACGGACGCCCTCGTGTGAACATACCCTTAGGTTGCCTTTGGGCGGCAGAAGCTATGTAGTGGTCGGTGCCAGAAGCAGAAGGCTCCGTACAATATATAGTAGCTGTGCTAGGTTACTGCAGCTCTGCTACTATTCGCTTTGAGAGTATGTTCACTTAAATTAAAATAGGATGAAAAATACGGCGCTGTTTTCAAGGGAAAACAGCCTCTGATTTTCTGCCGTTTTTAAAAACTGTTTTTCTATTGACACAATGAAAAACGGCTCAGGAGGTGACATGCACTTCTTTTTACGGGGGTTTTTTTTAGCTGCCGTTTTTTCCAGCAGCTGCGTAAAAAAAGGTTGTCTGAACGAAACACAGTTTTTCCCATTGAAATCAATGGGCAGATGTTTGGAGGCTTTCAGCTTCCGTACTTTCAGGCATTTTTCGAGACGTTTACGCCCCTGAAAATAAGCCGTGTTAACATACCCTTTGTTTTTTTAAATTAGGGGACTTGAATTAGCGATCATTGGAGCGCTTGCACAATATACTCCAATACTAATGTATTTCAGTAGGTCGTGTTTTGTACTGGCGCCTATTAAAGGGATTTTCCCATCTTAGATAATTCTGGCATATCCACAGCTTGGACCCACACCTATTTCAAGAATAGGGTTACCCGATCCCCGTTTTGCCTGGTGCAGCACCCACTGGCCGCAGAGTCCAGGCGCGGACTAGTAGAGGGTTGCACATGCACGCGGCTCTCTCCATTGCTGATACCTGCATATGATGAGTCCGCACTGAGTCCGCTCCGTACTCTCCCTCACAGTTTCTGGGGTGTAGGCTCGGCTTACAAATTCTGATGCAAAATATCTAAGTGTGAATAAGGTCTAAGACTGTAGCCATTAAAATATTTTTCTGTAATTTAAAAACAAAACAAGACAAAAAAACTGCATCAAAAACAGTACATATGAATACGGTCTAACTGAAAATACGGAGTAGACGGGAAGGGAGAACATGTAGTTCTGTCTAAGCCGATGTCGGTGAATCATTCAGTGAGGGGAAACGGGGACTGCACGGTGCCATCACCCCAGGAAGAGCATGCCCACTTAGCTCAAAAATGATAAAGATTAAAGGAATACTATGCAAGTTACAAACAATACACTTTACCCCATACACATCTACAGCTGCCCAAGGAGAAACCGTAATTATTTTTGTATGAAGTAAATGAAAAGAATTATGGAGCGTAAGTGAATCCAGGTGTGCGGATGTGACACAATGTTTCTAATTACCTACAGCGCTGTACATGTCTGTGAGACATCGCACCCAGTACTGGAACAGGGAGCGCAACGTAATCCGCCTGATCACGATCAGCGTCCAACTTCCTGAGATCTCACCTCCTAGCAGCTCTGCGTCATGCCTGGATCCTGGACAGGTGAAGTCATCACTAGACAACCAAGAATCATTCATAAACCCCTTAGACACTTCACCGGGAAAAACGACTTTTAGGCCGGGTTCCCACGTAGCATAAACGCAGCAGAATATCCGCAACAGAATTCTGTACGGAAATGCAGCAGCAATTACAGTAGCAGCAAAGAGGATGAAATGTAGAAAATCTCATGCCAGCGCTGCGGGGAAAAAAACGCAGCATAAACTTTAATAAAATTGACCTGCGGTGCAGAATTCAAGTCCCAAGCATGTCAATTTATGCTGCGTTTTTGATGATTTTCTGTTGTGGGTTTTCCCCATTGAACGCAAAAGCCACAACAGAAAGCCAAGTGTTGCGACTTTTGCGGCGTAATCGCAGCGTTTGCGCTGCAGAAAACGCAATTCCTGAAAAATGAAAAAAATCACTTACCCTGAACGCCCTCCTTCCTTCCTGCAGTATGGCCTCCTGTGATGACATTCCATCCCATGTGACCGCTGCAGCCAATTACAGGCTGCAGCGTCACATGGCCCACAACGTCATCCAGGGAGGCCGGAGCAGACGTCAGAGGATGGTGGGGGTAAGTATGAGCGCTTTCTTCCGCAGCGGATATTCAGTTAGAAAAAACACACCACAATATGGTGCGATTTTTCGGAAGGAATGTACTGCGGGTTCCAGGTCGGACACGCTGCGTGATTTTTATGCGGTGTATCCGCACCATGAGAACCTGGCCTTGTGGCCACCAGGGATATTATTAACCCACTATTGTCTGAAGTTATTCAATAACCCAATAGACCTCAGGATTCAGCGCTTTTTTAAGTGGCCATCGTTTTTCTATTAATCTGAGAATACTTTTTTTTTTCTTTTGCAACACAAAACGTTTTATATTCTAATGTCGTATGTAGCAGATACAGCACAGAAAAGGATGGACAGCCCTTAACTATATGCTCCGACAAATCTCAAAAATGTCATTCATGGTTATCTCTTAAAAAGAACGGTCAATAGTAATGGGGAGGTCAACCAATAAAAAAAATCTCCTTATTATGGCAATGACTGATTTAATGTGGCGCAGCGTGATCCAATAATTGGCAATAAAGACAGCACAGCCGTAAAGAAAAATTACCCCTTTTTATTGATGCATTTCAATTGCTAAACATTTTGCTGTATGACGTAGAAAATACATAAAATACAAGCTACTTTGTAAAACCAAAGACAAACATTGAATCCAATGATAAACTATGTTTTCACAATGGACCCTTCTCCCATATAATTAGTCATAAATTTTAAATATCTATTTTTTTCTTACAACTGATTTTACATAACCCTCAGAACACCGGTAACACAAACAGATCAATAAATTCCAAAAGGGCTAAGCTTATGACCCCTTGGAAAAATATATATTTATATAAATGAAAAAAAGAAAAAAGCACAATCAAAAAAATGAATTGTTAGGTTCCAACACAGCAACTAGCATATCAAACACAATTCCTAAAAAAAAAAAAAGAAGACATTGCAATATCCATGATTAAAAGCAAAACACTAACATAGGGTGTCATGTACGGCTACATGTAGTGATCAACATAAAGCTAAGGGGGGAGGGGAACGTATGGTCAGTCTTAATAGGAAGTTCTGCAGGATGTATGCAATGCAAGACAATGTTCACATCAGGAGTAAGGAATGTTTTACTTTTTAGGTTACCGATACAATGAACGCAATTACAAACCCCTTCGGGAAATCCAGACCAGTGTACTCCATTATTACTTATCGTTTGACTTTAATTCGGAGTTACTTAAGGAATCGCTTAGGCTCTTTTCATGCGGAGTTTAATGGTCTCCGTTTGACGTACTTTTGCGAGGAAAAGCTCCAGACGTATACGTTAAATGGAAGCGGTGATAGATGCATAACAGTGGCATCTGTCACCTATAGAAGATAACGGTATCCATTTAACAGATACGTCATGAAAAGCCATTGTGGAGGTCATAGCATCCACCACCCATAGGCTACTATGTATAACAACATATATTTGATGTATATTTTTTTTTTTACTAGATGCCTCTGGATTGAATAGAGTAGTCTATTACGCTATTCTATCAAGCAAAAAAAACAAAAAACAGTATACCTTATGTATACTGTCTGATGGAGGCCAAACAAACACTCTTTTGGCCTCCATCTGTATAATGGGAACCTATGAGTATGTTTCACGTATGCATCGGGAGCTTTCCAAACGAATACATCAGACATACAAAGAAAAACGCAGTGTGAAAGGGGCCTAAAGTTGTCATTAAAACATACTAGATACTACTGCAAATAATCAAAAGATCAGAACCTTCTATATGATGGAAGGGGAACACATGCCATGATTCTACAATATGTAAGCAACAATGCCCTGATTTTTTAAGGCCTCATGCTCACTTCCGTTATTTTCGTCAGGGTGCTATCCGTTTTTTTTTAATGGACAGCACACGGACACGTTCATTTCTATGGGGCCATCCACACTTCCGTTGTTTTAACAGAACCGTGTGGCCGTTCCGACAAAAATAGGACTGGTCCTACTCCTGTCCGTTTTTGATGGAACAGTCTTGGCCATTTCATTAATTCGGTGCGCTGAAACGGACTGCACAGGGAAGCCAACCGCGTGCGGGCCTTGTTTCACGGACCCATCGTTACCGGCCGTACGACTGGCAAAGTAAGCGTGCATGCTAAGGGTAAGAGAAATAGATTTATCGGATTCTAACAGTTATTGGAAACCTTATATGCACACTGAAAAGAAACAAGTTAAAAAATTCATATAGTTGAGAAAACCTGAACCTATCCTCTGCCGCTATAAGGTCATTATGGCGTTCCTAACACCGATCCGGAAATATGTACAGCATGATCGCCAAGATCGAAGAGTCCATTCCGCCTTAAATTACACTTGGAAGAATTTCACAGAACTCCTGCTCTTCCTCACACATTATTATTATTATTATATGTACACCTATAGAATGAACCACCTGCGCTCACACAAATACAACGGTCGCAAAAAATCCTCTATTGGGGAAGTGAAGGAGCCTTTTTGGCAGTGTATTATTAACTTGCTAACTTGTCCTTACCTTATCCCTGAATGGTACACTGCAGGTGCTGGTACGCTATGGGGATGAAACAAATAGGGAGAAGATGATCTGGTGGGACACCAACATCTTCAGGTTCTTATTGTGCATGGGGGAATCCACAGTGTAACAAGCCAGATCTACGCAGTTACCCAAGAGCTCTATCTCCTGGTTTGACCTTTAATACTTTCAGCCGTGAGCAAAACATTTAATGTCCTGGCAAACCTTCTATATTGCATCGAGGGGTATCGGTAAAGCTTGTATCAAAGCCAAGTGACTATCGGACATACTGGGTGATGACGTACTAAAACGACCGACCTCCGGTTTGCATTCACAGGTGAGGACATGAATTACCGCTATCCTAGCACAGGCCCATTGTACCAGTCAGCACAATACATTTACTACACTAAGCTTTCTTTGGTATAACATCCTATAACTAGCCTGTATATATAGTCTCACAAGGAATCTTACTGATGGACCGACAAACACAAGGTCTGGCTATAGGGGGATGGGAGGGGGGATATAAAAACGGGAGATCATTGCACATGTGAATGAAATGATTCACTATGAAAATCTACATCAACTGAGCAGAGGTGTGAAATACCCATCTACAACACTTAACAGCTTGTGTGCCAGTTAGAAGCAACAACTGCTGGACGCACTCTAAAGGATCAGTAGGTTTCCTACTAGAGGGGCAAAAAAATCTATCTGGCAGCTCCAGAACATTAACCCAGCACTACGGTTCCCTAGCCGAATTTGACCAGTGCGTCTAGATTTAAAGAATTGCTTCTATTAAAATGGGGCTTGCCAGCCCTATAATAAGGCAAGCATACTGTAAACTAATCACTACGTTGGCATTTAAGGCACTACATTAAGTGGACATACATGAAACAAGAATTCACCATACATACCTGTGCAAAAAACTCAGATTCTGTATAAATATATATATATGTATATGTATATATACATATATTTATTTTTTTCAGTGCTACAGTGATCATTTCTAACTGTTTCACATACATTCCCACAATTTATTTTGGTTTACAAACAAAAGAATTAGGAGGAAAATAAAACTTCAAAACGAATATATATATATATATATATATATATATATATATATATATATATATATATATATATATATGTGTGTGTGTGTGTGTGTGTGTGTGTGTGTGTGTGTGTGTGTGTGTGTGTGTGTGTGTATGAATGTATATGTCCGTGTGTGCGTAGATATAAAAAGAACCCCACCCACTACCCACCCCAAAAAACTGACAGACACAAAGTACAGATAGATTCAAGTATCATCACTAACAGTTTGGAATACAAAGACACCAATTGAGAACTTCAGATGCACTGGCGAGTACGACACCAATGCTGGAACAGCTTTGTATTTTCTGCTTACATTGAATTAGAAGATACATCTTTTGTTATGTAAAATATGAAACCACCACAAATACAAAGCTTCTAAAATAGTCAGTAATTTCGTAAGAAACTTGAAAATAAAAAGGTTTTCCTTTTGCTCTTCCGGCTTTAATAAGCGGAAGCAAGAAAAACAAAAAAACGGGACAAAAAACATGCTAGAACGAGCAGGAGTTACTAGAACGACCAATTTCCATGGCCACATACCAGAGGAGGAGACCATAAGCATGCATGTAGTCTTCTACAACTATACCCCACCTGGAATGACGGTATTCCAATGAATCAGACCGCACTTTAAATTCCTAAACTACACGATAGAACTCCATATTATATACTGTAATGTATTATACAACATTGGGGAGTAGTGATCTAGAGATATCAAAGTTAAAGACTATTCAGAATCTAGTAGGTTAAAACCTCATGTTATACTAAACTTCAAAGAAAGTAGCTGAATCTTTTTTTTTTTTTATATATACATTTTAGGCCTCCTTAACACACACACTTTTTTTCTCAAGTTTCTTTTACAAGCGTTTTGGTGGTGTTTTTATTTATTACATTTAGAACATTAGTTTTTTTCTGGCATTTTTCAAGTCCCAAAGAGAAGCCTACAGGAAAAATGGTTTTAAAAAAAATAAAAAATAAATATATGTGTGTGTGTTTTAAAACAAAAAAACACCTCCGACCCCCCCAAAAAAATGCACCAAAAGGCCGAATAAACGACACAAACAAAAAAGCATTGTTTGTAGCGCATTTTGTATTTCACTATAGACTTTCAGCTAGCATCTGGCCTCCGTATTATTTGTAAAAAAAAAAAAAAAAAAAAACGCAGGGAAAAAAAATACGCTGTGTGTGAGAAACCACTCAATCAGCATTAAAAGGTGTTCTCCGGGAAATTATTTTATTGATGGCCTATCGGCCATCAATATCATATCGGTGGGGGTACGAATCGCAGATCCCCCTCCGATCTGCTGATTGATGGGGCGGCCGCGTTCATCGCCCTTTAAGTGCTCTATTTTAAATAGGTGCTCCGAGTACAGGACAAACCAGAAGTAATATATTAAAAAGTTAAAGGATATGTACACTTTTGCAACCAATTTTTATTGCTCTGATGCATCTAAACTAAAGAATGAACCAACTTAGCAAATCGTCTGGAAGAAAAATGTATTGCGGTTTTGTGTCTACAGCTCCTCTGCAGTTGATGTGCTAGAATGGTTATGTAGTAAAATCAAATATTGTGTAGCAGCGATGTGTTACTCCCTCCCTGTACCTACAGAATAGCGCTGTGTATATACTATTCTATCCAACTAACGAAAAAATTATGCGCTGTCTACTTACATTTTTTAAATATTAGAGCATATGGGTGATGTATTTTACTGTATGGCATAAGTCACAGGCATCCGTTAAACGTATATATCAGGAGCTCTACAATAACTTCATGATGTATACGTTACACAGATGCCATATTGGTCTATGGGTGACGGGTGACTAACTGTGGCATCCATCACCTATACATTATAATGGCATCCGTTTAACAGATACGTCATGACCTTTTCAGGACATATCACATAATAGTCTATGGGTAACCGATTCCACTGTTGGGAAACAGTCAGAGCCTATGTTTAATGTATACATCGAAAAGTTGCCTGGTTCGAGCAAAAAAAATAAATCTAACGTTTTTGCAAATTATGTGATTCAAAGATCCTGCGATGCAGATTCCTCTTGGCAACATATGATTTATTCTGATAAAACACCACCAACCGCGATAAAAAAAACGTAACAGATTTTTGTAAGAGGGAAAAAAAAAAACCTATGGAGATCTATGGGATAAAATTTCTAATAAACGCCTAAAAAACCGCCACCTAAATACAGCCATGTTTGCAGGGCGCTTTATATGTCCCCGTTGACTTTTAGCTAGCATCTGGCCGCAGCGTGTGGCGCTTTCCTAAAAAAGCTGCATATGAAGCCCTCCAAAAGTAGGCCAAAAGCGTGATGTGACTAGGACCGAACATGCGGCTGCAGACTCGGACTACTCAGGGTTTGTAGCCTGCAACCAGAGACAAATAGGTCTATAGGTATACACAAAAGGGTTATATTTTATCAAGACAATTTGCAATGTTGCTTTATAAAAACATAAAAAAATAAAAATAAAATAAAGACTGCAAAAGTATACATATCCTTAAGCAATACAATTTCTTTAAACTTTAGTATAGCGGGAGGCAAAATGTATCATTATAAAGAAGATTTTTCTCCGCAACTCTTTGAAACGTCTCAACTTTACCATCCAACATATTATTCAGGAGGATCATCAAAAGGCTGGAACTATTTCAGAAAAAAAACTATGTTTGGTCCTAATTTCCCAAATAAGGCTAACTAAAAGTTGCGATTGGCTGGTAACGCACACCCGGTTTTTGACAGAGGTGAAAGATTGCACCTATGTACCAGTGTGACACATAGCAGAAAATTACTAGGGTCTGCGCTCCTGGCAGCAAAACAAATCTTTATGGGGGTCTGGAAACGTAATGGTCATTTACAGAGCGATATAGGAGAGGTACTTTGAGCACAGAAAAACGAAACATTTAGTCTGATCTAGAATGCTAGACAGTGTGTAGGCGTATACATACACGCGCACATACATATATATATACACATACATATATATATATATATATATAGTCTAGAAGTAAAACTGTGCAACGCTAGATTCCTTTGTACACTATGGAGATAAAAATCAAATGAATAAATGAACATCCCTAAGGGCCAATAAGATATTGCCACGTCCAGTAAAACAGCTACAGGTCACATCAATTTGTTATGAAGAGAAAATCTAGGAAACAATTGCATAATATGCACCAGTGTCTTATGTATATCCACTGAAAGAAAAAACGATGGATTCTGCAGTGCATCGAGTCCAAGAAGCAGCTATTACCATAAAAATACTTTGTGGGAAGCAAAGAAATCAGTTGAAAGCACAGTCTAAAATAATAATAATAACAATAATAATAATAATAAAACATTAGCATTTCATCCTAGTAACTACGGATTGAGAGTGTATAATTCAAAGCATTATGAATACTTCATTTATCACACGTAAAAGATTAAAAGTTTATATGTCGCCAAAATTTAAAAAATAGAAGAAAAAAAAAAAAAAAAAAAAAAAAAAGGAACACAAAACCAACATAAGAGCTAAAACATTTGATCTAATATACTAAGGCTAAAATGCATCACACAGTGGATAATGTTATTGCAGTACACAGCTATCCATCTTCAGTAGGAGACCCGACTCACTCGCAATGCAGTTTCTACACTCCGGAACGATGCTACAAAATGTGATACACAAAACCACAGAATGAAGTTAACACTGAACAAGCTTCGTGTGACTACAACAATGCAGTCATTAAGGAAGAGAGCCCCTTTTCCTCCAAGCGTGCTTCTAGCAAATCTTGCTGTATAACAGTCAAGTCTTTAAAAAAAAACAAAAAAAAGCTTCCAGATTCTGGATTATAAGTAGGAGTACTGGTTGATGTTTGTCGGACTTAAAGGATATCCAGTGTAGATTGCAGAACCCCGAGAGGCATTGATATAGGACTGGGTTGCAAATTGGTGTGGATACTGTGCGGGAGCCACATTGGCAGAGGTCAGCAAGCTAGGCCCCACGCTGACTGGGACCTGATGGACCAGAGTACTGGGATGGGTTGCGTACGTTGTGTGCCTTGAGGAGCCCTGAGGGGAGAACAGATGAGCTATGGATGTAGTGGACCCCAGGGATGCGGCAGTGGTGGGAGCATACGTGTACATATGAGGCTGGCTTGTTAGGTGGCTGGCGGCTGATGCAGCTGCAGCAAGGTGAGGGTGCCGAGAAGAATGCAATGGACTACTGTGCTGGAAAGTGAAGGGTGCCTGAGAGATTGATGGGAGTGGAGCAACATAGGCTTGTTGTCTGCGAGGACCAGGATTTATGCTTCGTTCTTGGGATCCCATGGAGACTGACTGCTGGTTCTGAAATGTTAAAATAGATAAAATGAGTGGTCATGTTTTGGTTTAGGTCTAATTCAGCGCATAAAGGAACACAAGAGCTACCATTTTAGTGGGTAGGAGTTCACAATGAACACGGTGTGGTGAAAAAGAATCAAGCCGCCTCGGTTTTCTCACAACTTACATCAATGAGCCAAGACAGCTGCAAGATTATCGGCAGGTCATAGAAAAGAATAGTCAAAATAAAGATTTTGCTGATACCCTCACTTATTTATATATACAAAGTGAGTTATGGGGAACCACAAGGTGTACACCACCAATTTTTGTTATTTATTTTACTTTGGAAATAGGGAGAGAGGAAAAGAATTGTGGTTCCTATTATAAATTGAAAATAATAAATTTTATTAATTGTATTTATATTAAAATATTTTAATATTTCTATAATTCTCAATGTAGGTCAATTATTCAGTAGTGCAGAAGACCCCTTGTCCTGCATTTAAAGAAAAGAATTTGTCTTTTATATGCTACTATCATATAACATTAAAGTTGGACTTGCTAAGGTGAGTATAGATCTAATGACATAGATATATTACATGTACTGTGTGAATCAGTGTTAGCTGTCAATCATTAAACATTGTATCAGTTTTGTATATACTGATATTTCCAATGTTTTCTGTTTGTAAATAGACAAGTATTAGTTATACATTGTGTCTATTCAATTTGTACTGAAATCAGACAGACACTTTATCTATTTGTTTGTGCTTTGTACTGATGTTGTTAGATCATATTCTCAGGATAAATTGCAACAGTCATTGCTGAGATTTGGTTTTTATTTTTTATATATTATTTATTTATTGTCTCTTATATAATTATTTGCAGTCCAAATTATGTTATGTTACACTGGCTACCTCAAGTAGTGCCAGTGCGGTAACTTGTAAAGGTGAGCACTATAGGGTATAATATCGTTGTAGTGTGCTCTGAACTGGTTCCCTCCTTAATTATATAGGAGGCTGTTCACATTGGTGATATGCGGTTTTTAGGCTGGGTAGTTTGTGTGTTATATGCTGCTTGTATCTCCGATCCTCAATTGGGATCAGTAGCAAGATGATTTGCTTGTATTAACTTTATATGTAAGTTACTTGCTGTCTGCCTTCTGTCAAAAGCAGCGAGCTTTTCAAAATCTCAGCAATGACTGTTGCAATTTATCCTGAGAATATGATCTAACAACATCAGTACAAAGCACAAACAAATAGATAAAGTGTCTGTCTGATTTCAGTACAAATTGAATAGACACAATGTATAACTAATACTTGTCTATTTACAAACAGAAAACATTGGAAATATCAGTATATACAAAACTGATACAATGTTTAATGATTGACAGCTAACACTGATTCACACAGTACATGTAATATATCTATGTCATTAGATCTATACTCACCTTAGCAAGTCCAACTTTAATGTTATATGATAGTAGCATATAAAAGACAAATTCTTTTCTTTAAATGCAGGACAAGGGGTCTTCTGCACTACTGAATAATTGACCTACATTGAGAATTATAGAAATATTAAAATATTTTAATATAAATACAATTAATAAAATTTATTATTTTCAATTTATAATAGGAACCACAATTCTTTTCCTCTCTCCCTATTTCCAAAGTAAAATAAACATAGAAAAGAATATAAACCCCACTGGATAAGGGTATGAGCTATTTGTAAAGTACCCACTCACCTGACTTAGGTTGAGGGGCTGTACTCCATTTACCATACGGTGGGACCGATAGCCTGTTTGGGAGAGGCAACTACTTGATTGTCCACTTGAAGATGTCGAATTTTTCAACTTGCCAGAGTTTCCTAGAATACCTGAGACATGAATATAAAGAGTACTTTCAGAATCGAAGCGCTAAGAAGCACCGGTCTATTGTTTGGAAACGTCATTAACCCCTTATCAGAGATCACAGTATTTTTGCAGGACCAGCGCGCCGGACAGAGCATTTTTGTCGTTGGTGTATTGTGTCTGGACGTGTGCAGTTTAGTAGCGGATTAGCAGTTGCCTTAGAAAATTTGACAGCACAACTGCCTACACAGAACAGAGAAAGGGAGATCAGGTCAGTGTGATCAGGTTAAGGAAAATTGAAGGGAGGGAAAAGCACACAATGTAAATCTAGTTATACATTATTATTTTTTGTTACTCCCTAAAGATATAAGCAAGCAAACCTAGACATGGGGATTATCTATGCGTTTATCATGCTCTGTTATTATGTGCGGTGGATTTAGTGTTTGTTTTTTTTTTTACACCCTACACAATTGAGAAACTTTGCTGCAAAATATGATTTTTGAATTTTCAGGCGCAGCTTGTTGGATAAGGAATCCCAAGTCCGTTTTGAATAAGGAAATGTGTCCAATTGTTGAATATCCATGATTTATAGATTGTGCATTACTGATAACTAGAGGGTTATTCTTTGCATTCCCCACAAAAGAAAAAAAACAAAAAGAAAAAGGACAGCTTGTTCTACAAAAAAAACAAAAACAAGCCCTGATAAAGTGATTTTCATTCTTAGGCTATATGCACACGTTTGTTTCTTGCTGCAGAAAATAAGCACCAAAACCGCAGCAATACACAGAAAATTCGCAGGTTAAAAACCGAAACCTAATCGTGCATTTTTGGGTAGGGTTTTTAGGTTTTGATGCATTTTTCGGCACGTTTTTATGCTGCAGGTTTTGGTGCAATTTTCCACAGCACTAGGCATATGCAATTCGCAAGCGGAAACGCAATATAAGTTGACATGCTGCAGATTTAAAAATACGCACTGCAGGTCAATTTACGCGCGGAAACTTCTGCACCGTGTAGAGGAGATTACTTGAAATCACATTTACGCTGTGGAGTTGCAGCAGGAAAACACGCAAATAGGCAACGTTTCGACCCATAGTTAGTGAAGGGTCTTTCTTGAGAAAGACCCTTCACTCACTATGGGTCAAAACGTTGCCTGTTTGCCATAAGATGTTTTGACAATAAAACCTTTTTGAAGACTTGGAGACGACTTGGAGACGTGTGCTGTCGTCCTACTGCTTTTCTTGGAATTCGCATTATGCCAGAGTGGGTTTGCCTGGCTTGACAGCGTGCACCGCACCAGACTCGGGACTTGTGCTGCTCAAATTTTCTACTTTGGCTTAATATCCACAGGATATGTCATAAATGTCAGATAGATGCGGGTCCCACCTCTAGGACCTGCACCTATTTCAAGAATGGGGCCCCCCATTCAGCCGCTCTGTAAGGAGGCTGAATAAAGGTGAATTCCGACCATGAAAAAAGTTATATGGTCGCTGAGCTACGCTGTTTACGTAACTCACGACCATATAACTTTTCATGGTCGGAATTCACCTCATTCAGCCGCAACACAGGGTTTGAGGGGTCCCATTCTTGAGATAGGTGCGGGTCCCAGAGGTGGGACCCGCATCTATGTGACATTTATGACGTATCCTGTGGATATCTCATAAATGTCTATCATAGGAAAACTCCTTTAAAAGCAAACCCTGCACTTGCTGCTCCAAAAACAAAAAAAACTGGATGATGGAATACGGATTTTATAATTTACTTTAAAAAAAAATAAATAATTATTAATTAAATAATATGCATACAATGAGATCTGAAATTAAACTTAAAAGGAATGAAAAGTTAACACACCTGACAACTGGTTGTCCAGACTACAATTGAGATGCTGCATCTTTAATGGAGGGACAATAATTGTACGGGAACTAGAACTCTGTGAGTGGTGTCCTCTTCCACCTGGAACTTCGAAAACACCATTTACTCCATTTAGAGTAGAAAGTTGGTCTGCCAAATATGGGCTACTGACAGAGGAGTCTGAATCCGGAGAGTCGTTGACTGTCACATAGCTGATCACGTTAGACCGCATCTTCATGCCAGAGCTAAAAAAAAAAAAAAATTTAAAAATATATTATTAGGTCAAGAAGTTCATCTTTTGCACAAACACTATGTAAATTCTATGAAAATTCATAATGATGTAGATTGAGGTTAGTCCAACACAAAGAGTTTTGGCTCCAAGTAAACGATAAATAACAAGGTGCCCCTGGAACCAAATCATGGACAGGCATGACGTAGATGAATGAGAACTTCAGCATTAGGCAGAATGAGCTAATACTCTAATTCTTCGCTCTCCTGAAAAAATGCAGTCAGTCTTACCTTACTGGCTTGTACTTGTTGTCCTCTTCCTCATCCGTATCACTGCGGATAGTTATAACACTCACAGGAGGGCTGGGAGTATCGGGGATTACTATGGGCTGTCGCTGCTCTTGGATTGGGAGAAGAGGGTTGTATGAAGTGGAGGCATGAAGAGGACTGCTTCCAACAAGCGAGTACACTTGGGATGGGATGATGTCCAAAGCAGACAGGGTCCTGTAACATGCAGACAGTCACGATTAGATAAAACCTCAGTGACACAGAACCCATTCTTATACCTAGGTTTCCACCGTAGATACCATTACGTATTGCATATATTACATCATACTTGAAGGTAAAATCCCTAACTGAACTTGCCCATCGTTTTGTATTTTCTTAACTAACCAGATTATCACGTTCCACTCCTGAGTTCATATGAAAGTATATCGTTTAACCAAGGGATCGACTACCAGAACAACGTATAACCTATCCATTTGCGCTGCTGCTCCCTTCATTCTCTATGGGGCTGCCGAAGATAGCGGAGTACAGCGCTTGGCATCCATACAGAATAAACGGAGCGACAGTGCTCATGCGTGACCTGCCGCTCAGTTCATACATTAGACTCAAGACGCCCATCTATTAAATGGTGGCGGTATACTGATTAGGGTCGTCACAATACCAGAATTTGGACTCCGATACTTTGTGTAGTATTGCGATACTCTATACCAAACGATACTTTGCCAACCGTAATAAAAAAAAGTTCTTCCATTTTCTAATGTGAGGCGCGTGGGGTGATGAATTCTGAACCTCCACGTGCCTCACATTAATAATAATTAACCCTATGATGTTTCTCAGTCATAATTAACAACATTGGGTTATTGTGTAAGGTACATGATAGGTTAATTACTATCAATGTGAGGCACATGGAGGTTTCAAATTCATCACACCTTGCGCCTCACAATAAGTGAAAGAAAGCAGCTTGTATTTTATTTTCTTGCAATCATAAATGACGCTTAATACGACAATACCGAATATGTGCATGTTTTTTGTATTTAAACTTTTATTTTAACCCCTTACTGACGAGCCTATTTTAAACCTTGATGACCAAGCAATTTTTTACGTTTCTCCATCGTCGCATTCCAAGAGCTGAAACTTTTTTTTATTTTTGCGTCAACCTAGCTGTATAAGGACTTGTTTATTGCGACACAAGATGTATTTTCTAATAGCACAATTTCGGAGTACATATAATTTATTGATTAACTTTTATTAACTTTTTTGGGGCGTAAAAGAAAAAAAACACAGCAATTTTGGCACTTTGTTTGCATCTTTAATTGCTGCCGTTTACCGTGTGGTATAAATAACAATAACTTTATTCAGCGGGTCGTTACGATTGAGACTATACCATATATGGTTTTATGGTTTTCTTATGTATTACTAGTTTTACACAGTAAAAAAACTTTTTTTCCCCCCAGAATTATGTGTTTTTGTGTCTCCATATTTGAAGAGCCATAACTTTCATTTTTCCACCGATGCATCTTAGAGTACATGCAACTTTTTGATCTCTTTTCATCACATTTTTTTGAAGGCGGGATGAACCAAAAACAGCAATTCTGGCATTTTTTTTATAGCGTTCAACTAGCGGGTTAAATAACATAATAGCTTTATAGTTGGGGTTGTTACGGACGCGGCGATACCAAATACGTGCAACTTTTTTTTTCATAATAAAGCATTTTGTAAGGTGAAAAAGTGGGGTTTTCATTTTTTTTTTTTACTTATTTATTAATAACTTGGTTAAACTTGTTTTTTTTTTTACTAGTCCCACTAGGAGTCTTTACTATGCGATTGTCCGATCGCTTTTATAATACACTGCAATACTTCTGTATTGCAGTGTATTACTGCCTGTTCGTTTACACCAGACAGGGAATCTGCTAGGTCATGCCAGGGACATGACCTAGCCGGCATCCACTACAGGCAGACCTGGGGGCCTTTATCAGAGCATTAGCATAAAGCTAATATAGGTCATAACTCTGTCAAAAATGATCGTTTTTCTAAATAAAAAACACTGCTGTAATCTACATTACAGCGCCGATCATATTATGTACAATATAGGCCACTTATAATGTAGTGACAGAGCCTCTTTAAGGTTACTTTATTTATTTTTTACTCTTATTTTTAAACTGTAATGTGCTGACGTGTCTATATGCCAGTAAATTAGCCTGTGTACTAATTGTACACAGGCAGTTGTTAGGACATACCCAAGTATGCCCTAACAGGAAATATGGTCAGACAGCCCTGGGGTCCTTCAAATTGACCCTGGGCTGTCTGCCCATACATTTGTGCCCACCAACTACCTAGGATCTCTGATATTTTTGCTAGTCTGCCCACACATGGCACATCCCTCGATCTGGTCACAGGGATTCCCTGTGACACAATCCAAGGGGCCATCCCCCTTCTCATTTTACCCTTGAATGCTGCGGTCAGCTTTGATCGCGGCTTTCAAGGCAACAGCGGCGGAGATCAAAGGTTTCTCTGATCTCCGCAGTTAAGAGCGTGGCTGCACCTGTGTAATACAGCCATTGCCCCGCTCCTGACAAGTGTGAGCGCGCGGTCAGAATGAGGTGATGCGGTGGCGGCACTGAAGACAGAACATGGGGGTGTTTGGCAGTGTGCTCACCACGTTCTCTGTGTTCAGTGACGGTGCAGCGCCAGCCGCATCACCTCATGCTGAATGCACGCGCACACTTGTCAGGAGCGGGGCAACGGCTGTATTATTTAGCCGCGTCCCCGCTCTGACTAAATTCATGTGTTACAATACTAAGCTGTGCGGCCGCACAGCTTAGTATCGAAATACACAAATTAACGGTATTGAAACATGTGATAGTATTGATATTTCAATGCATCGTGCAACCCTAATACTGATAGCTAGGCCCTTGGAAAAGGTAGTTTATTACTACCGTAAACTAGCCACAATGTGCCAATAAAAATCCTTCCCCTAAAGGAAAACAAACATATGATCCAAATTAGGGATGCATGATGCATCGAAACTTCGATACCGTTTCGATACTTTGCATCCCCAAACGGTTCGATACCGTTATTTCATGTATATCGATACAGAGCTGTGCGACCGCACAGCTCAGTATTGTAACACATGAATGTATGAGAGCGGGGCTGCGGCTGTGTAATACAGCCATAGCCCCGCTCCTGACAGTAAGTGCGCGCGCGGCCAGCCTGAGGTGATGCGGCCGGAGCTGCACTAATGAGCAGCGGTTCAGGCACTAAAGACAAAACACCCCCATGTTCTGTCTTCAGTGCCTGAACCGCCGCTCATTAGTGCAGCGCCGGCCGCATCACCTCAGGCTGGCCGCGCGCGCACTTACTGTCAGGAGCGGGGCATTGGCTGTATTACACAGCCGGTGCCCCGCTCTATAAAGGCGGAGATCAGAGAAACCTCATCTCCACCGCTATTCTCCTGAATGCTACGATCAAAGCTGAATGCAGCATTCAAAAGGAAGTGAGAAGGGGGGGATGCCCCTGGATCGCATCACAGGAATCCCTGTGATGCGATTTAGGGACATACCATATATGGGCAGACAGCCCAGGGTCCATTGAAGGACACCAGGGCTGTCCTACCATATTTCCTGTTGTTAGGGCATACCTAGGTATGTCCTAACAACTGCCTGTGTACTATCCGTACACAGGCTAATGTACTGGGATATAGATATATGCCAGTACATTACTTTTGTTTTTATTAAACTTTAATGTTACATTTAAAAAAAAACACACATACCTTTTTTTGCAATAAATATTAAAATAAGTCTCAATACATAAAATATACACATTCGGTACTGGCGCGGCCGTAATAACCATCACAACAAATTTTTAGCATCATTTATGATGTGTACGCTGTAAAAAAATAAAATTAAAACTGCTTTCTTTCACTTGTGTAATGAATTTAACCTCCATGTGCCTCACATTAACCCAATCATGTACCTTATATATTAACCCATTATGACTGAGAAACATGATGGGGTTAATTACTATTAATGTGAGGCACATTCAAAATTCATCACACCACGTGTCTCACATCAGAAAACGAAAGAACTTTTTTTTTATATTACTGTTGGCAAAGTATCGTTTTGGTATCGAAATCGCAATACTAAACGAAGTATCGATATTGAAGTCCAAATTCTGGTATCGTGACATCCCTAATCCAAATATCCAAGCTCCAAAAGGGAGCAAGTCAAAGTACCAAAAAGCTAAATATATATAGCACAATGATGACTGACTACACCAGAAAGTTTGCCGTCTAAATGCCAGTACCAAATTGAAAGGTTTAAAACAAAAAAAACAAATATCTTCTCTAGACAGGGAGTAAAGCCCTGGGATAAATTGCACCTGCATGTTGTATGTAAGGTCTTATTAGATTGCAGCTAAGCATATAATGCTAAACTGAAAACTGCTGAACAAGTCCCACAGACAAAGTGCAGAAGAACAAGTAGATACCAGTTAGGCTGCAGTGCCAATCTAGATATAAGCGGTGTTTTAGAATGTTTGTTTTTTGTGCCATTTAAAATGCTGCTGTTTGCGAACCACCTGAAAGCTTTTCTGCTTGCCACCACACATGTTGTAATATGTCTGATGACCTGGTAGATAAAGTATGAAAGAAAACATGATGACAATGCACTTAAGCAGCTTACTTGGCATTATTCTGTGCTTGCTGCGTCTTGTTTTTCTTTGCCGATACATGTCCATTTTGGTGCTGTCGAACAACGTGAGCAACCCCAACGTTTAGAGGCGGAGCTGTAGCTAAGGTCACATGGTTGGCAAGTAAAGACGGCTGCTGCATCAGTGCGCTATACTGGTTTCCATGGGAATGTACATTCCTATTATAGGAAAGATAAGCATACTTATAGTACAACAACCTCATCTCTCTAATGCACGAGCCTGTGCACATCACATTTTGACCCTAAGTTTAGCGTGTACAGGAAAACTCTCGATATACAAGCTAAACGAGTCCAAGGGCTCCACTGTGTGGTCTGCATACGTCAGTACATTTAAAAAAAAAAAAAAAGGTATCCAATAGCATAGTAGACTGCTATTCCATCCTGCAGTGTCTGCAGTATAAAATTAAAAAAATTGAAAACAAAAATAAAATAAAAAACGTATACATTAAACATTTTTTTTTTTTTTTTTAACATTAGAGCCTATGGGTGACGGATGCCATTGAATGGCATAAAAAAGAGAGAGAGACAAGGCAGCACATCCAAAAGAAAGGGAATTTTTATTTACCCATGTAACCTTTCAGCTCAACAGAGCCTTTCGTAAGCATAGCACTATCATCGCATGGCTGAATAAAAGTTCCCTTTCTTTTGGATGTGCTGCCTTGTCTCTCTTTTGGATCTTACAGAAAGGGACTTTGGGTCCTGTTGAGGCCTGCACCCATCTATTTCTATAAATCCGGTGCTTTGGTATATTTGATTTTGTGTTGCTGTATGGCATCAGTCACAGGCCTCCATAAAACGAATACCTCGGGAAGCCCCAGTGACGTCCTTGTCCATATATGGACATGATCACTTTCACTTCCCCAGGCAGAGAAGGCAGCCAGAGGAGTGTTGTGCCGAGCTCTGCAGGAGCTCCCTGCAGAGCGTACTTCCAGAGATCATCTTCTTCTGGCACCTGGAGCTGCTGGCCAGAACTTCACAGTGGGGGACGACGACGACTCAATGGCGGGAGTGGGCACTTGGGCGCTGTGTCATTAGGTGGATCACACGTACCACCCTCGCTTCCCTCCATTCTTGCTGCTCAATGGGAGATCCCTTGTGTCCTTGCGAGTACCCAAATTTTAACCCCTTGGTGGATACAGGTGTGGCCAGGGAAGGATCACTGTCTTCATTCACTGTGTGCGCGCGCTCTGCTCTCTCCCAGGCCGTGTGGTCCTGTGTGCAATCCTCATCCCCACCCCTCTGTTCTATTAACCCTTAATACATATGCAACCACATGCATCAGTGTGGTGCGAGGATCCAGCAACTTAGTAAGGGTTAAGTGTGGGCAACATATCCCACTTTGCCTATACAGCGGGATACATTGCAGACTTCCGTCGGCTGTAAAAGTCTGGAGTCCCCCTGACACATACCTCAGACGGAAGGCTCAAAACGGGATGTACACAGGCCATTAAAAACACACAAAGACAATATATGGAACCAAGTGTTAAATAATGTAGTCTTAAGCCATCAGTTCACTAAATGCAAAGCTAGCATAATGGAAATTCTGTGACATGTCAAACTTTGTCAGAGAAAAAACAGACAACTAACATCTGGGTGAAAGAATTCAGTAAATGTCAGAAGCTTGTATGAAACTTTTTCCAGGAAACACACATGGTATCAAGATATAAGTATAGAAGGCATTTTAGGGTACTTTCTTTTTTTTTTTTATCAAGAATAAAAGGAAGGTAACATTTTTAGGGGAAAAGGGTGAGATAGCACATATATTACCAATACAGGAAACAAGATTTAACACAGAAACTCTGTATCTTCTCAACCCTGCAAGTTCCATATCTTGCCTGACCACTGGATATGGTCAATAAATGAAGCTATTTTTCTAATCCAGAGCTCCAAATACCCTGCTTCCCTTCATATATAGTTACATAGGTTGAAAAAAAAAAAAAAAAAAGACACAGGTCCATCAAGTTCAACCTTTCTCAATAAATTACCCATCATTCATTGCTTCATTCATTATAACCCTCAATGCCATTCGTCAGTAAATAAGCTTCTAGCCTTTTTTTTTTTTTTTTTAAATGCTGACATAATATCTGCCATCACTACCTCTTTGGGTAGGGCATTCCATAGTTTGACTACTTTAACTGTAAAGAACCCTTTCCTATATTGATCTCTGAAACATCTATCTTCCACACGCACTGGGTTTCCCCTTGTCCTTTGTAGAGTCCTTGGAAGGAACAGATCATGTGCTAGTTCCCTGTATTGACCACACACATACTTCTAGATATTAATAAGATCACCTCTAAGGCCTCATGCACACGACCGTATTTTTTCCCACCCGTAAATACTGGCGTAAATACGGGTCCGGTGTCACACATATTCCACCCGTTTTGCACCAGTATTTACGAACCCGTGCCCGTAAATATGGGTCCGGTGTCACACGTATTCCACCCGTATTTACGAGCACGTTTTTGGCGGCAAAATAGCACTGCACTAATCGGCAGCCCCTTCTCTCTATCAGTGCAGGATAGAGAGAAGGGACAGCCTTTTCTGTAATAAAAGTTAAAGAAATTCATACTTACCCGGCCGTTGTCTTGGTGACGCGTCCCTCTCTTCACATCCAGCCCGACATCCCTGGATGACGCGGCAGTCCATGTGACCGCTGCAGCCTGTGATTGACCTGTGATTGGCTGCAGCGGTCACATGGCCTGAAACGTCATCCAGGACGTCGGGCCGGATGTCGGGCCGGATGTCGAGAGGGACGCGTCACCAAGGCAACGGGCTGGAGACCAGACTGGAGGAAGCAGGAAGTTCTCGGTAAGTATGAACGTCTTTTATTTTTATTTTTTACAGGTTTATACTGATCGGTAGTCACTGTCCAGGGTGCTGAAAGAGTTACTGCCGATCAGTTAACTCTTTCAGCTCCCTGGACAGTGACTATTTACTGACGTCGCTTAGCAACGCTGCCGTAATGACGGGTGCACACATGTAGCCACCCGTCATTACGAGAGCTCCATAGACTTCTATGGACTGTCCGTGCCATTATTACGGCCTGAAATAGGACATGTTCTATCTTTTTCAACGGCACGGGCACCTTCCCGTGAGAAAACGGGAAGGCACCCGTCGCCAATAGAAGTCTATGAGCCCGTTATTAGGGGTCGTAATTACGACCCGTAATAACGGGAGTTTTTACGGTCGTGTGCATGAGGCCTAAGACTTATTTTTTTCCAAGCTGAACAAGCCCAATATTTCTAGCCTTTCATTGTAAGCAACACCTCCCATCCCATTTAATAATCTAGTTACCCGCCTCTGAGCTCTCTCCAGTTCTCCTATGTCCTTTTTACAATGTGGAGCCCAAATCTGAATTCTATATTCTAGATGTGGCCTTACAGACTTCGAGATAAATGAAAACATTCTGGCTGAATAATTCAGTCTACAGTAAGATTTTTTCTAGTGGAGGCTGCAGGAGGACAGAACTTTATCATTTAACTCTATGGTTAAGCATAGGGATGGAGGGGATCTGGAGCTATATATCAGAAAAGCTCCAATACCTATAAAGTCTAGAACAATACACCAATCAGCACATTGGACCTACGATAGGTACTTGTAAAGTACCCTGTTAATTCGAGACCAAAGTTATCCACACCGATTCATCCGGTCTTTCTGGCAATCAAAGTCTAGCTGTACCACAGTCATAATACGCGATAGATCAGAAGTAATGAAAACACGACTGGAGCGTAGAAGATTATGACTTGAAGCGCTAGAATTGATTTTGGTCTACTATGAATCTACAGGCTTGGAAAGCTATTAAAACCATATATATGAATAGCCAAGCTAACCAAACATTGGAGAACTTTGACCATCCTTCCTTCTTTACACAATTTTAAAACATTATTTATTTTTTTTAGCTTTATATACACCCTAAAAAGTTATGAGGAAACTTACCTCCAGTCTGTGAGCTGCTGGTTACTTCCGATCGTTTCAGGAATCACTGTTGGCTGAACAGAGTTATGAAGGGCGACTCCAGGAAGCTGCGGCCATGCGGATGGCAGCAAGATCTGCTGTGTTCCACCAGGCCATGCCTGCTGGAAAACACAAATGAGGGGGGAGAAAGACAAAAATGTCTTAGTTCACTTCAAAACAAAGTAAGCGACTTTATGGACTTAAAGACACAGGATCATCATCTTGCAGAGGAAAGTTTGGAGAAAAACAACTGAGAAAATATCAGTTGATGAAGTGGGCTGTGCTGCAGAGCAAGGGGTGCGACCAACCCATTTACGGTAAAACGCAACGCATAGAACGTCTATTTATACAACTATAACTATACATTTTCATTGTCCTATTCTGGTAAAGACATCTGCGTTCCTAATGAACCTCAAATGTATCAGAAAGAAGTCTGGAGTGCCCTGAAGAACATTGGTCTTTAACCGTGTAATGAAAAGGGACAGGCTCGAAAACACGGACCATGAGCTTAGAGTGTAAAAGCATTATGCATCAAAGCACTAGCCATAGGACACTCGTGTCTTACAACAACGTTGCCAAGGAAGAAGGAGAATAATCAAAATTGCTAATGCAACATAACTGATTACTTAGAAGAGCCTGAAAAACAACTCTTGAAAAACTATTTATGGAGCGCTACAATTATGCATTTAGTGTTGCTATGAACTCTGTAAAGGATACAAAGATAGCAATCTTCTAAAACAAAAAAAAAAAGTATCATATATATAATTTTTGGTTCTCTATCTGGGTCTTCAATTATCGCTGATACACGTGAAATATATTCAAGAGTAGGTTTTATTTTTTTAATTCCAAAATGCTTTACTTTTTAGATTTTGTACTACATTTACGTGGAAAATCTCATCAGATAAAAGGTGGCCCTTAACTTGTGGCTTTCCAGTTCTTGCTAAACTACAATGGGGGGCATGCTGGGAAATGTAGTTTTGCAACAGCTAGCGAGACAAAAATTAGGGGCCGCTGGGTTTAGGTGCACGTCTTTTTATAGAAGCATTTTTCACCTTAAAATTTAGAAGTTGTTAATGAAAACCATTATACATCATATTATTCACATCTGTTGTAAAAAGTTCCTCTTCCCTATGATTTACATGGTGAATGGGAGTGAGATGCAATACCAGAAACAACCAATGGACCAGATTGGCAGTTCTGTAACGGAAAGGTGGGGCAGACCCCTTTTTTTTATTTTTTATTTGGGACAAATCCTTTACGCTAGTTAGACTAGTATTGTATTGTACATAGAGTTTTTTCACTGCCCCAATATTTAATCTTTGGCAGTCGATCGTAAAGTAAATGCTTTGATCATTTTAGGAGTTTACCACCATCCAAAAAGTTGTTAACGTATGAGAAATAGCTGTTATGCCCAGTGGGGAAGAATTCCACTGGTCAGAGGTGCATTAAAGGGACCCATACTATAATGTCCATTAGTCGAATAGGGAACAGCGACAGGAGTTGTCCTGATGGAACAAACCCTTTAAGCATTGTAAATAATTGAAAATGTAATGATCATTTTTAGGCCTATAGCCATGAAGATTGATACATGTGGTAGCAGATTTTGTTGCAGAAATTTCTACGACTGAAAATCTGTTCTATTCATCTGAATGGAACTCACACAAATCCATGATCTTGCTATAGAAACAACCCCATTCATTCAGATGAATGGATCGGATTTTCAGCCACAGAAATTTCTACATCATTTGCCGCGTTTGCCGCAACCATAATAGTGATTGCTAGACAAAATATTTTAAACCGGTGAGACGCATTTTTTGACAGATTTTAATAATATTAACAGTCCAGTTACGCACAACACTTTACATTGATATTGCTCAAATCAGTTTTTATTTCTATAAATTAGTCTATATTGGTTGGCACAAAACCCATGTAGTGCAGCACATCCCACTGAACATCTGCAGGATTTATAAAGTACTTCTGCAAGTGGCGTACCCCTGTCTTACAATACACTGGTCCTGGCAAGATACATAAAGCAGAAAAAAAAAAAAAAAAAACAAGAGGGGAGAAAATCATGTTTAATAAAAAAGTTAAAATCACACCATGCTTCTTTCCAATAAGCCAACACCTGCACAAGACAAAGCATAAAGTTTAATACAGAGCAAGAACTAACATCCCAAATGTGATGCCGAGATCTGGCGTTCCAAGCGACGAACTGCTTTGACAAAGGAAGGACAAAATATGCAAAGCTCTGCAATGGAGTAATGCAAACTTAGGCAAAGCGGTAAAAAGAGGCAACCTAACCCATTGGCAAGCTGGCTGGTAAACTAAAGGTGAGCTGCAGTTAGATTACTAGTTAGAAAGAAAATCTTTAGAATGAATACAGGATTCAAGGAATTCATGGCCACAATTGTGATCCTGAAGATCGTATCTACTCCACTCTGCGAGGCAACAGACTTCATGTTTAACCCCACGTGTGCACATCACATGGGGACCAAGAATTGTGGTTTCTAAACGTTAACCTATTGCTTAGTGATTCCCACAGACTACCGATAATGACTAAAGGCTAGTCCTCTTATTGTGTATGAAGGGATCTGTTCTCTAAAAACAAAATTTGGTGCACGCTGCATTAGGAAAAGTGTTACACCGGACATCTAACCACTCAAAAGACTTTGGTACAGAAGAAATGACACATTCTTCATGGAGTAACAGCCCGATGACCATAACAAAACCCAAATTCTTTAATCTATTTAAAGTGGGCATGTTTAAGATCGGAAGACAAATATGATCTTCTGAAGAACATGAAGACCAGGAATGCATCATCATCTCTTCTATTCTGCCACAGCGCACGGAATATGAACTCTTCTGCCTGCAAGCTTGACCGTTTTGAAGCAAACTCTGCAGAGAACATTTTCCAGTCGAGTTTGAAGGAGGCAGCTGCTTAGTCCTTACGTCAAGCAATACTTGACCAGTTATTTACGAAGCGTTAATAGTTCCTTAAGAAATCATGACTCATGCCTAGGAATCAGATCCATATTGACTTAATGTTTAGTCAGTCTGAAAGTATCATCATGAACGTCATACCGGTATAAGCAGTGTGGAGTAATACCGTGCCATCGGTATGGTTTTATAGAGGCCAATTTTGTTGGTGGCGGGAGTTTAAAATAAAATCCCAAACATTTGCTCTCTTAGAACCTAAGTTGAGCTCACCTTTAAAGTTCAAACAAGAATTTCAGCATCTGTGGAAAAGCAATATCATTGAGGGTACAGAACAAGCGCTTTCATTGATTGGGTTAATGGCTGCACAAAGTTTTTGGGGTATGTTGGTTAAAGTACTGCTGAAGCCATGGATTAGAACTCAATACTCTAGATCTCAGCAGCACGCTGTTCTTCAGGCATTTGCAAGGTTAATTTGAAATTAAGCAAGTAAATAAAAAGCAACTAGAATTTCACTTCTGCATGCAGAGAAGCGGCTTCCATCACGGCCCAGTATGGAGCTACTGAGATATTTGCCGCACTCCGTAACAGTATGAAGGACCTGACCCAGCATCTGCTATTCTGGTAATATCAAAAAGGTTGTGGCCTTCAAGATTGGTCTTCCAGGTTCACAATTCTACTCTCCTCAAATCGATTGTGCTTGGAATTTTACGCAACGCAAACCTTGGTTTAGTCAGATGCAACCGTAACGTGGTGTACCAGACTTTGTGGAATTGTACAACAAAGTATTATACTGGTCAAAAAAAACTAAAAAAACATTTCCCATGCTTCATTCCAAACTAGCCTAGGAATAATGAATGGTCACATCATACCTTCACATAAAGGAGAAACCCCCATTTACAATGCATAGGTAGATTATAGTAAGATCGGAAGCCCAACATTCTAGGGTCTAGATTATCTGTATTTTTGACTAATGCATGTTAAAGCAATAGTTTAGGAAAAGGAAAATAAAAAAATATAAAACTACTATAGCTTTTAGGCTGGGTTCACACGAGCATGTTCGGTCCGTAAAGGACGGAACGTATTTCGGCCGCAAGTCCCGGACCGAACACAGTGCAGGGAGCCGGGCTCCTAGCATCATAGTTATGTACGACGCTAGGAGTCCCTGCCACTCCATGGAACTACTGTCCCGTACTGAAAACATGATTACATTACGGGACAGTTGTCCGGCAGCGAGGCAGGGACTCCTAGCGTCGTACATAACTATGATGCTAGGAGCCCGGCTCCCTGCACTGTGTTCTGTCCGGAACTTGCGGCCGAAACACGTTCCGTCCTTTACGGACCGAACATGCTCGTGTGAATCCAGCATTATTCATTCCAGCCCTTGAGGATTTTGCTCCATTCGGACATACACCTTTTATACTGCACTGACTATATGGCTGGAGTTTACATGGTGTATCAGTCTGGATGTCAATTCAGCAAAGTTTTCCCGAATGTCAACTAGAATAGAAACCTTCATACAAAATGGTTTGTAGTAGGAAAGATTGAAAAGGGAAAAAGTTACTTTGAAGTAAGCAAATCGGCAATTTAGCCCCTCATTGGAACTGCTGCTTATAAGAAAGCCAGGCTGAAACATAAGAGGCAGACATCGCTGCGGCAATCATTATGAAAAGGAAATAAAATTAAAAAAAAATTAAAAAAAAGTAGACATTAAGAACGAGCCGCTAAGAATGTTGCAAGAACACAGCCACAAGATGGAGCTCATGCTTCCATGCTCTTCTGAAACGTTCTACGGTAAGAGGAAAGGAAAACAGAGAAATACATATATGAAAAGGAGACTGTTAGTGTACACATTCAAGTGAAACAAAATTACCAGTACAGCAGCAGTCTGTTCAACTAACGCCGGACGCCCGGCTGCGCAGTTCAAGGTAAAGGGTACCGCATACTGCGGCGTGATGGTGGCTACGTGTGGATGAAGAGTTGTTACCATTAGTGGGGTACAGCTTCCCTGAAACGTAGATTAGGAGGTGAGTGAAACAGTGTACTTATAGCAGGATATAGGCTTTAACATGAGAACTGCCATGTGGAATGCTCTATGTGTGGCAAAGTATCTTCCCTGCAAACGAACGCCTTCTTCTAGAAATAATCAGAGCCATTGCAGGATCGCTCACGTGGATTTTATGCCTGTGCATAACCCATTCAAAAGGATACACGAGAACACAACTGTGCCCAGCTATTCCATAGTTCAGCATAATATCCATATATTAGGTTTTATATTAATAACTTAAAAAGGGGTTGTCCAATATACGTTCTCGTGTTTTACAAGATCTCGGCTTGTTGTTGTTCAGTAGGAAAACGCATTGTTTACTCCCAGTGGATAACAGGTGCACGGCTCGTTAGAGTAGGTGTATCAGAGCGGTCTACTAACGAGCCCGGCACCGGTGTGGAACAACAAGCAGAGATCTTGAAACCGGTGAGGAAGTAATACAGAAATTATAATGGAAAATTGAATAACTTTTAATGATACAAAAAAAATAACACTAATTTGCTGAAACCGGAATAACAGTTTAATATGGGCTTTAAGGGAAACTTAAGATTTTAACTCCATTCTAATAACCTGCAATAGGGGGAAAACGGCAAAAAAAAAACAAAAACACAAAAACAACTTTATTGCATTACTTCAAAAAGGTTAAAAAAAACAAAAACACTCCATTGGGCCTCATGCATAAAAACGGTTTTAAGAAACTGCTGGAATGGGATTGGTTGTTATAGACAATACTCGCACAGTCATTTTAAAATGAAACTGGTGATCTGATTGGTTGCAATAATTATGCTTTGTTGAAGCGGTTAATATGTAGGACTCCCAATAGGTTTGCGGTTTATGGTTCAGTCTCAGACAAATGTAAAGTTAAGCTGGAAGAGACATCCGTCAAATGATTTTCAGCATCACTCGTGGAGAAGAATAGGGGCTATATAGACCTGAACCAGATATGTCACCATACAATCATATTGTGATAAAGATATGGGACTTGTCTCTGACCAAATGAGGGAATGATGGAATAGTATTTAGAAAAATGAAGTCTCGTTTAGGACTTTGTGTTTTGGTTTTTTTAACAAAAAAAAAAAGGAAAAGTATAAAAAGGAAAGACACCTCTCCATTAGGCCTCTCAGAAACTCCACGAAAACTGAATGTGTGAATCCCGGCGCCATGCACACGACTGGATCTTTCATTTATAATTACGGACCCATTCATTTCTATTGGCCACCGACACCTTTCTGTATTTTACGGATGGGTGTCCATGCTGAAAAATGTATAAAACCTGTCCTATTCTAATTATAGAACCTCTCCCATAGAAGCCTATGGGCGCTTCCATAAATACAAACGGCAACGGTTGTGCATCTGTAAACCGTCTGTATTTATTAAAGCGTTGCTATGCAACATGTTGGGTACATAATTTGCAGCCTCTCTTTATTTAGGGATCTGTATATACGAATCAAACACATTTTAAGATGGGTGATAGTCAGTATATGATTGACAGTTTGTGGCCTTTGCAATAATATAAATACTTTTATGGAGGGATATTTGGACCCCGTCTGCATATTATATGGGAACTATGTATAGTGATCGTGGTAGTGTTTAATTTATTAGCTGTGGGAAAGGATAACTACCATAGCGCATCATCATTTTAAAGGGAGGGCTGTGAATTTTTAATATTGATACTTTGTAATTTATTATACATTTAAAGAGGCTCTGTCACCACATTATAAGTGCCCTATCTCCTATATAAGGAGATCAGCACTATAATGTAGGTGACAGTAATGCTTTTTATTTTAAAAAACGATCTGTTTTCACCACTTTATTAGCGATTTTAGATTTATGCTAATGAGCTGCTTAATGCCCAAGTGGGCGTGTTTTTACTTTAGACCAAGTGGGCGTTGTTCAGAGGAGTGTATGACGCTGACCAATCAGCGTCATGCACTCCTCTCCATTCATTTAGTCAGCGCATAGGGATCCTTTTAGATTGCTATGTGCTGTCTTATACGAACACATTAATGATACTGAAGTGTTTAGACAGTGAATAGACCTTCCACAGGATGTCTATTCACAATCTCTGCACTTCGTTACTCTGTCTGTGGTAGTTGCAGCAGAGGAAGCGTAATCTCGTTGTAACCAGTCATCTACAGCGTAATCTCGCGAGATTACGCTTCCTCTGCTGTAACTACCACAGAAACAGTAACGAAGTGCAGAGATTGTGAATAGACATCCCGTGGAATGTCTATTCACTGTCTAAACACTTCAGTATCATTAATGTGTTAGTATAAGACAGCACATAGCGATCTAAAAGGATCCCTATGCACTGACTAAATGAATGGAGAGGAGTGCATGATGCCGATTGGTCAGCGTCATACACTCCTCTGTACAACGCCCACTTGGTATAAAGTAAAAACACGCCCACTTGGGCATTAAGCAACTCATTAGCATAAATCTAAAATCGCTAATAAAGTGGTGAAAACCGATAGTTTTTTTTAAAATAAAAAGCATTACTGTCACCTACATTATAGCGCCGATCTCCTTATGTAGGAGATAGGGCACTTATAATGTGGTGACAGAGCCTCTGTAATAAAACTGCATATCAATAGATGATAAATTGATTTAGAGGTCTACGTTTAATGAAAGAATACATTTTTTTTTTTTAATAAACAGAATGTATAAGAATTAACAATATGCTATAAAAAGATGCAAGAAGGCCATAACCACTTTCTTTGAACTTCGTGTTCATGTCATTTAGGCGATTTATCTAAAGAGTGAAGTGAAAAGGATGATCATATAGCCCGTTTATTTTTATTGTAATAGGTCATAGTAGACAACCAAGCAAAGTCATGAGAAAAATATTTCTAGTCATCTACTTTAGACTCATTTGTTTACCTTCTAAAAAGTCTAAATGTTTGGATCTTGATCATCAAGTAAAAGTTCATGCTCTCATGCGGAGAACGGAGAACCTGGCAAAATATTTCAGCTTTTAAAACGAACATGAACCCTATGCTCAGTTACAGAGTATGTGTATAAAAATATTCTAAAGAAATAAAAAAAAGAAGGCAGCCCAAAAACTTAATCTTACATATTCCTTGGCAAACATACCAAGGTAAACATTTCCGCAAATATATAAAGGGTCAGGGTAAATTGAATATATGAATCATGTGCTGTACGTAAGGATTCTACAGTGGCTGAACCAAGGAATTTCTCAGAGTATTGGCTGCTACAGTGATTACATTTGGTTAGTCCAACACAGATTAAGGGGTGATGGGGGATGCGAACATACATTTAACAACTAAAGGGTAAGACATTTCAGACATTCCGGTCTTCTGAAACACAAATATAAATAGGATTTATATGCAGGCTATGCCACTATAAACATATGTATAAAACAACAGACCGCTACATAAATAAGAACCTGCCAGATAGTAATAGTTACTGAGGGCCTGAACACACAAATGAAGATTAGAACCAATAAATGTGCAAAGTATAAATAAAAGGGAAATAAAAATAGAGGATAAAGTTACACCCTCACATATCAGACATGGATTCCGTATCTAGTGAAATGCCACCAAAATCTTTAGAGAACTCCTTTAAGGGGTTGTCCACTTTCTGACAACTGATGACCTATCCACTGGTCATCAGTATATGTTCTGTGCATGTCCGATTTAAGGGTCTATTGAATGACAGCAAACAGTTGTCATGGCAGCCCAGGGGCCTAATGAAGGCCCCCAGGACTGCCTTTCTTCATCTCCTGTTGAGCCTTATCTTTGACAAAAAAATAATAATTAAAGTGTAGCTAAACGTTCAGCAAACTTCTGACATGTCATAGTTTGGGTTGGTGGGGGTCTGAGCACGGAGACCCCCAACAATCGCTAGAACGAAGCATCTGAAGCACTCGTGTGAGCGCTCAGCTGCTTCGTGTCTGTTCGGCTTTTTCCGGAAATAAATGTATCGTGTACGGACTCAATACAAAGTCTATGAGCCCGTACTCCGATACATCGGCTTTCCGGAAAAAGCCAAACAGACACGAAGCATCTGAGCGCTCACACGAATGCTTCGCTCTATCGATTGGTGGGTGTCTCCGTGCTCAGACCCCCACCAACCCAAACTTCTGACATGTCAGAAATTTGTCGAACGTTTAGCTACACTTTAAAAATTAAAAGTTCAAAAAACCCTCCTTGCCCCCGTTTTTCCCCCTGAAGTGATGTCAAATATTTTTTTTAAAAAACGACAAAAAACGGTATTGCTGCGTCCGTTAAAGTCCAAACTATTACAATATAGCATTTAATATCCCAATAATAAAAAAAGAATATAAAAACTTCCAGCACCACTGTTTTTTTGATCACTTCATATGCCACAAACAATTAAATAAAAAGTGATCAAAAAGAATCATGGTACCAATAGTAACTACAGCTCGCCCCCCAAAAAATAAGCCCTCATACCGCTCAATCGATGGAAAAATAAAAAAAATAAAATATAAAGTTATGGCTCTCAGAATGTGGCGATAAAACACACATTTTATTTTTAACAATTAGTTTCTTCCTTGTAAAAGTAGTAAAATATATATATAAAAAAAACAAAAAAACTATAAATTTGGTATCGCCGTAATCATATTGACCAGTAGTATAAAGTTAACATGACATTTTTACCGTATGATGAAAGCCGTAAAAACAAAACCCCTCAAAATAAGAGTCGCCGCTGTTTTTTTCCTATTCCACCCCACAAAGAATTTTTCCCCAGTTTCCCAGTACATTATATGGTACAACAAACGGTACAGTTAAAAACTACAACTCGTCCCGCAAAAAAACAAAAAACCCACATATGGCTAGATTGATGGAAAAATAAAAAATAAAAAGTTATGGCTTTTGGAAGGTACGGAGGAAAAAATTAAAACGAAAATCCCCTAAAATGGACTGGGCCTGAAGGGGTCAAAAAAAAAAAAAAAAAAAAAAGCCCACACATGGCTGGCCAAATTTTTTTTTTTTTTTACCAGATGATACAGGTATTTTTTGTGAATTTTTGCCTAGCAGCCATAAGCAACGCTAGCTCATGGCATTTAGTAGGAAATGATCATTGAAGAAAAATTAAAGCCTAGAAACTGATTCATGAGGCTGGAATGAAAGGAAGCTATATTCAGAATGTAACAAATGCCCTCCACCTGCGTCATTACTGTACTCTATTATTGGCAGCCGGTGCGGCTGATTCATAGGACTGTGTTCAGTTTCCAGGAGTCTGTTTTCTGAGGTCATCTTTCCATTATAAACTCAATGAAACACGACTTATTCCAGGCTTTTTTCGCTCTCTTCCAACAAAAGCTGCCCGATGTATTTTTAGACAAATTACTTTGTGAGATCGATGGCGGTGTGTGAGAAATGATCAGTTGGCAGATGGGCACAATTAGCTTGTGGAGAGTGGATGCTGGGCAGTGAAACGGCTCATTTTATGTTTGTTGTAAGGACATGACTGGCAACACCGCCTTAAAAAGACAAATGAGTTTTCAAAAATGCAAGTCTTTATCTAGTAATGGAATAATTTCCTGTACACAGAGTGCATCACTGTCATGGTGCTGGTGAAAGCTACCCGAAACAGTGATCATAGGCTGGAAAAGCATTAGAAATGGTGTTTTTAAAGAAACGGCCCTAAAATAGTGCCAGTGGCGAACCCGTTCCCTCCCAAAGCGTTATGGTAGGAGAGGATTGGGAATGCAGCAGTGAACAGTCTCTCTAAAAATAACAGAATAACTAATAAAGTGTGCGTTTATATCTGTAGAACAAAAAATATATTATACTCATATACTGTACACGGATCAGCCATAATATGAAGGCCTGATACGGTGTACCTCCCTTTTGCTGGCAAAACACCTCTGACCCATCGAGCCACGGACTTTACTTGTCAAAGTAACTTCCTGGTGCCATCTCTTCCCCAGGTAAGTGACGCACGAGGACTACTTTTGGTATACTGTTGCATATTGGAATTACCCCGTAAGACCGGTTGTTTTTTTGAGATGATCTGACCCAGTCGTCTAGGCGTCACAATTTGCCCTTGTCAGAGTCGGTCAGATTCTCACACTTGCCCATTTTTCCTGCTTCCAACACATCAACTTCAGGAACGTACTGTTCGCTCGCGGTCTAATTTATCCCACTCCATGACAGGCGCCATTGTAATAAGAAAATCAAATGTTATTCACTTCACCCATCAATGGTTTTAATGCTATGGCTGAATGTGTAAATACGATGTGGGTTCCTAGTCCGGATTTAGTTAAATAATGGTTCAATTGAATGTGTATTTTACCCTATTGAACCCGTTATCATTTGTCTTTTGCAAATAACCAGTACACTGTACAGCAAGATATATTGACAAGCTGTGATAAATGGAACCTGCTGAACTGATAAGATACCGAGACAGCGAACATTTGTATCGACAGATAATGTTTGACGTTCTATTTAAATGGAGGTCAGATTAGGCAATTCTCATGACACATTCCCATTATCTCTGTGGCCACATTTATGGTGAGGGTTTTATGGACTGCTCATAATGCTGTCAGCTTATTTCTAACAGCCAAACATTGTTCTACAAGGCTACGCAATTGAGAAACCAGAATTTCTGCTCGAAATGAACTGATACAATCATGGCCAAAATCCATATTTTATTCCTGAAATCATAGGAACACCCAGGCTACTTTTCCAGTGAGAACATCAGAAGAAAAAAAAGGATGCCAGAAATTCTGGAGTAGTGACTCACATACCGACTTGGGCAGAGAAACGTGCAATTTCTTAAAGACGGGACTTTGTTATATCACGTCCAACAGCAAAGCGCTAGGAATATAATAACTGAATATTAATAGCTACATTATAGAATAGATTTATTATTATTAAAAAAAAATGTAAAAACAGGACAACCCGTCCATGTGCCCCATTGAAGTATATAAACATCACAGGGAGGTCTCCCGCTTGGGTCCAACTTTTATGTGCCAGAATAGAGCGCAGCTCTGTAAGAGCAGCTACCACTCTGGCGGACTCGAAGCGTCCATGCAGGGGAAACGTGTGGCTGGTTATGGCTTCTCCCGGTATTAACAGCTGAACGCAGGGGGTAAGAGAAGCCATACCAACAATGAAAAAGCTTGTGAAAAGGGGTTATTCTTCATGAGAAGGAATCCTGTGCTAGTACTGAGTGACGGGTTCATGCAGCATTATAGAAAAGCTTCTGAAGTGATCCCATGTATGTGGTACACTGTAAAAAACGTGTACTTTATGTACCGAGACACTCCCCTACCCCTTTATAATACTAAATACTATCACACGTTTCCTTGAGGATTGCAGATCTTCGTCTGTAATACAGGACACCTCACCCAATCATCAAGAGCTTCTAATATATGAAGTACTACAATAATAATAATCCTAAAACTGTATCAAGATAAAACGACATGGGCAATTGTGAGGTGGAGGTGAACAGCACGGTTCTAGGTAAATAAAAATGTGGAATATACATGCAGAGTCAAGCACTAGCACCCTGATGGGAAGGAGTGTGCCAGCGGATGATCAACTGGAACAGTTTAATCATTCTCAACCAAATTAATTTCAAGATTAATTTGACTCTATACATGGGCCACTCCATTTAAAACATATCAGTTGTCATTATATACACTACAAAGTTCCCGTTCTCATTGAATTACCTGTGTTAGGACGCCTGACTGGATCTGGAGTTGCTGGGCAGCAGGGGCTTGGGGCACAATGGGGACAGCACTGTCCATCCGAACAGGAAAACCGGAATGCTTGGTGGCAGCTTGAAGCCCAGCAGCTTGAAAAACAGTAAGTGCTTAATAAAAAAATCATAGAAACGTACTCAATTAAAGTATATTTTCAAAGAAATACTTGTTGCTAACTTATCAAAAACAAGGGAAGAAAATATATTTCCCATTTCCTAAGAATTAGCAGACTAAAGAAATCATTCCAAGAAGGGAACTTATTAAATTCATCAAATTTCTTACCCCAAATAATAATTTTCAGACATAACCAAAAGGTCATATTAGTGTGGGTCAGAGGCTAGAACTCCGATCGATGTCACGAGTGCTCACCCCCCCCCCCACTTATTTTAGTGGAAAGGTGGAATTGTACTCACTAGTAGTGAGCACCTCTCATTTAGGACAATGGTGATGGTCTGTAAACTGGAAGGTTCAGCTATATCTGACTAACTTTACTTAAGGCCATATTCGGCAGCCCCGTAGAAATGAATGGCGCTGTGGCCGAGCATGTGCAGCGTCGCTCCATTCATATGGGGCTCACAGGGACAGCAAGGTAAGCCCAGTCTCGTGATCCGAGGGGGTCCAACCGCTGGGTCCCCCCATCCCGTGGATAGGTAATAAATATTGGATTATGGTAAAACCCCTTTAAAGTGGGAAGAACCCTTTATTACACATTAGGTCATTCATCTAAAATAATTAGTGGTTAAACAGGAAATTGTGTTTAACCGGTTCAGAACCAGAAACCTTTTAGCCCATTTTTAGTGCGCGTTAGTTTAGCGGCTATAACGTTTTGTTTTTTTTGGCTAGCAACGTAAGTTTTTCAGGGTTTTTTTTTTCTGAACCATGCAGGTTTCTTCTCTTATTATTACATACATCATTTTTGTTTTCTTTTACAATTTTTAGGCTATATAGTTTGAAAAAAAAAAAAAAAAAAAGCAAAACGTATGCTTTTTACCTCATTTATTAGTAATAATAATAATATGCTGCTGCCCTTTTTTTATTAGTGTTAGTCACTGGCTACCAAAACTTGATGTATTACATGTCCAATTTAGGCTTATTTGGTCTCAACTGGCGGTACAACGGTAATTTACATAGGGAATGTTTCTTTGGGGTGGGTTATTTTGTGTATTTATTGATATATTTTTTTTACTTTCATTTTATGTTTGTCCCTGAAAAGGTAAGAAAAGGGGAAATCTGACCTGTTTCAGTAACATTTGTCACGGTTAGGGTTGTGTTTGGTCTAGTTAGTCCTACATGACCAGTGGGATCAAAAGCAGCAGTGTTGCTACCTCTATTCCATACAATACAATTTCCACTTCCATACACTACACTTTTCCACTGTAACTGGGGCTGGACAGCAGCTAGGTTAAGCCTGTGGTGTGTGTATATATATATATATATATATATATATATATATATATATATATATATACACACACACACACACACACTAAGGGGTGTGCTTTGACGACATGGACCCCACACACTGTGCGCATATATATATATATATATATATATATATACATACATATACACACACACACAGAAATCACAAAAATGAGCAGCAACTCCAATATAAAGGGTGAAAAAAGTGGGTACTTTATTGCCCGTGCAACGTTTCAGCTCCGTTCACGGCTTGAGAAAGGCTCCAGTGAACGGAGCTGAAACGTTGCACGGGCAATAAAGTACCCACTTTTTTCACCCTTTATATTGGAGTTGCTGCTCATTTTTGGGATTTCTGTGTATCTGGGACTTGGTCTGTCCCTCTGAGCTTGCACCCACACGCTGCTGGTGCTGCTGGACTTTGTATATATAGAGCGATATATAAATATATAGATATAGTGGGCAGTCGTTAAGCAAAGAAATACAGCAATGGGCAAAGTCCAACTCAAAAAGGGGTTTGCTCATCACATAGTCACACTCCGATCCCTAGAATTAAGGGGCCACTTCGCCTTCCCTGTCTCTACACAGTTTATGGCAATTCAGCCTAATCCAAGTGAATAGAGCAGAGTTTCAGTATCTGAACAGCTCTGGGTGTGTTGCTGTGCATAGGAAATGAAATGGATATTCGATGGGTACCATGTGGTCAGACACCCATAGAAGAGTTCCCCTTTTATTGCCTTCAATTAAATACACAAAGAATAGCAGCAGCAACGATCTGGGCCAGATGCTATGCTAAATTCTACAATTAAAATAAATATAATAATAAAAGTTTCAACTGAAAAAGAAAGATACCTTGAAATGCTGGAGGGCAAACTATGAAGGTTTGCTGGAATGGATCTGTTTGGGCGCAGAGCTGGGTTGCTCCCGGCTGAAGAGAAACTCCCTGCTGAGCAACACCAGTCACCGGCGCAGCAGATGGCGGGTAAAGAGCAGACTGATAGTTTAACAATGACACATCAGAGTTCGCCAGAGACAGGGCAGCTGTAGCAGAAGAGCTTGAAGCCAGCACACTAGCCTAAAAGGGAAAGATAGGGTGAGACATATATGTTAACTCTGCTCCTGTAACCGCTGTATGAAGTGAACAGCTGTCTGCATATTAGATACTTTACACAGATAGGAGGGAATGGTCTTGGGTGCCGACAGAACTTTTGGACATTTCACCAGTAATTCCAATGAAACATTTGAAATAATTGCTACTAATGTCATGGCGTTCACTTCCAAGCAACGAGACTGTAGGCACTACCGGTAAGCCAGTGTGTTTGGCAGACATGGCTCAGCTACGTACCTGATTGTGCATAGTGTTTAACTGGTTATTGAAACTCATAGTCAGATTTGTGCTTGTGTTAGGAGCCACGTGAGTGGTGAAGGGACTCTTAATCTGGTTCACTGTATCATACATATTGTTCCTCCTCTTACATATCTCCATGTTCTGAAAACAAGACTTTACACTGTGGAAGGAAACAAATCCAAAGTTTAAAAAAAAATCAGATTGGGTACATTTGTACCAAAATTTAGAGAACTATTTGAAAGGTACATACCACTTAGACCATATGCAAAGGCACTATACATCTGACATATAGGGCTTTCATCCCTTATGAAAAACCTTTACCTCCTATGGATGGCTTTTTTGGTTGCCACACCAAGTAAGACATCAAAAGCCAAACCAGCCACCTTCTATGTACAACTATTATATGGTAGCTGCGCAGTACATATTCATTATGTTAAAACATTTATCCATTTCATACACTTAAAACACCCCAAATATAATAAAAATTCAGCAAATTAGGTGAATACAGATTTTCATCCACTAAGTGACTGGTCTGGAAAAGCTGCCAAAAGTTGAAAAATGTATTAAAATAACAAAAATTAAAAAAATAAAGCTTAATGTGTCATCCCGAGAGAAGTACAGCTGGAATTTTCCTGCCGGTACCCCTGCACAGGTTGTCTCTGTGGGCTCGGTAACACCACTACTTACTGGTTACTGTGTGGGAAATCCAGCAGATGAGTCATGGTAACAAAAGGGTGGGTTAGGGTTTTCATTGGAGTTATCCTCTTATCTGCATCAATAGTCAACATTTTCTTCAGCAAGTCGATGTACTCTCTTCTGTCTGCCTTCTCTGCCAACATATCTGTGCCTTCTAGGTCGGTCGACATATTCACCTATCAAAAAGAAGACAATAATACCACATACAAGAAGTGGCATCTCGTAAGGGAATTTCTGTTAAAAGGAACCGGTCACCGGTCACGTCAAACATAAAATCCAATCTGTGGGCAGCATGTTATAGAGCTAAAGGAGCGGAGCAGATTGATATATAGTGGTGTGCGAAAATTTACAGGATAATTGGTCATTTATGGATATAAAACCCTGCTAACTCTGGCCTTAAGAGTCCAGTAGGTGGTCCTACTTAGTGATTGGCAGCTATTGTTGTATTCACACTCATACAGGGAAGACTAATGATGACTGGTTAAGACCACCCACTGGACTCTTTAGCCTACAGTGAGCAGGGCTTTAAATGAATAAATGACAGGTTATCATGAATCCTTTTCTACAAAATGATATATCAATCTTCTCAGCTCCTTCTGCTCTACAACATGCCGTCTCCAGATAGGACAGTATAATCAATGTGACGGGTTCCCTACTATACATAAAATACTACTTTAGTGTGTGTGTGTGTGTTAAGTGTAATACAGCTCGGTGAGACTTATTTAAAATGGGAAAACCACAAAAATATCCATGTGCCGTGTCTGGTATTTCAGCTCAGCCCCATTTAAATTAAGAGGCGCTGTGTCGAGTAGAAAAGAAGCAACCCCTTTTTTTTTCTAACTGCATACATCCAATTGAACTAGGAGGTACGTATTCACTAATACAGATGAAAAAGAGCTCAATCCAGTCTGGACCAACTAATGATGCCAACGTGGGTCCTCCTTTAGCCTCCCTGAACTCTGGAAAGATTTAGAACTTACCTGTGCCATGTCATCTAAACAGTTGAAGATGTACTTGCGAGCCTCTTTAGATTTTATTCCAGTTTCAATTTCATGCTCTTCTGGCGTCTACATAGAAGAGAAACAATAAATGGCTGCAGACTTTCAACGAGTTTATACTTCATATAACGGACCAATGAACTTTTTATCAATAGTGAACTGCAAGCGCGCAAAAATGGAAATGTGCGTGCCAAAGGTTACATTTGGATAAGTGCAGTTGCACACGACCGAGTGCCACTCGGGCCGTTTTTAACGGCATCTGAGTGGCACCCGATAGTTTTCACGGACCTATTCACTTTAGCGGGTGAATCGGGTCTGTGAAAACTGACCCGATTCGTGAAAAGATAAGCCACGTCCTATCTTTCCACAGATCACGGACGGGACTCGGCTAAAGGTTCAATAGTTAAATAAGAAGCTGGATCTCACACACTCTGCAAAGAACCTCCTATAGACGTGTGCTGTTCTATAGCTTGTAGATCACTGTAGCGAACCAATTTGTATTAGGCTTAATGTCCGAGACGGCGAAGATCTAATTTCATCAATGTGCATAGCAGAATTTTAATTTTACCTTTAACCTCCACAATGGGTAGCCCAGATCTGGGTCTCTATTGAAAAATCTCGAAGTCTTTGTTCCAGCACTGAGAAGGTACTCTGCAGGAAGTCCTTGTGTCTGGGAGATGTACCTTATCTGAAACACACAATAATGGCAGCAATTTAACATGCGGTGATGACAGCTTTTCAAACACAAGCTATACCTTTACTATGAAAGCGAGTGACCTTGAAAAACATTTTATAAATAAGAGAACAGATGAAAATGAGAATGCCATTAATGGGTTTGTACTTCTCAAGTTGATGGGAAGAGGAGAGGGAATCTGTCACTTCCAGATTATCTGTCAGAGAAGAAGGACACAGACCGCAACAGCCTGACAACCCCCTTATTTACCGAGTCCCTCAAAACAAGCTTAGGATTGCCTATAAAACAATAGTACAGGGTGACGTCTAGCCTCAAATTCATATAATAAAGCATAGCTAGCAATCGCCGGTCTTTGCCTAGATTTACACACGAGTGGAATAAAAATCAAAGCCCCCATTACTTGTGGATTTTCGGTTCAGCGCAAATTTTTGATTTTAGTCGTGCCTTATATGTGTAATTGTATCCGGGGTGTGAAAATGAACCAACCATTCAAGCAAAGAAATTTGTATAGGTCAGAAAATTTCCAATTTAGAGCAATTCAAAAGTTAGGCTGGGTTCACACGACCTATTTTCAGACGTAAACGAGGCGTATTATGCCTCGTTGTACGTCTGAAAATAGGGCTGCAATACGTCGGCAAACATCTGCCCATTCATTTGAATGGGGTTGCCGACGTACTGTGCAGATGACCTGTAATTTACGCATCGTCGTTTGACAGCTGTCAAACGACGACGCGTAAATTAACTGCCTCGGCAAAGAAGTGCAGGACACTTCTTTGCCACGTAATTTGAGCTGTTCTTCATTGAACTCAATGAAGCACAGCTCAAGGTTTACGAGCGTCTCAGACGCCTCGTAAATTACGAGGAGCATTTACGTGTGAAACGAGGCAGCTGTAAACAGTCTGTCTTTTAACACGTAAATGCCTCTCAGCGTGTGAACATACCCTTAAAGTATACCTTCCATTAGTAAGAAAATAGATTAAAATCTTCAGACGAGAGCAATGGTCCCATGTCCACGGCAACCATACCAGGCCTGTATTATTTTTTTTTATTATAGTTAGGCCTTATTCACACGAGCACGTCTGATTTGCGCTTGCAAAAAACGGGGCAATGTCACGCATGTCTGTCTGTGTTGCATCAGTATGGTTTCCGTTTTTCACCTATGCATGCACTTTTTGTTTTTCTTTAGCAACTGATGCGTGAAATACTGACAACACACACACAGTCAATGACTTCAATGAGGAATGTGGTCTGCAAAAACGGACCAGAATGGGACATGTGGTAAGTTTCACGCAACGGCCGTCCAACACCTTTTTTACACGACTTCATGACAATCATGCATGTTTGGCTCTGTCGAATGTCCATGTTCGTTTGAAAGGAATCAGAAATCTCTGGCAGCGGTATATCTCCGAAGAGAATACAGTACCGGCATGTTAAAATCCAAAAAGGCCCAATCCCTCTTTTCCCTAACATCAGTCGCTGGTAGGGCCTCCCCTCATACACGTAGGATAGTTGGCGTATGTCCAGCTTTACTATGAGGCAAGGGCTGGCAAGTTGTGGCAACCACAGGGTTTCCCTATGGGGAGAGAATTTATGCTACAATCGCATTAATTAAGGCATGGTCAGAAATCCTGCGATCAACGCAAATCATTTGTGAGTTTTTCTACTCTTAGGCAAACATCGAAGTTGCTTGAGAGTTCCAATAATGGCACAATTTCCCCCATTGGAGCCCTAGTCTAAATAAAGGTGCCCTTTAATCAGAAGGGGTTTTGCTAGGAACAGAGCAATATTTCCAGGGGGATTGGATTAAAATCCCAGTGAAATAACAAACGGACATGTTTGCCAGATGAATGTCCTTTATGTATGTGACCAAATCGGAGTCGAAAAAGAAAAAGGAATTGAACATTTAAACAGAACTCTTTGGTTGACATTTCCACCAGTAACTTTGTGCTATTAATAAAACCTCAGTGTGCTGTTCACAAAGATCTAACAGATAAACTATTCAGCTCGAGTTTAAAGACAAACTGTATGTGATTTGGATTGCAAAATGTGCCCGAGCCCCAGCGCACTAGAAAAACACAAGAGACGGGAAGCTATTTCAAAATCGATCATATCTGCCTTCAGGGAAGGAAAACAAGCCATCATCCCACCCACAGCAGATAGGATTCTCAGAAGACAGCGGATCCTCACCCAACTACAGCCGTTTATTTTTAACTGCTGAAAGCCAGATTTCCTCTGGAAAGTTACTGCGTGTCAAAGGCCTAAACACTGCGGCTGCACAATCATTTATAGAGGCCGGGACGTGCCGACAGGTCATGAAGTCCAACAAGTCACTGCTTACTCCAACACAAACCTACCGCGTCTTCTCCTCCTGTACAAGGGAAGGATTGCACTCACAATCCTGAAACTACTGCTGTAAAATCATTCTTACACCAACTCCCTCCAACGTACTGGTGATGTGCACTGCAAACCCCAGCATGCACTGCTCAGCGGGGCCTAGAATAGGGAGCGATTATTGCTCATTCCCCAGTCATGTGGCACCTAGGTGTTCCAGCAGACCACGCTACAGCATTTGCTGTAGTTAACCATCTGAATACCAGCAGGTTTCATCTGTCAACCTTTAAAGGGATATATCATATTGCTTTTAGTATGATAAAAAAAAAAAATGTATTTATTTGTGTTCGTGTGTTCTACATTTACTTCTCAATGGGGGCTGCCATTTTTTTTTCCATCTCTGTACGTGTCGATTAACGACACATACAGAGATGGAATACGGCACATACAACCCCATAAAGAATGTGAACGGGAGCCGTTCCATTCTCTACAGCGTACGCAGTCTGTGTGGCAACGGCGCATGTGCCGCTCCCACACAGACCAAAACAAAGTGCGTTAGCAGAGCAAAATCCGGCGCCATTTTCAGTAAGACAGCGGCCGGACAGTAAGATGACGACTAACGTTCGCGGCTTACGGCCATATGTTCAAGGCAGCGAAGACGCAAGGAATAGGAGCGTAGGCGGCAGCAGCAGGTAAGTTATGTTTGTATATGCGATGTGTGTATTATGTTCGTGTGATACGGTCTGCTTAGCACTGTATCTAATCCTCCTACACTGTGCATTCGCTCAGAAAATGGCGGCACACAGTGTCGGAGGTTTGAAGATTCAACCCCATTCTTCTCCTGGCACTAGCCAGAATAAGGGAGGGGGGATTGTGTGAGGACACTAGAGCAAGTGCGTCTACCCCAAATTTGCAGCATAAAGCAATGAGGTTGCTTTACCACATTGACCATCCTGCAATTTTGGGAACTGCTCCCTCTAGTGACCAGCACATGGAAATGTTATAAATTAGAATCTAATTTATAATATTTTCTGACTTGTGAAAAAATTAACACAATGTGTAATCACTCAAATAATAATTGTTTAATTAAAAAAAAAAAAAAAATACAAAAATTCTAGCGACACATTCCCTTTAAGAGAGGGGATAATGACAATGAACTTTTGACAGCAACGGCCAGCGAGGGGCGCGTAGAGTTCAATAGGTGAAATGCTGGTGACAGGTTCCCTCTAACTAAAAGGGATGAAAACGGTGCGTGTGCTGCATGCTGAAGTGTCATGGATGAGGAAACATTGCGATCAGTTTGCATAGAGGGCATGCCAAGTCATTCTCCGGGTGCAGGTGCGCACATTGGCTTATTTTTGTAGTGACCGCGACTACCCTAAACGGTATCCGCCTAACATGCAGATTTGTGTCGGCAGCACATGCATTTACAGGGGATTGCTTCAGATATTAGATCACCGTTACTTATGGGCACATTAACCTTGAACAGCACCTAAAAAAAGGGGGTCAGGTTCTTCAGAGTCTGCCTAGTGTCCGTTTTTCACTTTGAGACAAGGCAAATATTTTGTCATGTCCACCATCACCTATTCTTTTACGCATTAGTAAAAATAGTCATTAATATAATAAAAATTAAAAAAAAAGTAAATTGACTGATATTCCAAAGTTACTCAGTGAATGGCAAGTTTTCTTTCACAGATCACTCCTCGTCTCCCGCTTTGCATATCATGAATTCTATACCTTCCATCCTCCATAGGGGACGATGTAAGAACAAGCTCAGCGCTTTACTTACAAGGTGCTGAATAGGGCTTAATACTAGTAAATATGTGCAGGATGTTTAAAGGTAGTGGTTTTACAGAAGCAAATAACTAACCGGATACTCCCTTGTAATCTTACCTGCAGTGAAGAAACCTCATTAAAAAAAAAGTAGATGTTCTAATTTTTTACACTCCATCTTCTCAATGTAAATTTCCCTGGTTACTATAAGCAAATCCCACCATGGAAATGGGGACATGACGGCTGCCTGGTGCATCACCACCTACAATGCCTCTTATCTTCACAAAGTACATACTAGACTCTCAGGGGTTTAACTTCAAAGCCCAGGAGCAGCGTCTGCAGTGCGGTGTCATGTACAGACAAAGAAGGTTTCAGTTATTGTTCTAACACACAGGTGCCACCCGACAGCTGGGTGCAGCCTGAGAAATCCCCATACAAACAATCGCGCACCGCCCTGCAGCCCCAAATAGTACAGAAATCTGGAGTGTGAACATTCAAATAAGGTTCCTACACAAGTGAAACCTGTAAAGCCACAAAGCACAAGCTCAAATTGTAATAAACACAACAGCACATACACAAATGCAAGTAGCCAAATGTCCTAGATCTACATAGCGCTGCAATCTTGGGGCGTATTCCCACAATGCAGTCAAATAGCGGTTTATTCCTGCGATTATTAGAAAATCATGGCAAAAGGATGCGGGTTTCCTGCGATTTTGTGGTAATAGACTGATTCGACCCCACCATGTTAATAAAGGCCTTATTACACGGGCAAATGATCAGACGAACAGGTGTCCGTAGGACTGCGCGTACCCAACCATTGCCCTGTGCAAACCGGGAAGCGATTAGCCAACAAATGAGCAAACGCTTGTTTGTCGGCTGATCGGATCCTTTGTGTGACACCAAAAAAAATAAAAAATGGACGCATGTCGGCAGCGGAACTCCTCGTGAAACACGGAATGTGCTCCTGACACGATGCAAATGTATGAGCATGAACGATCGTATTAACGAACATTCGCCACATCCATTGCTCTGTTTAAACGGAGCAAAAGAGCGCCCATCTACATGCTGTATTGTCAATTGACGCTTGTTTAGGGCCCTGAGCCCTGATCAGACTCGAATCTCACTTTGCGGTTCAAATGCGTTTTTTGCTGCGATTTAAAAAAAAAAAAAAACGTGAACTGCGACGTGAGATCCAATCCTTACAGATGAATAATAATAAGGTCAACTGCATGCATTAATTTCTGCTGTGCTTTCTTCCGACTAGATAAGCATAGACCGCAAAAAAGTAATTAATCTCCATTGACCACTTCCAGCCGCTGACAATCTAATGTCTAAGGAGTCTGGCAGACACACAGTGCTGTACGGGGAAACAGGGATCCGACAGGATGGATTTTTCCTGCTCCCATTGGAGATAAGCGACTCCAGGCGTCTAGAATTTGTTTATATCCCCTGGTCTGTTTGAATAACACTCCTGTTCTGTTAACCCTTTAATGACCGGGCCATTTTGCGCGTTAATGACCAAGGATTATTTTTTGTTTTTTCACGGTCGCATTCCAGGAATCATAACTTTTTTTTTTATTCCGTCGTCCTAGCCGTATAAGGGCTTGTTTTTTTGCGGGTTGTATTTTGTAATTGTACCATTTTTGGATGCTTATAATATATCGATTAACTTTTAGTAACTTTATTTTAGGAGAGAATTGAAAATAAGCAGCTATTCCAGCATTGATTTTTCACATTAGAAATTGACGCCGTTTACTATGCAGCGTAAATAACATGTTAACTTTTAACTTTATTCTATCGGTCGGCACGATTACGGGGATACCAAATATGTAAAAGGTTTTATAGGTTTTCTTACGTTTGCACAATAAAAAAAACCTTTCAGAAAAAAATTACTTGTTTTTGCATCGCCGCATTCCAAGAGCCGTAACTTTACTTTTCCGCCGATGTGGGCTTGATTTTTGCGGGCCAATGTGTAGTTTTCATTAGTACTATTTTGGGGTACATAGGGCTTATAGATGAACTTTTATTTTATTTTTTATGGGGGGAATGGGAGAAAAGAGAATTTTGCCGTTGTTTCTTGCGTTTTATTTGGACGCCATTCATCCGGCGGTTTAATTAATGTGTTCACTTTATTGTTCAAGTCGTTACGATTGCGGGGATACCCTATATGTGTATTTTATTTATTTTGACACTTTTACTAAATAAAAGTTTTATTTTATTTTGACTGTAAATTTTTTAGATTTTTTTTTCACAAACTTTATTGAACTGCTTTACATTTATTTTTTTGTCCCACCAGGGGACTTCACTACGCGATCTGCTGATCGCATATATAATGCTTTGGTATACTTCGTATACCAAAGCATTATTGCCTGTCAGTGTAAAACGGACAGGCAATCTATTAGGCCATGCCTCCGGCATCGCCTAACAGGCATTTGCTGAAGACAGACCTGGGGGCCTTGGTTAGGACCCCGGCTGCCATGGAAACCCGACGGCGCCCCACGATTTCTTTGCGGGGGTGCCGATGTGGTAACAGAGGGAGCTCTCTCCCTCTGTCAAACACATTAGATACTGCTGTCGCTATTGACAGCGGCATTTAATGGGTTAAACTGCCGTAATCGGACAGTACTTAGATTCCGGTAGTTGCCTGGCAGTGTATAACAGACGTGATTGCTGCTGATCGCGTGGGTACACTGTCAGTACCCACGCGATCAGAGGACGGATATATCCGTCCTTCGGAGTTAAGAGGTTAAAGAGGCTCTGTGACTACTTTGGCTATGCCCAATCTCCTAGCTAATCTAATAGGTGCTGTCACACGGATAATGCTAGTGAAAATTGTGTCCCAAAAAGTTTATGATTTTAAAAGTTATGAGATTTCTAAATATGCAAATGAGGCTAAACTAGACAAGTGGGTGTCAACACCAGCGATTATCCTGAGGTGTAGCCACCTCAGCCTCGGACGCTGTCCTATCAGCATGAAGCTGCTTCACACAGTGTGAGAGACTAAGGCTGGAGGAAAGGGGGATCACTTAAAACAGCCATATCTCGGTATGTGGACTACCTAGAGCAGCGGTTCTGGTGACATATGAAAGTTCTAAGCTTTAATATAGCTCCAGGATATCAATTCTAGCTGTGAAACAACTGGAGATATCACCAGTTGAAAACACAGTTGGGAATGGAAGCTGTATACTATATGATCTGTGTTGCTGGGCGGGGAAGGTGGAGAAGCTGTATGATGATTGGACAGCGTCATACACAAAACATTAGACCGCCCAGATTGAAAAGGAAAAAAGTAACCTCCCATTTGGCAAGTGTAACCAAATTAGCATATTTTGAAAAATGCACATAATTTGCATATAATTAATGTTTTTGAATAATAAATCACACTGTAGTTATCAGCATCATAGAGCCTATTAGATTAGTTAGGAGAAAGGGAATTAACCCCTTCGCGCCAGTTCACGTACAGTTACGTGATTGGAGATGGCCTTTTCGCGCATCTCCACGTAACTGTACGTGAAGAAGATGAAGCTGGCTCAGGAGCTGAGCCAGCGACATCACCGCCGGGTGACAGCTGTATGTTACAGCTGGCACCCTGAGGTATCGGCCAGGACCGGAGCTAGCCTCCGATCCGACCGATTAACCCCTCACATGCTGCGTTCAATAGAGATCGCAGCATGTGAGGAGTTTATAGCCACCGGCACCGCAGCAACGTGATCGCTGGGTTGCCGGTGGCTGCAAAGGCGATCGGAGGGCTAATGCTTACCTCCCGATCAGCCTGTAATGGAATCCTCCTATGCCCCGTCGGCGGGGCCCAGGAGGCTTCCGGTACCATCGGCAAGATGGCGCAGGATCAGCTTCCGGGTCAGAAGCTGAGCCGGCGTCATCAGCAGGGGGTGTCCGCTGTATGTTACCCCGATAGCTCCGATTCCTGCCATTAACCCCTTCAATGCAGCGATTCAATGCAATCGCTGCATCAAAGTGGTTTGTATGCAATCGGCAGCCTTGCCATGCGATGGCAAGGCTGGCGACTGCTACTATGGCAACAGGATGCCTAACAATGGCTTCCTATCTGCCATTACGTAAGCCGATTAGGCCCCGCCCGGAGGCGGAGCCTGATCGGCTTGCTGTCAGTGAACAACTGACAGTTCTAATACATTGCACTACATAGGTAGTGCAATGTATTAGAACATCAAACAAACAGTTGGACCTTCAAGTCCTAGTGGGACTAAAGAAAAGTGTAAAAAAAAGTGTAAAAAAAGTAAAAATAAAAGTTGTAAAACATACAATAAAAGTTTCAAATAATAAACACAAAACACAATCACCCTTTTTCCCTTATCAAGTCATTTATTATTGAAAAAAATAATAAAGCCATACATATTTGGTATCGCTGCGACCGTAACGACCTGAACTATAAAAATATGATGTTATTTATTCCGCACAGTGAACGCCGTAAAAAAACAAACTAAAAAATAATGACATAATTGCTATTTTTTGGTCACTTTGTGTTCCAAAAATTTTAATAAAAAGTGATCAAAAAGTCGCATGTACCTAAAAATGGTGCCTATAAAAACTATAACTCGTCTCGCTAAAAACAAGCCATCATACAGCTCAGTCGACGAAAAATGTAAAACCGTTATGGCTCTCACAACTTGGCGACAGAAAAAATCCATTCTCTTTACAAAAGTTATTTTATTGTGCAAAAAGTTGTAAAACATAAAAAGTGCTATAAATTAGGTATCACCGGAATCGGACTGACCCGCAGAATAAAGCTAACATGTAATTTATAATGCGTGGTGAACGCTGTATAAAAAAAACTAAAAAAATATGCGAGAATTGCTGTTTTTTGGTCACCTTGCCTCCTAAAAAAAAAAGGATAACAGGTGATCAAAAAGTCGCATGTACCCCAAAATGGTACCAATAAAAACTACAGCCCGTCCCGCAACAAACCAGCCGTCATACCACTACGTCTATGAAAAAATAAAATTAGTCAAGGCACCAATAAATCAGGAAAGAAAAATATGTAGTTGTGCCGGCTCGAGGGGAACGTTTCTTCTGTTTCAAGTGGTGAATTATCAAGGCCCCTAAAATTAGGGAACCAGGAAGGGGAGGGCCCAAACATATCTGCTGGAAGTGAGGGCGCCCGTATTATACCAGGACAACACTTTCCCAGCAAAGGTGCGGAGTGGACCAAAAGGGGCATAAGTAAAGACCATTTATTAGTGCGACACCGGCCTGTGCAGAAAGGATTGCTCCCCAGCATAACACACATCTATGGATTATTTTATTGGTTTTTTTTACCCCACTATACCACCTGACTATGCCCCTTATATACTCCGCCCGCCTTACATGTACCCCGACATTATAAACGGAAACACCAGTAAGACTCAAAACAAAACTACTACAAGCAAAATCCACGCTCCAAAAGCCAAATGGCGCTACCTCCCTTCTGAACCCTACAGTGTACCCAAACAGCAGTTTACTTCCACATATATGGCATCGCCATACCCGGGAGAACCCTTTTAACAATTTTTGGGGTGTGTGTCTCCAGTGGCACAAGCTGGGCGCCACATATTGGCATATCTATTGAAAAAAAACATTTTCACTCTGCAACATCGAGTGCACACCAATTTCTGCCAATCACCTGTGGGGGTTAATATGCTCACTACACCCCTAGGTGAATACCTTGAGGGGTGTAGTTTCCAAAATGGGGTCACTTCTGGGGGGTTTCCACTGTTTTGGTCCCACAGGGACTTTGCAAATGCGACATAGCGCCCAGAAACCAATCCAGCAAAATCTGTACTCCAAAAGCCAAATGGCGCTCCTTCCCTTCTGAGCCCTACTCTGTGCCCAAACAGCAGTTTATGACCACATATGTGGTATTTTCGTACACAGGAGAAGTTGCTTTACAAGTCTTGGGGTGCTTTTTTTCATTTATTTGTTGAGAATATGAAACATTTTCAGCTAAAACTACGTCTTATTGAAGAAAAATGATTTTTTTTATTTTCACTGCCCAATTCGAATAAAATCTATGAAACACCTGTGGGGTCAAAATGCTCACTACACCCCTAGATGAATTCCTCAAGGGGTGTAGTTTCGTGAATAGAGTCACTTTTGGGGAGTTTCCACTGTACTGGCACCTTAGGAGCTTTGCAAAAGTGACATGGTGTCAAGAAACCAATCTAGCAAAATCTGTGCTCCAAAAGCCAAATGGCGCTCCTTCTCTTCTGATCCTTGCCGTATGCCCAAACAGCCGTTTATGACCACAAATTGGGTATTGCCATACTCCAGAGAAGTTGCTTTACAAAGGTTGGGGTTCTTTTATTCCTTTATTTGTTGAGAAAATGAAAAATTTTGAGCTAAAGCTACGTCTTATTGGAAAAAAATGATTTTTTTTATCTTCACTGCCCAATTCTAATAAAATCTATGAAACCCCTGTGGGTTCAAAATGCTCACTACACCCCTACATGGATTCTTCAAGGGGTGTAGTTTCCTAAATGGAGTCACTTTTTTGGTGTTTTCACTGTTTTGGTCCGTTAGGGGCTTTGCAAATGCGACGTGGTCTCCGCAAACCATTCCTGCTAAATTTGAGCTCCAAAAGACAAATGGCGCTCTTTCCCTTCTAAGCTCCGCCGTGTGTCCAAACAGCCGTTTATGACCACATGCGGGGTATTGTTTTACTCGGGAGAAATTGCTTTACAAAAGTAGTGGTGCATTTTCTCCTTTTAGTCCTTGTGGAAATTAGAAAAAATTAGCTAAACCTACATTTTCTTTGAAAGAATGTAGATTTTCATTTTCACGGCCTACTTCCAATAATTTCTGCAATAAACCTGCAGGGTCAAAATGCTAACTATACCCCTAGATAATTTCCTCAAGGGGTATAGTTTCCAAAATGGGGTCACTTTTGGGGGATTTCCACTGTTTTGGCGCCGCAAGAGCCTTTCAGACCCGACATGGTGCCTAAAATATTTTCTCTTAAAAAGGAGGCCCCAAAATCCTCTAGGTGCTCCTTTGTTTCTGAGGCCTGTGCTTCAGTCAATAAGTGCACTAGGGCCACATGTGGGGTATTTCTAAAACCTGCAGAATCTGGGCAATAGATATTGAGTTGCATTTCTCTGGTAAAACTTTCTGTGTTACAAAAAAAAAAAAGAGATGAAAAATTAATTTCTGCAAAAAAAGACATTTGAACATTTCACATCTACTTTGCCTTAATTCCTGTGAAACCTCTAAAGGGTTAATAAACTTTCTAAATGCTGTTTTGAATACTTTGAGGGGTGACGTTTTTAAAATGGGGTGACTTAGAGGGTTTCTATTATATAAGGCCCTAAAATCCACTTCACAACTGAACTGGCCCCTGTAAAAATAGCCTTTTGACATTTTCTTGAAAATGTGAGAAATTGCTGCTAAAGTTCTAAGCTTTGTGAGGTCATAGAAAAATAAAAGAATGATCAAAAAACAATGCAAATCTAAAGTAGACATATGGGTGATGTTAATTAGCAACAATTTTGTGTGGTCTTACAAGCAGATACATATAAATTTAGAAAAATGCTAATTTTTGCAATTTTTCGCTAAATTTTGGTGTTTTTCACAATTAAATACTTAATGTATCGAGCAAATTTTGCCAGTAACATAAAGTCCAATGTGTCACGAGAAAACAATCTCAGAATCGCTTGGATAGGTAAAAGCATTCCGGAGTTATTACCACATAAAGTGACACGTCAGATTTGAAAAAATAGGCTGTGTCCTTAAGGCCAAAACAGGCTCAGTCCTTAAGTGGTTAATAAACAGAGCCTCTTTAAGCTGAATATGAAAATCAGGACAAATAACTAAAAGGAAAGGGTTTTGTTGTTTCCTCTGATGCTCGTGTCTTTGGCAAGAAATATAGGGTCGTAACACAAACTGAACCCTAAAGGCCCGTTTAAGCAGAGCAATTTTTTTTTAAGCCACAGATGAACAATCCTTGCTTTTAAAAAAAATAAAAAAATAACATTTACCCGATGGACATTTCCACTCAACTGTACATGTCTATATATACACACACATGTACACTGAACTTACATGTGACGCCATTTCCGAATACAGGTCGAGTAGCGGTAGATGGATTGTAAATGAATGTGAACATGCGAAGGAAACCAATCGGCAAATCGTTTAGGAATTTCTCTTATGTGCTGTTAAAAGTAAGGGCGTATTATTTTTTCTGTTTTTTAATCTTGATATTCTGCTGTGATTTTTAGAATTTTGGCAAAACCGTTGGGTCTTAGCAGGCACAGCTGTGTGCACAAAGTCAGTCAATGGCACTTATGAAAACACTCGCTTTGTCCGTAGTAGCTGCTGCTAATGCGGACAGTAAGCGGTTGATGACTTTATGCTTAAGAAAAAAAGAAATCTCATGAAATGTATAATCTGAACTGGAACATAAAATACAAAACCTCAAGAGCACCAGGAATCAGTAAAAGAACCAATCAATGGGCGCGGCTGCAGCTCTTCAGAATAGCAGCTCTCACTTTAAAATTTGAGAAAACTTCCTAGACACGTAGCTTTAATAAACGAGTATCACTGCCGTAAACCAGGGCAAGGACTGGCGTCATGTTTAATGACGATCTGCAAGATCTCAACACCTGAATGGAAAGTAACGTCTCATGTACTGCGTTTTCACCACAAAATATACTGGGGGTGATCTCATCCATTATGATGGCAGACCACCAGCAATGCTTTACCAAGGCGGATTTGTGCGCCGCTTGCGGTACCTATAAACTGTGTATACATGTTACTTTCTACGGAACAGGTCACTTTATGCTTACCCTCCCTGCCCCGTAAGACCGATGTACTTGCGAAAAGGGTAGAACTGACAGGTCACGCACTGCAAACAACGAAGGGCATGAAAGATCTTTGATTTTTATGGGGGACTAATTTGAGTTTGTTTTTGAGCTTAGGCACTCTAGATCTTAATAAAAAGGAATAGGGGAGGGGGGGGGGGCAGCAGCACATCGAATCCCCCTCAACCAAAACCTTTAGAAGCATTTCTTATGAGCGCTGTAAGAATTCCGGATTGGTACATTCATCAATTTCACACTAAAAATTAAACATATCCATCTTTTCCACGTCTCCTTTTAATTATAGAGGAAGAAGAGGATTTGAACTATTTCAGCGGCAGCATTAATAATTACCTGATCATACTCTGAAGCGCCTGGGTACAGAGGCCACCCGAGGAACAGCTCCGCTATCACGCAACCCAGAGACCACATGTCTATTGCTTCGCAAAACGGCAACCCAAGGATTATCTCAGGAGCTCTGCAGGTAGAAAACAGGGAAGAAATCATGAAAAAGCACTTGACTCATTGCAAATTAAAACGTGTGTAATCCAGGAATACAAGGATTTAGGCAGAAATGTAATTCTCCATTCCAGATTAAATGATAGTTTGTCATACATTTCTGAAGAATATAATGGATTTAGAGTGCTTGTGGTCCATATAAAAGAACAAGACAATACATTGTACTCAGTTTTCCAAAACTAGAACCCTGTTCTCTATAAAACACTAAACTACCAGACTAGCAAATACAATAAAAAGTTCACATGCAATGATCATTATACTAAACCTGGCCACACGAGGGATTTCAGCCGTCCGTTCTATGAAGGTTGTCCTTCTGGATTACACCGCCATAACTTAAAACAACAAATTGCAGATTGCCCTCTGCCTTGATCAGTGGCCTGGTCGGGGATTCTATTGATAAGACGCAGATCTGCCCTTTGACATGAATGACTAATAAAGCTGGCACCTGACAACGACCAAAAAAAATCCTACATGGCAGATCAACTTTTCCTTAGTAATCGGTCTTTGGTTGGCCTCTGTCACACTCGTTCGCTTCACGAAACAATGCAGACAGTCGGCAGAAAATGGTTTAAATAAGCCTTTTCTCTAGTGTATGGTCAGCTTAACTAATAGGTTGTTGGAACGTAACGATTAAATAGTGGCATATTATCACCTATTTTTTTTTTTTTTATATTTTAATGGAGTGGACCACAAGATGTGTCCAAAATAGAACATACACACTTGCTTTTCAGCCTGCTGCAATATTTCACCATTGCTAGACTGTCTGTGTCTAATGGTAACTAATGTACTAAACACATGGCGGAGCCATTATTGAACAAGAGAGATGGTAAATGGGTATAAACTGTTCCAGCATGAGCTTGGTGGAATACAATAAGCACATCAATGGCTGTACTTCACTAGAATAGTTGCTCATAAGCCAGAAGCTCAGACCACAGCTATATGCAATCTCTAAACTCAGAGCTACTACGAAACCCAAGTCAGGACTTCTGGTATTAACCAAGCAGTATGCCAACAATTAAGAACATATTTTTTTAATATAAGGGGCCATCACATACAGTCCACAAAACTTCTAGATATTTACATGGCAGGACCAGGTGTGGCACAGGCCGAAATGAATTGGTACTCTGGCAGATCCTCTCTACCCTACCATCAGGGCCGATCCACAAAGTCAGATCTATATAGCCACTAGGATTCCTAGTGCCAGTGTTTACAGTAAAGATCAGTAATGGTGCAACAATAATAAACTTTGTGACCATACAACGTTTTTCGGGGCAGGACATGCAGGTACATTATCTCCATCCAAACATGAGCATCCCTTACAACAGAGTAGGGATGTCACGATACCAGAATTTGGAATTCGATACTGATACTTTGTGTAGTATTGCGATTTCGATAGCAAAACAAAACTTTGCCAACAGTAATAAAAAAAAAAGTTCTTCCATTTTGTGATGTGAGGCGCGAGGTGGAATGATGAATTTTGAATGTGCCTCACATTAATAGTAATTAATTAATTGTTCCTCAGTCATAATGGGTTAATGTGTAAGGTACATGATGGGGTTAATTACTATTAATGTGAGGCACATGGAGGTTACATACATCACACCTCGTGCCTCACAATAAGTGATAGAAAGCAGTTTATTTTTTTACAGCGTACACATCATAAATGATGCAAAAAAATTGTTGTGCAGATTATTACGGCCGCGCCAATACCGAATATGTGTATATTTTATGTAGAGACTTATTTTAATGTTTATTGTAAAAAAGGCTGTGTATTTTTTAAAATGTAATATTACTTTATTTTTAAACTTTAATGTACTGGCATATAATCATATATATGCCAGTACATTAACCTGTGTACTGATCGTACACAGGCAGTTATTAGGACATACCCAAGTATGCCCTAACAGGAAATATGGTAAGACAGCCTTGGGGTCCTTCAATGGACCCTGGGCTGTCTGCTCATATATGGTATAGCCCTCATTCACATCACAGGAATTCCTGTGATGCATCCATGGGGCATCCCCCCTTCTCATTTTCCCCTGAATGCTGCAGTCAGCTGTGATCGCAGCATTCACGGGAATAACAGCGGAAATGAGAGGTTTCTCTGATCTCCGCCATTATAGAGCGGGGCTGCGGCTGTGTAATATAGTCATTGCCCCTCTCCTGATAATAAGTGCACGCGGTCAGCCTGAGGTAATGCACTAATGAGAGGGGCGCAGGCACTGAAGACAGAACATGGGGGTGTTCTGTAGTGCGCCCGCCATGTTCCGTCTTCAGTGCCGCTGCTCGTTAGTGCAGTGCTGGTCGCATCGCATCATCCTGACGGCGCGCACTTGTCAGGACTCAGGAGCGGGGCGGTGGCTGTATCACACAGCCGCAGCCCCGCTCTCATACATTCATGTGTTACTATACTTCGCTGTGTGGCCGCACAGCTAAGTATTGAAATACATGAAATAACGGTATTGAACCGTTTGGGGGTGCACAGTATCGAAGTTTCGATGCATCGTGCATCCCTAGAACAGAGTAAGACAAGTTGTACAACTCTTGCTCATATCTGGAGTAAAATTATCCTTAAAAGACAGAATTACCTAAAAAGAACCCCCAGCCATATAAATGAATGGGTACTTGTCATTGCGTGAGCTTTCACACCTGCATCAGAGTGCCAAGCGCTCTCCCACCGAGAGGACACAAGTTTATGTGCTTCCTTCCAGCTGGAAAGCTTTGAAGCATGAAATTCTTCAAATCTTATCCCTGGTTATGTCTCTGCCCAAGCTTGTGTACAGAATAAAGACCTGGGAAATGCAGCAGATGACTGTTCATTTAAACAACCCACGTCATCTCAATGTCATGAACCCTAGAAGGCTGTTTTTATAAACCGAAGAGCAGGAACAAGAGATTTCTGGGCATAAAATCAGACAGTAAAGTTACATTTACTGTCACTTTCATCTGACTCAAAGCAAATGCTTTAGAACTAGTCTGTGACATAGGCCAAACTTTTCCTACATCAGTTAGTGACAAGAAGTATTTCAGCAATAATTCAGTCAATTTCGTAATACATTGCAAACATTGCGTCTTTACAATATTTCACACACAAATATGAGATAGCTATATATCGTAATCTATCTCCCCCTGAAAAGAATGGATCTGCTTGTATCCTAAATGTACGTGACATCTATCGAAGTGTAATTGTCAATTTCGGCTTTCAGGTGACCTGGTGTCATGATCGCAATGAATTGCATAAAAGAGTATCTCATAGCACCTCTGTGGGCATGACGTCATGTAAGTCTTATTCATATGAATCCATCAGATATAGTGTTTTTGTGCATAGACCATAGTGGAATGGTTTTACACCCTGCACTGTTATAGGGCACTCGCTGGGGGTCATGCGTTCATTGCGTGTATCAGGCTTTCTAGTAAGAATGTTTGCAGACTTTACATTTTTGAAAACACTAAAAAGTGTAGCTAAACTTTTTACAAACTTCTGACATGTCGGAAGTTTGGATTGGTGGCGGTCCGAGCACTGAGACCCCCACCAATCACTAGAACGAAGCAACTTCGTGTCTGTTCGGCTTTTTCCGGAAAGCCGATGTATCGGAGTACGGGCTCATAGACTTTGTATTGAGTCCGTACACGATAAGTCTATGAGCTCGTACTCCGATACATCGGCTTTCCGGAAAAAGCCGAACAGACGCGAAGCGGTTGAGCGCTCACTCGAGCGCTTCGTTCTAGTGATTGGTGGGGGTCTCAGTGCTCGGACACCCACCAATCCAAACTTCTGACATGTCACTATGACATGTCAGAAGTTTGTCAAATGTTTAGCTACTCTTTAAAGATCAAGGTGTGCCAAACAGGTCTGTCCCTGGGTTCCTTGTGCGCTCTTCTTGCAGCCTACTAAGACGCTCCAGTCCTAGGCAGTGGTTGCTATGAGCCATGGGAACATGTACAGAAAATAACACTCTGCATGTATGAAGAAATCCATGGTCTAGGACCAAAGCGAAAAGACTGCAAGCAGACCTCCGAGGAACTCTGGGACCAGGTAAGAAAAACATGGTGGTGGGTCAGTCCAATTAAAAATGGGATTTTGTTATTGCCAAGAGGGTGCTTAATAAATATCTCCCAGATTCCAACATGTTTGATCCTTCTCCCATTCAAGAACGCATGCATCAAATGAGGGACTATGAGGCCGGGTTCACAATTTCATTGCGGAAAATACTTCTGGATTGCAGTGTATTACTGCATGGCCTAACAGGCATTAACTAGAGGCAGAACTGGGGTCCTTTGTCAGGCCCCTGGCTGCCACAGAATTCATCGCCACCCGGCGATCGATCGCATCACATGGTGCCGATGGGGTGAGAGTGGGAGCTCCCTCCCTCCAAATTCACTCAATATTGAGGGGTTAAAACGGGTGTATTTCGATCCGCCCACTCGAGCAGCGCTGCTCCAAGTTCACAGCTACCTTCAGCAGTGAGGTTTCAATGCTCCCGGCGGCGCTGCTTTATGCTGTGCAGCGCCGTGAAAAGGCGTATGCATCAGAATAAAGTCTGTTAGTGGCTATCGTGAAAAGGCGTATTGGCGGTCACTAATGGGTTAACGTTCTACTGGGTTCAGGAGACACATTTTAATAAGGTTTTTACATTTTGGTATGACCTACGACCAATGGTGAGACCTAGACAACACCATGTTCTGGCTGGTGAGGCCCCAGTAGAAAAAGATTGAGAATCTGTGTTTTAAAGTAAGGGAAGGCAAAATGGAAAATAAATAAATTGAAGGCCCGTTCTAAAGTTAGCCTGACAATGCCCTCTTATATTAGGTGAGCAACAGTTAAACTTTTAATTTCCAACCTGAACTAGGAAGAGAAGTCGGCATGCCTCTTTGTTATAGGTAACAAGGACACCTTTTCTACAAAACCATATTTATGATACATATGCCGCTTGCAAGTGGTTAGACAAAAAAAGAAGGCGGCTATAAATCCATTGTTAAAATAAATCATAAAGATTGCCCTTATGCCTACATGTCGGCCCAGATTGTGCCGGAGAATACATAATCCTGAAGAAACTAATGTAAATAAATGTTACAAAGTGCCAGACCATCAAGTACATGCACTTTTCTTCTATTATAAACTCTTCCTCTGGAAGCTGCTACAAGATGTAGAGGGGAAACAAGGAGCGATCATAGCGGCTGCAGGTTTGCCCTCGTGAGTCACCGCATGGACAGGCCTAGTTCTATTGAGTTCTAATGAAGCCTGCTCGTACATGCGACGTCTCACGAGGAGAAACCTGCAGCCATTCTGACAGCTCCCTGCTCCCTTGTAGCTGCTTCCAGAGGCCGAATATTATCACAATAAATATTACAAAGTATTAGCACTTGATAATCTGACATGTTGTAATATATATATACATATACATACACACACACACACGTTGGCATATAGTATGAGGAACATCATAGCAGCCCAGCTGCAGAGTAACACCCAGAGGCACCTAAAGCCATAGCACACCTACTGTTATGCAAGTCAACGAAAGGCAAAAGTGACTTTATAACATAATCTGGTTTGCATTCATTGAAATAGGTGTGGTGAGAACGTATACATAAAAGAAAAACAAAATATAGGTCACAATCGTAATTTAAATCTATGAAAAAAGGGGTATTATAATATTCTGCAATTACAAGTTTGAGAGGAAAACTTTTTTTCTATGCTGTGCTTTTGCCAGGAACAGGGAGATGGGGGTAGAATGACAGGAGACTGGAAAAACCTTGATAATGTCACCAATTGTACCAGTAAATCTGTCTGCTTCCGCCTTCCAAATTCCATGGTTTAATCTTTAGCGATACAATTCATACATTTATATATTTAAATAAAAAAATAAAAAAAGGAACCTCCTTACCTATAGTACCGAGATTGCAAGTAGGTTGAGCATACTGCTTTTGAAACATGACTGGCCGAGCCGAAGTCGATCACCTTGACTCTATAAGGCTGACGTACCGGATCCACCAGCATGATGTTCTCCGGTTTCAGATCAGCATGAATGAGCCCTAGGCTTTTCAGCTTCATCAGGGCAGTGGCGACCTGCTGCAATATGGGTCGGATATACTTCAGTGGAAGAGGACTGAACTTATTTTGCTTTAGAAAGTCATACAAGTTCTGTTCCAACATTTCAAAAACAAGGCAAGTGTGATTCTTGTGCTGGAAGCACTCGTAAGAACGTACAAAGTTGTATTCGTCAGCATTTTCACTGCTGAGGCGCGAGAGGATGCTCACCTCTATCTGACCTTGCCTGGCATAGGAAGGATGGTTCTTTAGGATCTTAATAGCCACAATTTCCTTTGTGCTCCGCTTCCAGCATTTTGCCACTTGGCCAAAAGTCCCTCGGCCCAAAAACTCCAAGACTTCATAGCTATTGGTCATGGAACACAGAATTTCATGCTGAACAAGTTGATAATCCCCCTCGCCACTGGAACTGCTGCTTTTAGTGGTTACAGTGGTGGTCGTGGCAGCAGCACCCACCGCGGTTCTGTTTTGTAGCATCAGAGGTGGCCGTTCATCAATAATCTGCACACTACCGTTGCTGTCCACCTCTTCACTTTTTCTTTTCAGTCCACATTTTTGGTACGGTTCCAGTAAAGAAACGTTGCTTCTGTGGTTTAGGATTTGGCTGCTCTGGAAGGAGGTGGTGGGTCCACTTCCTGTACTGTCAGCAGCAGTTACCACGATGTGCTCTGCTGCAGTGGCTGGAATTAGGAGATTGGGCTCGTAGGCAGGTAGACTAAAATTAGCTACCTGGTGAGATGAACTTGTGTGCCCTTGAGCAACCGAGAGGTTCTTGCCGTGTGCGTAATACTTGTTGCTATGACCCTGTCCCGTAACATCCCAGCCAGAAGGCTCAACTTTGAGTTTCTTTGCACTATAGAAGGCACTGGACGATACTGAAGGAGGGGAGAACACCTGCAGCTGTGATGCCATACCTGAAAAATAGAAAGAACACATTTTAGTCTTGAAAATTATGTGCAATTTGTCTAAGACACACACAACCACGAAAATTGACAAGATTTAGCATTATCCAGAAATAAAGAAGAAGCAGTGGAAGTGGCCTACAGATTCCAGAAAACTATTTCTCAGCATGGAAGGGTTTATGTTTATTTTTCCAAATGGAAGCGCTCTAGGTGCATGAAAGAAAAATGTACACTGATCTGACCTCCTAGGGAATGACATTTTGCTGTGGTCTGAAATGTATAGAGCCGGCTCAAACACACAGCTTTTTCCATCTTCTATTCTGTGGAAGGAGATCTCTTAAAAACAAGTCACAGTGAGAGCTCAATTTACAATGATGCATTTACATTTATCTCAAATCCACAGGTCTGATTACAAAATGATTAGTGTAAATACCAATGACTTAAAAAAAAAATAATAATAATTTACAAAAAAAAAAAAAAAAAAAAAAAAAAGGAGCAGCTACACTCGCATTGAAAAAAAAAAAATCTACGTTCAAATGGCATAGCATTATAGTACGGGTATAATAACCGGTTTCGGCCTAGCTTCTAACGCTGGCTCATTCTGCCCGCTGACACATTTAGGCCGATAGCCGACTCTTATGACTGCACCACAAACATGTATATTTAAGACTGATCTACAATAACGGAAACCACCCCAGAATGGTGCCATTTCTTACAACATACAGTTCCTTTAAAGAGGCTCTGTCACCACATTATAAGTGCCCTATCTCCTATATAAGGAGATCGGCGCTATAATGTAGATCACAGCAGTGATTTTTATTTAGAAAAACAATCTATTTTTACCACGTTAGGAGCGATTTTAGCTTTATGTTAATTAGTTTAATGCCCTAGTGGGCGTGTTTTTACTTTAGACCAAGTGGGCGTTGTACAGAGGAGTGTATGACGCTGACCAATCAGCGTCATACACTTCTCTCCATTCATTTAGTCAGCGCATAGTGACACTAGGTTATTCACTATGTGCTGTCTTATACTGACATATTAACGTTACTGAAGTGTTTAGACCGTGACTAGACATTCCTTCCAGACAGGACGAGATGTCTATTCACAATCCCGGCACTTCGGTAACGTTTCTGTGGTACTTACAGCAGAGCAAGCGTAATCTCGCTGTAACCTGTCATTTACAGCGTGATCTCGCGAGATTACACTTGCGCTGCTGTAAGTACCACAGAAACGTAATCGCTCATAACTTTGTGAAAATAGATTGTTTTTCTACATAAAAACCACTGCTGTAAACTACATTACAGCGCCGATCACATTATGTAGGAGATCGGGCACTTATAATGTGGTGACAGAGCCTCTTTAAATTTAATAGGCGGATGGGGAAAGTCTTTTCTGCCAGGCGAACAAAAAAAGAAAAAAAATCTGACATGTTGAAAGTCCAACATACCAGTTTCTTCTTTTCCCCAAAATCAGCTATCAAGGATATAGCCAGTAGCCCCCCCTACACATAGCATAGTCGGCCAAAACCCGCAGGTTCGGATTACTTATATGTATCAGCCACTTTCCATGTCTTTATTTTGCAAATGATCGCTGCGCCTGAAGCTAAATACATTTTACTGGGCACCGAGCCTATACCGTCTCATCTTCATCTGGTGTGTATGTGAATGCAATCTTCTGTTTACTGTAAGCAGCCATTTAAGGCTGGGAGAGGCTGACAGTCTTCAAAGGACTACTGACCGGAACGTCTGGTCCCATGATCATTACTTTATCCTACCTCTAGGAACATTTACGCACATATTAGTGGATGATATTACAAACTTTCGCGCTTTGAACTGTAGGTTTAGTGTTCAGAGTCGAATTACAACAATTATAGACAGGGGTGGAATGAAGATCCCTCCAGCATCCTGAGAATTGAGGTGTCCGCTCAACAAGTCTGCAGGTTTCAAATGGTTAGGAAAGCAAACCTGTAATTACATGGCCGCCTCTCCAAACAGTGACCGGGATTACCCTGGAAAATGGGAGTCTAGCCTGGAGGTCAGAGACCAAACCAGCAAAGAAAATAACCCTGCAGTCAACTGGTGCTGAGCATAGAGCGGAGCGCGGCGAGAAGCAGAACAAGGCGACCTCTTACGGTGATTAATGTGACCCTTGGAAATTAGTAACGATGTCCTGTGGGGGTTATTCCATTATCAGGAGCTGAATGCAAAGAGTGCAGCTGTGGGCCGACATTCAAAGGAGCCGGTGTTGTTTTTCCTATCACACGCCGCCCTCCCCTATTCAGTCACACAAGCAAAAGCCGCATTTCACAGCAAAACAAAGACACATTTTCAGACGCAAATAAGAACCTTCTTCTAGTTTTCAGAAGAAATTCAATGTAAAACACACAGCTTTTAACTCCTAAGCAAAAATTCTAGTGCACCAATGCGGTTAACCAGAGCAAGGGTGGTAACAAATGGTGTCTGGGCATAAGAAGCTGGGAGCGAAGACAATTTCCTTATATAAAAATAAATAAAAAGCATGGTCACCCAAGCCGAGAAAACGGTCATAAATTTATATTAGATTCATGAGCTGGTGATTAGATCAAGGATTCAGCATATGGGATGTCACACCGCTTTCCACAGACCCTAGAAGTCACTAATTTCCCTCCCACCCGGCTCGCAGTTCTGCAATTCACTTCATGCACTAGGATGACCAGTGCTATAGCCCATGCCTATAGGGGGCAGCAAGTGCTGCATGTAAATGTGGTCTCTAAACAGGATTAAAAGTAAGAAATGATGAAGCTGGGGGGAGGGGGGGGGGTTTATTTCTCCAAGAACAAATATTTTAAATAAAACTCCAACCTGGTTTCTCATAGCGATGAATGCAGACACACACTTAAAGGCCAAAGACAGCAGTCTCATGTGATTATATAACACAACCGTTAGAAGTGTTATACGACAGATGGCCAACCTTTACCATTATTCTCCAGGAATAGGGAAGGGGGGTAGGTGTTAATAGGATGTTTCATTATATTCTCCGTAAACACCTTTATTGTCTTATGACAGTCCGCACGCTTCTTCTGCACAGAACTTCGCTTTCATGTGCAGTAGTTTGTGTTTAGGAGCTGTTCTTCCTATTGGAACTGTAAAGCTGGCCATAATATTAGATGAAAGGCGGTCAAAAAGACAAATTCCAACCAATGTCGGCCTTAAGCTACCCATGTATGGTGTTCAGACTGGCATATTGATGGTCGAATTGTTTGTACAAAAGATCTGATAGTGTGCAATTTATAACAATCATAGGGCGGGATAACAATAAAAGGCAACTCCTCTATTATAAAGCTGGAGGCAGATACCAAGGATCACATCAATGACAATAGGCGATCACGACACACCCTCCCTCCATACAGGTCACAGAGCATGCTCACAACACTAGTCCACAGAAGTCAATAGGTTTTACGACTTATGTCCAGGCGTTCTCTCTAAGGCTGGATCCCGTTTACTTGCATGTCTAGTGGCGTTTTCAGGGCTTTTTTTCCTGCTTTGTATTTTTTGCCCAAAAATACTGCGGCCAAGTTTTACTTTAAAGCGTTTGTTTGTGGCGGTTTTTCTCTCAAAACGCAGCAGGCTCTAGGTATGCCCTTTTATTAATTTATAGGTTTCTTTATAGAGACTTCAAAAATGTTAATTTATAATTAAAAAAACGACAAATAACGCGATTAGAAAATGCTTGAAACGCAAAAAAAAAAAAGTGTGTGCGCGCGCGTGCGGGTGTGTTTAGGCCCCCAACAAATCTCTGCAGCTGCTGTTTACAGCTCAGCAAGATGGCTGTCCCATAAACACAAAGAAAAAAAGGATAAAAAGAAATGATATAGATATACACACAATCAGAAAAAACAAAATCAATATGTCGACCCCATATTATATATAAACGGTACAAACACAGGCAATGGTAGTTGTGGTATCAATAGCTCACATCAGCACTGGTATTAAGGTGGACCTCCGGTCACCTCCTCCATGGGGCTCTCTGCCTCTTGCTCATTCCATAGCCCCCCCCCCCCCCAACAACCCCCAAGATGTACATGCAGAAAGAGTTATGATGTAGCGCTGAATTATTCAATAATGTACAACTTACGTAATCTTTCCCTGGTCTATTTTTACTCAAGGATAATCCTTTCCTGTCACAGAAAGGCTCTGTTTTTCAATCTGCATTTCCATAAAACACGCTAAGCCTGGTCTTTACCTACAACCGTCCTCTTACCGGCAATACTGGAGGCTTGCTCTACACGTACAGTATGTAATATTCACTGCTATCGCAACAGACTATAAAAATAGGGATAATTACTACTTCTCATAAGCGGGCTGTTATTACTGACAGACACTCTTCCCAAACACTGGACTGAGCAGAAACTGAAGAAAAAAGTGGTATGGCATGCAAACACGGTTTACTGTAAGCAACCACCATCCTGTGACAGCGCAAGTCTGCGGGACCATGCAAACTGCAAACGCAAACAGTCCAATATTCTTGAGCGCAATACTGTCTCCTTGCGAAAGATCCGTTTAAATGTATCCCTTAGGCCCCCTTTTCATCGCTTTGTGATATACGCTGAGCGAATAAGTTTTTAAACACTAAAAAAAGTATTTCAATGTATAGCTCGGCGTAGAGACTAGAATAGGTCAAAAGGTAGACCAAAATAGCATCCGTTTGGTCTATGTTGGGACACTGTTTTTTGAAAGTACTGAAATGCGTAGTAACTTTTTTTTAGCATTGATCTTAATGGACGACGTATTTAAACGTAATGCTAATCTTTTTTCTTTTTTTTTTATGTAAAACACGGACAACCGTATACAGGCATATGAGTATACGCTAAACGTAGACGCTATAAAAAAAAATGACGTAAACAAAAAAATGTTACACGTTTGTATACGTTTTCAATGGTCCGCGTTTTTATAAAAAAAAATTATACGCTTGGCGGATAGCACAAACGCAATGTGAATGCGGCCTTACCGTTACAACTAGAGTTTTGGAGCAATCTAAACATTCGTGCAATTCTCGCTCGCTTGTCAGTGGTTTGATCAATTTGTGTTATGAAAACTCAGCATTAAAAAGGCAGAGCACCAAGTAGATCACATAGTATGTACTGACAATTTGGATATGCGTTCCAGCAGAATAAAAGGTGAATGCAGAGGTAGCACCAAAAATACATATACGGCCAAGTGACCTGCACCTACGCTCAACAGTAATTTCCCTTCTCAGTGGAAGTATAAACAGCTGGTATCAAGTTCAGCAGATCAAGGCTTGTGCCAGCAGCTTTGATGTCACGTTAGGACAAGGGCTACACGACAAGCAGCGAAAACAGAAAGGGAGAACTCCTGCTTCACAAACTTCAGTTTTATTCCTAGGAAAAACGTCAAGGCGGCTATACACTGGGAATGTCGGAAGCCATGGCAACTTCTTTAAGTGGAGTTCACTGTAAGGGTATGTTCACACGGCCTATTTTCGGCCCGTAAACGGCAGAAAAACGGCCGAAAAATCGGAAGCAGAACGCCTCCAAACATCTGCCCATTGATTTCAATAGGAAAACCGGCGTTCTGGTCCAACGGGCCGTTTTTTTTACCCGGCTGTTATGAAAAACGGTCGTGTAAAAGAAGTGCATGTCACTTCTTGGGACGTTTTTGGAGCGGTTTTTCATAGATATTGAAAACAGCTCCAAAAACGGGCGTAAAAAACGCTGCGAAAATCGCGAGTGGCTTAAAAAAACGTCTGAAAATCAGGAGCTGCTTTCCCTTGAAAACAGCTCCGTATTTTCAGACGTTTTTGACTCAGCGTGTCAACATACCCTAAAGAAAAACGTTATATCATCATCGTGGGAAAGGGTCTTGTCTAGCAACAGAAGGTATAATGGACTTTATTATTGGACTGCTCCTGTTTTTTTGTTGAATTATTATAGAGCATGAAAGCGATTCAAAGCATTGCCAAGATTGGCGTATTGGTAGGCACTGCAGCAACATTGAAATGCCACAATATTTCACACCCTCAAAAAGCCTCCTGACCCGATGTGACACCAATGTCTGTATACTACTAGAGACACTGTTGCACAACTAACATTTTGGGAAGTTTTCTATTAAGTTCCTTGGAAGTTTTTGCATGATTACCATTATAAAAACAAAAATAAAAAATTATAAATTTAGAATATATAATCATTCATTATTTTCTGTGAGTCCTCAAAAATAAGGCTGCATACTGCAATATAAAGTTCAATATTGTGATACAATATATACCACCTGTTCATTCCAGATTGCGTCCACTCATAAAAGAGAGATTCTGACAATAAGTATATTATTATAGGCACAATAAACACCTATGACCAGCGTGTTCAATGATTCGGAACTAGGGATGCACGATGCATAGAAACTTTGATACTCTGCATCCCCAAACGGTTTGAAACAGTTATTTCATGTATTTCAATACGAAGCTGTGCGGCTGCATGTATGAGAGCGGCGGTGCGGCTGTGTAATTCAGACACTGCCCCGCTCCGGAGTCCTGACAAGTGCGCGCCGTAAGGCTGATGCGATGCGGCCATCGCTGCACTAATGAGCGGCGGCACTGAAGACAGAACATGGCGGGCGCTCTGCAAAACACCCCCATGTTCTGTCCTCAGTGCCTGAAGCGCAGCTCATTAGTGCAGTGTCGGCCGCATCACCTCATGCTGACCACGCATGCACTTCCTGTCAGGAGCGGGGCAATGACTATATTACACAGCCGTAGCCCCGATGGCGTAGATCAGAGAAACCTAATCTCCACCGCTATTCCAGTGAATGCGGCGATCAAAGCGGACTGCAGCATTCAGGGGAAAATTAGAAGGGGGATGCCCCTTGGATTGCATCACAGGAATCCCTGTGACGCGATTGAGGGACATACCATATATGGGCAGACAGCCCAGGGTCCATTGAAGGACCCCAGGGCTGTCCTACCATATTTCCTGTTAGGTCATGCTTAGGTATGTCCTAACAACTGTCTGTGTACTATCCGTACACAGGCTAATGTACTGGCATATAGATATATGCCTGTACATTAAAGTTTAAAAATAAAGTAAAAAGATAAATGAAATTTTAAAAAAAATACACATACACCTTTTTTACAACAAACATTAAAATAAGTCTCAATACATAAAATATACACACATTCGGTATTGGTGCGGCCGTAATAACCTGCACAACAAATTTTTTGCATCATTTATGATGTGTACGCTGTAAAAAAATAAAATAAAAACTGTTTTCTATCACTTATTGTGGGGCACGAGGTGTGATGATAAATTTAACCTCCATGTGCCTCACATTAACAGTAATTAACCCCATCATATACCTTACACAAACCCATTATGAGAAACATGATGGGGTTAATTACTATTAATGTGAGGCACATTCAAAATTCATCACACCACGCACCTCAAATCAGAAAACGAAATAACTTTTTTTTTTTATTGTTACTGTTGGCAAAGTATTGAATTGGTATCGAAATCGCAATACTAAACGAAGTATCGGTATCGAAGTCCAAATTCTGGTATCGTGACATCCCTATTCTGAACATTTTGAAGTATTTCACGTGATTGTAGATTTAGTATCAGAAACACAGTGAATACCGTTACGAAGGCTCCTTATTGGTGGCATATTATGAAAAACCACTCACTCATTCGTGGGTTGCCGGCTAACAAATATAACAAAATTGGAGTGTAAATCCTCTAATAAATAACATTTATGAAAAGGATATGAAAAATGACAAAAGACTGTTGGACGGAATGAACATTTAAGACTACGGCAGTCATTTCCCAGACCACAGCTCAACTATTTGGATAACAAATGAGTCTGGAGATAAATAAATAACGGTGACATCCTGAACAAACACCGCTCATCAGTTTTTAGAAGTTTTCTACTCGCTCAGTCACGCACAGCAAAAGTACAGACTGCGATATGGGATCCATACAAACAAAACAGGGCACAATCTGCATCTCAAGGGAATGCTCGGTTTTTTACGCAGATTTTGATAGGTTTGTGTCTGAATCAGGGTAAAAAAAAAAAATGACCCAAATCTGCTTCCCATTGATTTCAATAACAATCAAAAGGCGGTTTGTTTTTTTTAGGCTTGCTGGGAAAAAAATAAATAAATAAAAAAAAAAAAAGTCTCCTGCTCTATCATGGGATGGATTCCAGAGTTTTTTGGTGCTGATTTTTACACGAAAACTGCAACGGAATTAGCGTAAAAAAAAAACAAACCCCGCCCCTATCAATTTTAATGGGAGGAAGAGGAGTTTTTGGCCGCTAGTGGGAAATAAACGTACCATGTCCTTTCTTGCAGTGGTTTCCGCCTCTGACCTCCCATTTCAATCAATGGGAGGCAAAAAAAACTGCGGCGCATGTTTGAGTGTTTCTCGCAGAATTTTTTGCCCGAGGTCCTTGCATTAGCTTTAATGGCCGTGGTGAAATACACAATGGAAAAAAACGTGGAAAAATAGATGAAGGCAGTTCAAAATCTGCTTCAAAATTCCTGAAGGAGTTCTGGGCAGATTTTTTCTGTCTGCAAAAAACTCAGATTGAAATAAATTGGAGGCAGAAAAAACGAAAAAAAAAAACAGCACTGTGCAGCTCAACGTGTTTTTTTTTACGCTTTGTCAAAAAGCTGCTAGCAGATTTTACAGGCTCTGTTCACACAGTTTTTTTTTTGCAGGCAGATTTTGAACAGCCTGCAAATTCTTGCCATGATTTTCTCTGCGTTTTTCACCCACGGGCAAAAAAAACCCAACATAAAACGCTTTCTCTGCCTCCCATTGAATTCAATGGGATGCGGTTTCGGATATTATTTTGCCACCGATTCCGACGCGGTCAAAAAAAACTGTATGAACTGGGCCTAAAGTTTGCACAAAACAAAAAAAAAAAAAAAAAAAGCCCATAGATTATTACGGGATCCATCAAACAGTTACAACATGAACTCTCATAGCAATTATGACATCCATTTTAATGGATCCACCATGAAAAGCTATTGAATAGCTCATGACATATACATTTAACAGATACCTGTGGCATATGCCATAAAGTGGCATCTGTTACCAATTATTCCCATAGTATACATTTTTTGCGGGATGCCCCTGCATAGAATAGCTAAAATATACCACCTGGCGGAGGCCAAAGGGTCACTCTAGTGGCTTTCATCAGTATAAAGGGAGCCTATGGATACGTTTGACATATGTGCCGGGAGTTTCCCCAAAGAATACGTCAAACTTCGGGGGAAAGAAACAGTGTGAAAAAAGCCTAACGTAAATGGGGGACTCCAAATGGCAAACGTCGAGGGAAACAAGGATCGCCAACTTTGGATTCCATCATGTACGATCCTTATGTTCGGTTAGGTGATAAGCCACTGCCAGACTTATTACAGTGGGTAGGGGGGAGACAAGAAATTAATGGACAGTCAAACATACATATTTATGGGGAGGACAGGGAAGATACCCATCAGCTGAGCAAGTTATGTGTATGGCCAGCCAAATAAAGTAGCGTCAAAAGGGAGTAAAGGTATGGTCTTTGCCGAATGGGAGGTGTCAGCAGTAAGGAAACGCCTCCCTGTCAACACAGCCTAAACCTGGCCATTTGAGGCTTCAGACGCCCGTTATCTTAACCACTTGTTCATGGTTGGTCTGTGAACTATGTCGTGCATAAATTGAAACCAGCAAATCGATGATCTACCTCTGTCTCGATCCGCGGCTTGGACTGGGCTTCTATCGATGCAGATCTGTGATTTGGCAGTAACATTACAAGACTGAACCTGACCACGACCGAAAAATGTCCAACACAGATGATCAACTTTTCCATAGAGATCGATCTTTGGTTGGCATCACGTCAGAAAAAGGTGCCGATGGTCAGACAAAAAAAAAGTGCTATAAATGGTCCTTTTCGCCCCCCATCCAGTACCTCAAACCTATTGTTTTCATGGCTGTTACAGTTGCGGGGGGATGGCGGCAAAATGTATCTCTCCAGGAAACATGAAAATCTTTTTCTGTGATGTAAGATGGAGCAGGATCAAGTAATATATTTTTTACAACTTTAGAATAAAGTGCACTAATGTACACCAGGCAAAGTTCACGCCTCGTTTTGTGCACACGTTTGTGGTATACGACGACGTATACGTTTTTTGGAGAATAGGTTTGTGTCGGTTCTTACTTATAAAAAACTTATATATTTTTTATTCTTTAGCTAAATCTAACTTTGGAAACTCAAGATTTCCCATATACGGTTTCAAAAACATAGGTATTACGTATGCAAAACGTAAGGTTTAAGATTGCATGCGTCATCCATACATAGTGATTGACTTCAATACAAATAAAAACATATACGTTTTGGAAAAGTACAGAAAAGCGTAGTAGACTACGCTTTTCAGGACATGGGAATTTTTTTTTTTTTAAAAAAAAAAAGGATACAACGTAAGCAAACAAAACGCATAAACAAACTACACCATTAGGGCATTCGTCCTAACCATAGAAATCAATGTGCACGCTGTGGTGCACGCTGTGGTACACGCGTTGACATGGTTCTCTCATGTGAAAGCATGCACATCAGACGTACGAGATGTGAACTTATACACAACTTAACTAAAAGGTGCAAAGTTAGGCTAAGTAAAGGTACTAGTTAAAAAAAAGTTAAAGTTTCTAGCAAACCAGACTGCCCTGCCCGTCCTCTCTACCCTGTCTGGATTACATAACATGAGTGCAGGGTAGTAACCTGAGAACAGCCTAAGGCTTACGGCAAGGGGCTACTGATCAAAGCAGGAAAAAAGTCATTTTAACAGATTTCTGTTTCCATCCCACAAATCACATCTGGACGTTCTCCTAATACAAGATGAATGGTTACGGGAAAGAGAAGCAAAGTACGTAGACACTGGCGGAACATTACACCACACTTAAGTGCCACATTATCTTTTACTACACAGATCAAGACGGTCATGCATGGCGGAGGTGGGGTGGGAGGCCCAAGAGCAAAGCTGCATCAGCTTGATATCTGCTTATAACAAACAAGGGCTTATATGACAGCACACAACCCCCAGATTATGCCACAGGAGTAACGTGATCGGCCTTTACATTGCATTCTGCTATTTTCAGTCCTGTAGGAAACAAGGGGGACGTTTCAGACAAACAAAAAAGACCAGTGTACAGAAAAGAAAGATTGCATATATAATAATAGATTAGTCCAGATGTACCTCCCCCACCCAGATTCCTAAGAAACTCCAAACTAGGAAATACTTGTGCTTCTTCCAAAGCAGACCCATCAAGAAGATGTTACACCAGCATAGTACAAACACTGTGGACTCTGCAACACGTAATAACAGTACAAGTTGTTCTGTCACTAGTTATGCCCACTACAACGGACAGGAGTAACAGAAGACAATGAAAAGTCAGAGGGCACTAGGAGAAAGTAGTAAGCAACTTTGGCAATTCACTTAATGGTCAAACAAAGAACACCAATTACAGAAATGACCTATCCAGGAGCAGCAGAAGTGTAATCTAGATGTAATAAGCTCAGGAGCAATTTTTTTTTTCCACCTGGAGCCGTGCAATTTCACTCATTTATAATGACCCAATTGTGGAATACCAAAGACCTCCAAAAACTGTTAAGTAAGAGTCTTCTTGTACGGCACGACATGTGTCGTGTAAACGAGCGCCGATCAACGAGACAGATGATCATTGATCGGCACTCGTTTGCTCCTTTCACAAGGAGCTATGTATGGGGACGAGCGCTCATTACTACGATCGCTCGTCCCCATACATTTATATCACGTCTTCCGTTACACAGGGAGATGCGCTGCCAACAACGATGATAATATTTTAGGCTTCGTAAACTATACAATAAGCCGAGCATTTTCTCGTTCATTGGTTGATCGTTGCCCTGTTTACACAGGGCTATGATCGGGAACGAGTGTTCTGTGACCGCTCATTTGCGCGATAATTGGCCCGATAAAAAGGTCTTAAAGGAACAGTGTCATCACAAATAATTTTTTTATATGTTAAAGATGTTAGTGCTTTAATAAAAACGTTTATATTCATTTGTGTGTTTGTGTTTTACTGTTTCTTATTTTTACACTTTTTCTTCCCTATGGGGGCTGCCATTTTTTGTTCCATTTCTGTGTGTGTCGATTAACGACACACACAGACATGGAATACGGCAGCCACAGTCCCATAGGGACTGCGAACGGCTCCCGTCCCATTGACTGCCGTGTACGGCGTCTGTGTGGGAACTGCGCATGCGCCGCTCCCACACAGTCCTATTCGAAATTGGCGCCGTCCGGCGCCATTTTCCTGTGGACCGGAAGTCGCGGCCGGACAGTAATATTACTACTTCCGGTCGCGGCTTCCGGACTTGTGCACATGGAACAGCGGCAGCAAACGGAGCGGACGGGCCGGAGGGAGCCGCGGCGGCAGGAGCAGGTAAGAGATTTCAATGTATGTTAGTGTTTGTGTGTGTTTACTACTGTATGTAAACCTACTACACTGTGGGTTACCTCAAAAAATGGCGACACACAGTGTAGGAGGTTAAACCTTTCAAACCCCTCGTTTATCCCGGCACTAGCCAGGATAAAGGAGGGGGGGATGCTGAGAGCTCACTAGAGCGAGGGCTTTTAACCCAATGTTGCAATGCTGCAATTTTGGGAACTAGCTCCATCTAGTGACCAAAAATGGGTAGTATTATAAATTAGAAAAAATTTATAATATTTCCTGACTCGCGAAAAAAATAAAAAAAATTTGAACAATGTTTAATCACCCACACACTAAATGTTTAATTTTTTAAAAAAAAACATGTTTTTCTGGCAACACATTCCCTTTAAGACCCTGCGATGGACTGCCTGGAAGCCCCTCAAAGTCAGGATAGAACGAGTTTGTTTTTAACCTGTCTGACCCTTTGTCAAACGTATATAGTCAGTCAAACACTTTAGCCTGCACGGTCCTTACAACGGAGCATATACTGGCAGTGGTCTGCTTAATATGGAAGGATGACTAAAAGCTTACACCAGAAGGACAGTACTAGTATATAAAACGGAATAAATTACAAAAAATGATCTTTCGATTAACAAATCTAAACCTTTTTAAAACAAAATGAAAAATCTGATATAAAAAGACAAAGGGAACGAAAACTGAATTTAAATGGTAGGCTCAAAGACCTCACTCCGTACAAATGTAATCATGGAAATGTCGCCTCCCAAATATGTGCATATCAAGTGGTTTTACAAGAGCCAATTTACACCTTCAATGCCCAAACACTCAACAATGATGAATATATATGAAATTCAAAGAAAAGAGACCCCCTCTAAGGCAGTGAAAGCCCACCTACCGCAAGATTAATACAGTGTTCTATTATATACATTCCACCCATAGATAGGGAGTCCTGTGAGTAAATTAGTATTAACCATATCATTAGTTCGGTTTTCCCAATACACTAAAACTCAGTCCCCTCTGGCAGTAACTTATCTCCGCAGGAACAAAGGATAGGGAATGTTCAAATCCAACATGTAGATTCTTCTTTTCCAAAGGTATCTGCCATGGGGGCAGTCAGGAGGGCGCAATAGATTAGATCTTCGATTGATCCCACCGAAAATCAGCAGGTTTGGCTCCCTATAATATGAATGGGCAACTTTACATGGACAGCTCAGTGATGTTAGTGGGAACCGTGTTAGGGGAATAGAACATTTGCAGCCTGATCCTACCACAGTTTATATTTGATCAATGATGGTCCCAGCAGTGGAGGAGCTGACCAACTCTTTTTGTTTGTGGTCCCACATAAACCGCTTATCGGGGGAACGTTTAACAAATAGGGATTGTCCAGTGTAGAAAACCCCTTTAACCTTATTGTGCATTGACATTGTGACATTTGTACGAGCTTCTCTAAAGGGGGAAAGTCAATCATTTATAGATCTCTGAGCTGCTTTCATACAAGGCTTCTTTTTTTTATTTCTCTGTAAGGGATCGTCTAGCAAATTGAATAATATAATGTTTTATATGAAATGAAATTTGTAATTATCCAAGAATCAAAAAGGCATCAGAAATCCATCGAAGCAAACAAATGCTATGGTGGATAAATGAAACATTTAGGCCGGGTCCCACGTAGCGTGAACGCTGCGGAATTTCCGCAGCATTTACAGTATCAGCAAAGTGGATGAGATTTTGAAAATCTCATGCCCACGCTGCGAAAAAAACGCAGCGAAAACTTTCATAAATTCACCTGTGGTGCAGAATTTAAATCCGCAACATGTCAATTTATGCTGTGTTTTCCTTGCTTTTCTGTTGTGGTTTTCCCCATTAAATTCAATGGGGATGTAAAACCCAAAACAGAAAGCCAAGTGTTGCAACCTTTACAGTGGAATCGTAGCAAATCCGCTGCAAAAATTGCAACTCAGGAAAAAAAAATACTTCATACTTACCCAGAACTCCCTGCTTCTTCCTCCAGCCCGGTCTGCTGCGATGACGTTTCACTCCATGCGACTGCTGCAGCCAATCACAGGCTGCAGCGGTCACATGGGCTGTAGCGTCATCCAGGGAGGCCAGACCGGACGGCAAAGGAGGGCCGCGTCACCATGACGACAGCCTAGGTAAATATAGGTGTTTTTTTTTTTTATTTCTATGCTGCTTACCGCAGTCGAAATTCTGGCTGAAAAACTGCACCACAATGGTGTGGATTTTCAGATGGAACGTGCTGCAGGTTCCAAGTTGGATACGCGGAGTCGTTTTTACGCACCGTATCAGACCCGTGGAAACCCGTCCTTAGGCCAGACTCACACAAAGACATTAAAAACAGTACCCACCAAGAATAATATATATTTTAATGCAAATCCATGAGGTTTGGGGGCATCAGAGAAAGCTTCATTATCAAGCATAAAACTGGGTAGGTCTGAGGGCACCTACAATGTTTGTAGTCTTTATCAGAAGTTGTGCTTGGCCAAAACGGAAAAACCTCACACAGCCAGGTGACTTTCTCAAGTCAGAAACTAGATCACAACGACGTAGTCCACAACACCCAATAACTAGGGGGAACTAGAAGATATTATTTAGGGATCCATAAAAGCACCAGAGTCGCCTACGATAGCCAACTGTCTTTATAGTTAGACAGCCAAAGTAAATATTAGGAGAAAAGTTCAGCCCAATGTAACTTAAGCTCATCCTAGTCCTGCTCATGGTGGCCATTAACCGTCACAATCTAGCTTATAACATTTGGCAATAAACACAGAAATTCAGCATGGCTACAGTTTCACAAACAATTATTCCTTCCATGAAAAGGTTTCACTAAAAACAATTGAGAGGCGGTGGGGGTTTAGTGCTCTTGGGAGTTGGATGTTCTCAAAGCCACTTAAATACAACAGCCAAGAATGTCCTGCTATGATGAAAAGTCTACTTCCTAGAAGAAGCCTGCATTCTTGATGTGCAACAAAAACGCCACCCTTTTATACAAGAAGTGACCTGACCCATAGACTCCATGACTAATCGGGATTTTAATCTTTTGTGAAGACTATTTAAATCCACAGTACATTTCACTGGCAGCAGATTGAATGTCAATTTGCAGCTCATAGATAGTCATGGGGAAAAAAAAAATAAAAAACACAAAACTGAGTGTTCTGCACTGGCAGCTTAGCAAAAAGTGGTTTGTAGGTACCAACTAATATGGGTTTGAGGGTTGTTTGCTGAAACGGCAGATTTGTATACCAACACAAAAAGAATATTTAAAAAAAAAATAAAATAAAAAATAAAAAAAAACTCAAAGAAAAAAAATCTAGTCCAGTCAATTGGAATGATTTATTAGGCCTGGCGTTTCTTACTAGCGTAGAAAAGTTAACACATTTCCCCTTATGAGAGTAGATTAGGACAAATATATTATATTGCTAGTGGTGTCCAACAGCACGAACAAGCCAACGCCACGATTTATTGGAGTGTGCCATAATTTTTTCTTTTAAAAAGTAAGAAAGAAAACAACAAGTCCCTAGATACTCAGGCACTCTGAGTGAGCGTCCTACCCAGTGAATCTGGTGAGCGTCCTACCCAGGGGAAATACACCAACACTTCTGAACAAGTTTTAAAAGAGACACTAAACCTTACAACATACAAAAGGAAAAAAAAAAAAAAATACATGTATAAAATAGTCTCCCATAGGAAAGCCTGCAGACGGCAAGCCTCTCGGCAAATTGCAGAAACAAGCAGTTTTGCCAAGCGCTTGCGGTCTCCCCATCTTTGTCTGGATACCGGCTGGTATCAGCGGTGTGCACCAGCATAAACTCACTTCTGAAACGGAAAGTTTGAGAAAGGGGCGGGGTTAGTCCCATTCTAGGGAATCGGTGCTGCACGGTAAGGAGGAGAAAGAAAGGCTCAGAAAAAGTATATACTGCTTTTCTAGTTTATTGTTCACGTTTTGAAAAGATGATATAGGACAAAACAGGAAGAAGAAGAAGACCTTGTGAGGTTTCATGCATGTTCTGTTTTCTTGGCTTGGTACATCTTAAGAAAACCTTAGTAATTGTATTTTCCTCCATTAACATGCCTTTATTAAACGGCCTAGTACCGGATCTCTTTGGCAGGCAGATTCCCTGGTGTCCAGTGCCTTCGGCTCTTGCTTGCACTGGTTTCCCTCCAGTTGTCCTCTCCTGCCCGAACGAACATTATGCGTGGAGAAACGCTCCTGCACACTGGACAGTACGGTTACCGTGACAACACTTCCAGAATCTAATACTTATAGGTGGCTTTAAACAATTTACTGACCTGTTCTTCGTGTCTTACAACCGGTGCTAAAGTTAGGTGTAATCAAAAACATTTAAAGGTATTGCCCAGAAATAGAAAACATAGCTGCTTTCTTCCAAAAACAGTGCCACACCTGTCCATAGGTTGTGTGTGTTATTGCAGCTCAGCCCCATTCACTTCAATACAGCTGTGCCGTAATACCACATTAAACTACATCAATGACTAGTGACATAAATACTGTAATAACAGAACGCTCTCCTGCGTTAATATGCTGGCAAAGTATCGCCAAAAAGCTTAAAGAGGCTCTGTCACCAGATTTTGCAAGCCCTACCTGCTATTGCAGCAGATCGGCGCTGCAATGTAGATTACAGTAACGTTTTTATTTTTAAAAAACGAGCATTTTTGGCCAAGTTATGACCATTTTTGTATTTATGCAAATGAGGCTTGCAAAAGTCCAAGTGGGCGTGTTTAAAGTAAAAGTCAAACTGGGCGTGTATTATGTGCGTACATCGGGGCGTTTTTACTTCTTTTACTAGCTGGGCGCTCTGAGGAGAAGTATCATCCACTTCTCTTCAGAACGCCCAGCTTCTGGCAGTGCAGACACACAGCGTGTTCTCGAGAGATCACGCTGTGACGTCACTCACAGGTCCTGCATCGTGTCAGACGAGCGAGGACACATCGGCACCAGAGGCTACAGTTGATTCTGCAGCAGCATCAGCGTTTGCAATTAAGTCGATGTAGCTACTTACCTGCAAACGCCGATGCTGCTGCAGAATCAACTGTAGCCTCTGGTGCCGACACGATGCAGGACCTGGGGCAGGAAGTGAGTGACGTCACAGCGTGATCTCTCGAGAACACGCTGTGTGTCTGCACTGCCAGAAGCTGGGCGTTCTGAAGAGAAGTGGATGATACTTCTCGGCAGAACGCCCAGCTAGTAAAAACGCCCCGATGTACGCACATAATACACGCCCACTTGGACTTTTATACCTTTCCTTCCTTTTGGATCCACTTCTGGCTTTGGCTGAAAAAATTTTGCCAAAATTTGCATCAAAACTGTGTTTTGCGATCCTGGCCTTAAGCCGAGTTTTACAATATACAATATCTCCAGGACTATATTTGTAATACATGCAAGTAACAAGGTTACAGCACATACGGCGCACAGTCCATGGAGGCCTCCTATATAAAAGTGGACGTCCCCTTTATTATTGCAATAAACTCTGTTAATTTGGAATACTCTGAATTGCCATAAGACATACAGTAGCCCGCAGATTCGTGTTAAAGTGGAAATACCCATAGTTTAGGTTGCCAAGGAAATTACTATTGCCAACACAGGACTTGAAATGCCTATTTAAGAAAAAAAATAATGGAATTAAAAAAACACCACGTGTTTTTGGTGAATAAAATTCTGAAAATAAAATGTAATTCACCTTGTCCTGCATTCCTGCAGATGACTGATAACGCAGCATTTACAGAGAGATTATAATGTTCTTTGAAAAACAAAACTGTTATTCCCCAGCATAGAAGAGAAAATGAGAAGTCGTGACCTCTGCCACCAGGACAAAATTCTCGAAACTTTAGGAGATGAACAAAGATACAGAAAATAGGGAAATAAAAGTTATCGCAGATGGGTGAACCAGTGTTTTACATTCCTACCCGCATACATTGGAGAACTTCTCAGGTGCCAGTCACAAACCAAACATCCTAAAATAACACAAACTGACACACTACTCATCCATGAAAAATACATGAAGTGACAGATCATGAGGACTCGCTGCAAACAGCCCTCATTGAAGTACCCCAAAGAAGCTAGGCCCAGATATCTGAAAACATGTGTGGCTTCCACCTCTACAATCATATGGAGCAGAATGTGATCCAACATGCCCGATCCCTCTCACCCCAGACATCTGAAGGGGACATTTGGATGTTACCCATACACATAAGACCGCCCGCCAATCCTGCCAGGTTCAGCTGAATTTTCTTTCATGTGTATGGCCAGCTATGCTCGTCTACGGTTTTCACAGTCACAACTATAGTGTGTCCAAAAAAGCTGTCACTGAACTTGCCCAGGCTTCCAAATGGCAATGTTTCCTTGTAATTCAGGGATACAGGTGTGGATGATGTATTGTCTAGGCAGATTTCCCATTCAGTGTGGGAAAGCCGGGTTCTCTCGCAGCCTTCTCCAGAGTGAGAGATGATAGGGGTGGCGAGAGCGAGGAAGCTTACTATAGGACATTCATATGCTGAACTGGTCGTCCAGCTACTGTAGGACCAGACTCCTGGGTTACTACAGCCCTGTGAAGACTTTAGAAGCCAGGTTGTCCAGCTACTGTAGGACCAGACTCCTGGGTTACTACAGCCCTGTGAAGACTTTTAAAGCCAATAAGAGCCACCCCAGGAGCCAAATTTTACTTTAGTAGTGGCAAAAGTCTCAAAACTTCCCAAAAAGTTTGATGTCCGTTACAAATTTCAGGGTGCACCAACTCTGGCACACAGCACATTCCGCCATATGTCTAACACCCTGATCTTATTTCACCCAGGGGGGCATAGAGACCTCGGAGTATTGTGCTATTGCCACCTAAACAGCCTGGGAACTGAATAGCTACAGTGCTGGAGGCTATATAAACAAGCATATAAAACTAGGACCCACAAACAACAACAACGGAAGCACAGGAAGCCTCAACCTATGCAATCACTTCAGGGCGAATGTGAGAAATACCACACAGAGGCCGAATTATGAAATGCCAGCACTTGCTGCAACTCTCACTGCCTGGCACCAAAGCAGCGATCTGAGGAAGCCACGCAAATAAGAGACACTGATAAGATGTTTCCATGAACTGGAATGATCTAGCACATAGGACAACGTGAGTAATTCCTACTATATGGCCCCAGCAACGTGACACTTGTAGCAGATGCTAGCCAAGTGGCAATTAACCCTCCGATAATACGTGCACTCCCTCCTTGTCTATTCGTTTGGTTATCTATTTCTGGGTATTATTTAAAGGGGAAATGCACCAACAATTCTAATGGGTTAGAGGGAATGCAGGTAGATCAAAATAGTGAGCCCCATGAACAGATCATCATTGTTTTCCAAAACTCCTTTAAAGGAAAGTCTATTGCTAGACAATTGTGACTCAGCAGTCAAAGCAAATGACCATTAAAATTCATGCCAGTCTGTTAGAACATTGGATTGGTCAGTAATGGAAGAAATCTCAGAGGTGTCAATAGGGTTTTGAGCTGTACAGAGCATCATAGCCCTTCCCTGTCCTTATAGGGTCAGGTTGTCGAAGCTTTATTCAGCACTTTCTGGCCTACCCTTCTGGGAAAGCTGGGCAATGAGCAATAAGGCCACCACAGCAGCTTCCACTGGAGATGCCACCCAGCTGATCCACAAACCCACCTATTTATGCAGCAATATAAAGTGGCAATGGTTAATGCTAGGCAAACCTGCCATTTAAGAGTTTGGTAGAGCTGGATGCTGTCAGGTGAAAGATGTAATGTCAGCCATATTGGTACCCAGCTTTCCCAGATCCACATAACTGATGTGTACCAGCTTGACAGATAAGGACACATCATAGTAGTATATGTACAGGCAATGCCATTTTTAGTTCCATTTTATATAAGAACTGATACTTTCCAACCACACATTTACATGCAGTCCTCTACCACCTGTCAACTTATCCAGATCAACTAAACCAAGTTGTTATTCGCCGCCATTATCATTACACAAGACAAGCCATAGTGCCATGAATCACACAATAAAAGACTAGACAGACATGTCACTGGCATACCTCGGGCGTTGTCCTTATGTTTATATGAATTCAAGGACATAAATACATACCATCAGCCGGCTCCTCACACTGCATCTGGAACTGCCCATGCAGATGTGATAGCTGCTCCTATAGTTACAATCTTTCTATAAGGAGTGATACCATCTGCTGCCATGACAGATCCAAAATAGAATCACAAGTAGGATCTAACAATAACACCATGCCACCATTGATCTTCATGTATGGTGAGAATATGATCATCTCAAAATAAGAGTGTAATGAATAATCAGGGGTGGACAACGTTTGGCACCAGCAGCAGATTTCTAGGGGCACTGGTTACCTGGCACCTGCTCATAATCATAGCAAACCTATCATCAATATATTCAATGGGCATTACTGGGAGCTGTCAGTCCCCATCAGATCAGGAATCAACTAGATACAGCCTATAACTGAATTCAGCAGATCGTGGAGATAATGAAGAAGCAAGTAGAACAATGCAACTAGGTAGATCATAGCAAGCCACCATATACAATACATAGAGAGGGGGGGGGGGGGCGCATGAGGCGGGATGCCCCACAGATCAATACTAACCGCTGGTGTGTTGTTAGTTTTAGCCGCTGGTGAGTAGAGCTGCCGGGAAAAATCCGGACCCCCGCCGCGGGTTCATCATCAAACCCAGGGGAGGAAACCTTGTGTCGAGCCGCCCCGGGTACACTCCGAGATCGGGCCGAGTAACAATGAAGCTCCTGAATAAGACAAGCCGCGTCCTCGGCACCTGAGTGGCTCAGGCCTGCTCTCTCAGTACGACTCTCGTCACCTCCCGTCCGCGACTCTTCTATTAGGTTCCTTTCCTATCACCTCCCCTCTCCCCCGGTCTCCGTTACTGGGCCTGGAAAGCTGCCGGACTCTCACACGACGCTCTAGCCAGTGTGACGGCTCCCGGGGGATGAGGGTCGGTTCTGGAAGACAAGAAAGAAACGAGAAGCCGGGAAGCCTCTATGGCCAGCAACACGGCCAGACCTGACAAATGGAAGCTGGAAACAGCAGCGCAGGCGTTACCAATCGATGGAGAGGAGGCTGTTCCCTTTTGCTAATGGAACTTTCCCGCTGACGTCACGGATGAGCAGACTCGAAATGTGTGGAGAGGCGCTGAATGACGTGAATGTACACAGAGTGGAGGGAAACCACGCATGCGCACTGTGGTTGCGAACTTTGTGGAGATCACGTTCTTGTGTTCTTGTGTTCTAGTCTATTGTGTTACTGTTATGCCCTCTGTACTGCGAAAGTTGAACACCACTGCTGTGAAGGGACTTGTTAGACATGACCTGTTTTCTTATTTCATAGTGCAACGATCTTGTTCTGTTCTTGCTTTATTTCTATATTTTTTTCTCCTAGCTTCAGAGCCTGGACTGCCAGCCTAGTCAACCCCCTGCACAGGGGCGTAACTAGGAAAGACTGGGCCCCATAGCAAACTTTTGACTGGGGCCCCCCCTCTGCTGGGTATCACACAACCCCCCCTTGTAGATAGTGCCTCCCTATAGATTCCACCACAAAGCGCCCCCCTATAGATAGCACCATACACAGCCCCCTGCAGATAACGCCATACAGCCCCCCTGTAGATAACGCCATACAGACCCCCTCTGTAGATAACGGCATACAGCCCCCTCTGTAGAGAACGCCATACAGCCCCCCCTGTAGATAACGCCATACAGTCCCCCCTGTAGAGAACGCCATACAGCCCCCCCTGTAGATAACGCCATACAGTGCCCCCTGTAGAAAACGCCATACAGCCCCCCCTGTAGATAACGCCATACAGAACCCCTCTGTAGATAACGCCATATAGCCCCCCCCCCCAAAAAAAAACGGCCTATAGTTTGTCCTACAAAAGACATGCATCCCCTATCCACAGGATAGGGGATACATGTGTGATCGCTGGCAGCGATAAGGAGAACGGGGGACCGAAAGTCCCCCGAAGTTCTCCATGACTAACCTCGGACTTCCGGCGTCTGCGCAGTTCAATAAAAATGAAAGGAGCGCTAGTCACGCATGCGCACAAGCGCGACCGGCGCTCCATTCATTTCTACGGAGCTGCCGACACAGACCCCGGAAGTCTGAGGTTTGTCATGGAGAACTTAGGGGGGACTTTTGGTCCCCTGTTCTCCTCATCCCTGCCAGCGATCACACATGTATCCCCTATCCTGTGGATAGGGGATACACGTCTTATGTAGGAACAACCCCTTCAGTGGCGTCGCGCTGTAGCAGCCATAGTGGCTGCTAGCGGAGCCTGCGGCCATGGGAGGGGGCCGTGCCGGCGGGTGTCACGGGCCCCCTCATGCTGCAGGCTCTGTAGAAGTCGCTACGGCTGCTATAGCGGTAGTTACGCCACTGCGTATAGGTTTGTACGGCGTAAAACTACAGCTCCCAGCATGGCCGGAACAATGGTAAGGATATGCTGGGAGATGCGGTTTCACAAAAAAAATCCTATCACCATCATCTCGCTGCAGATCGTACAGTGACTACATTACTGATTAGAGGCAGAATAAACATTTACATTAAGTGACTCACCGGTGACGTCTCAGATTCTAGTTCTTTTCTTCTCCCTCCGGTTCAGACATCTATGATGGATTTCTCCCGGCCATGACCCATTTCTGCAGTTTTCCGTTTAGATGTCTTCAGCTTCTCACTTTTAAAACATTTCTGCACCTATAAACAAAGTTAAAATTCTCAACACATCTAAATATAACTGTCACAAACACACAACGTGCCCCCTGTAGATAGTGACCTACATAGAAGCCCCTATAGATAGTGCCCACATATGGACTCCAGAGCTGCAAGGCAATAGTGCTAACCACTGAGCCACCGTGCTGCCCTACATATAGCTTCCCCTATAGTTAGTGCTCCACGTATAGCCCACCTCTGTATATAGTGTCTCACATATAGCTCCCCCTGTATATAGTGTCCCACATATAGCCCACCCCTGTAGACTGTGCACTACATATAGCCACCCTGTTGCTAGTGCCCCACAGGTAACCCACCCCTGTATATAGTGTCCCACATATAGACCCCCCTGTATATAGTGGCCCACATATAGACCCCCCTGTATATAGTGGCCCACATATAGACCCCCACCTGTATATAGTGGCCCACATATAGAGCCCCCTGTATATAATGGCCCACATATAGAGCCCCCTGTATATAGTGGCCCCCACCCCCACATATAGACCCCCCTGTATATAATGGCCCACATATAGAGCCCCCTGTATATAATGGCCCACACACCCACATATAGACCCCCCTGTAGCTACTAACCCACATATAGACCCCCCTGTAGCTACTGCCCCACATATAGACCCCCTAAAAAACAAAAACTTGACATACTCACATTCTCCGGTTCCCACGCTGTTCACTGGCGATGCAGACATGCTCTCTTCTGAGCATGTCTGCAGGAGCTGAACGAGCGTCCTCCAATGACGCTGATTGGCGGGGCAGAATGACTTGCCCCGCCAATCAGCACCTTCCAAGCATGGAAGCGGCGCGATGATGTCATCGCGCCGCTAGCCAATCAGTGTCATTGTAAGGCACTGGATGGTCAGGCACGGAACATGCCCGGCCATTCAGTGCTAATACATGTATTTGGCTGCCGCTAGCACTGGGGCCCCCTCCGGTGCTAGCGACACCTACAGGCATGAGAGGGCCTGTGTAAGGCTCGGCGTCGCGGGCCCCACAGTAGCGACGCTACCGCTGTAGTAGCCATAACGGCTGCTAGCGGCGCCACCGGGCCCCCTCAAGCCCCGGGCCCCGTAGCAGCCGCTACTGCTGCTACCGCGGTAGTTACGCCACTGCCCCTGCAGGTGTCCTGAAACTAGGCAGTTCTCTGCACTGAATTCCCTCACTGGCTGCCACATAACACTTATTTAGGATTTTCCAGGTGGAGTGGAGGTTTTTTTTCCTCAGACCCTCTCTCCTTAGGGTTTCAGGCCCTTTTTAAGCCCTTTCCTTACAAACCAACCCCCCCATCTCTGCAGTCAGCGGCATCACTAAATTTAGGCCACGTCTGTCACCAACATATGGCCGCCTATATAATCAATACTGCGGCCTACTAAGGTGTAACGTTATTTTCTCCTGGGTGGAGGGAATCTGCCACGGTCGGGCGCACAGCATTGCGGTCCGGCTGTATCACTTAATTTAAGCCGCGGTGTTCTCTGCGGCCTGCTAGTTCCCTGGCCAGGAGCGTCAATTATTTATTCTGCGGCTTCACAGCAGCTTCCTAGGCCACACGCTGCTTCTTCCAGGTGGAAGCCACCTTGTCACCAGACGGGCATGCATATTTGCAGCATCAATAATTTAGTCCGTTGCTTCACAGCGGCTTGCTAGGTCGCATGCTTTCTGTTCAACCGGATGGGGGCCATCTGCTGACGCGAGCGCAACCTTGCCTCCGGGCCACTTGAATAATTTAGTCTGAGGCTTCACAACGGCCTGCTATTTTCTGTCCTGGCGCGTGACCCTGCAGACTGGCTGTATTAGAGATTTAGCCAGTGGCTTTACTGCGGCCTACTAGGCCACACTTGTCGGCCAGCCTTACAGCCTATTAAGGAAAATCTACATGCTGGTATGAGGGGGTCATTGGGTCGCATCCTCTATGGATCAGTGTAAGAATTTTAGAGGATGCATGGGAGACGGCTGCGCTGACTCTGGACTTGATATAACACAGTGGACCAACACTGTTGCTCAGTGGTCCAAAATCCTGTTTTCAGATGAAAGTAAATTTTGCATTTCATTTGGAAATCAAGGTCCCAGAGTCTGGAGGAAGAGTGGAGAGGAGTCAATCTAAGTTGCTTGCGGTCCAGTGTGAAGTTTCCACAGTCAGTGATGGTTTGGGGGGCCATGTCATCTGCTGGTGTTGGTCCACTGTGTTATATCAAGTCCAGAGTCAGCGTGGCCGTCTACCAGGACATTTTCGAGCACTTCATGCTTCCCTCTGCTGACAAGCTTTATGGAGATGCTGATTTCATTTTACAGCAGGACTTGGCACCTGCTCACACTGCCAAAAGTACCAATACCTGGTTTAATAACCACAGTATCACTGCGCTTGATTGGCCAGCAAACTCGCCTGACCTAAATCCCATAGAGAATCTATAGGGTATTGTCAAGAGGAAGATAAGAGACACCAGACCCGACAATGCAGGCGAGTTGAAGGCCACTATCAAAGCAACCTGGGCTTCCATAACACCTCAGCAGTGTCACAGGCTGATCGCCTCCATGCCACGCCGCATTGATGCAGTAACTCATGCAAAAGGAGCCCCGACCACGTATTGAGTGCATATACTGGACATACTTCTCAGTAGGATAACATTTCGGTATTAAAAATCATTTTTGAAATTGGGCTTATATAATATTCTAATTTTCTGAGGGACTAAATTTTGGGTTTTCATTAACTGTTCCCATAATCATCAACGTTAAAAGAAAAAATGCTGGAAATAGATCCCTCTGTGTGTAATGATTCTATATAACATATGAGTTTCACATTTTGAATTGAACTACTGAAATAAATTAACTTTTTGATGATATTCTAATTCATTGAGAAGGACTAGTAAAGCATGGGTCAGGTAAACGAGTCTCACAGACACACTTCTGGTCGCATCTGGGGCGATACACTACCTCCATGGCCCACACATTGCAGACTTTATCCTGCATTTCCCCTGTTTTTGGTGCGTGAATAGTATTCTACGAGAGGGGGACTTTGTTATCCAGTATCCACAACCCTGGCCCCACCTGTGTGGCTCCGTCTTCCTAAATTCCTGTAACACCCATGGCCGCGGGCCGTCAGGTTTACCCACCTCCTGACGGCCTCAGCCATGGATCAGTGAGCGCTGGCCCGCATCTCCTCCTCAGGAGACACCAGCGCTCACTTCCGCTTCAGTCTGCTGTGTCCCGTAGTGTGCGCGCGCGCTCGTGCCCGCTCTTAAAGGGCCAGCGCGCGCACCTGAATCAGTTACCCAAATTAGCCCATGAGCACCCTGGACTATAAGAAGGGCCCTGCCCCTTCCTGCATTGCCTGAGCATTGTTGTCGTTACCTATGTTCGTCTCTGCAAATGTTCCCTTAAGTGTCTCCCATTTCCCACTGTTCCCGTTCCTGCTAACTGTAACCTGTATTCTGTGTTATCCTGGTCCAAGTGCCGTATAGAGTTAGAGTCGTGCTGCGCTGAGTACTACGCCTGTCCTGTTACACCACGCCTGGTGTCTGCCTGCTGCCAAAGTCCCATCCGAGCCTGTCTTGCTACTGTCAGAAGTTACCACAGGTACGCCTGTTTGAACTATAGACTTTGACCTGTGTCCTGTTGGCCAGCTGCCATACCGTGAAGGCGGTACAGCCCAGTGGGTCCACGAACCCCAAGTGACAGTACGCTCAGACCATGGACCCCGCTGGACAATCCAAGACCATGATGACATCACAAGTGATGAGGGCGGATATACTAAACCTCCGGTCTCAACAGGACCAACTCCTCCAGGCGTTGAACATCGGCTGGATGTGCAAGCTGCCATTCCTCATACTACACCTCCTGGCAGTAGAGACCCTCCCACTACACCTCCTGGCACTGCTGATCCCCGATTTTCTCTGCCGCTATCTCATCTCTATGATGGAGATGCGAAGGCCTGCAGGGGATTTTTGAACCAGTGCCAGATTCACTTTAGTCTGTATGCTAGAGCATTTTCGACTGATGGCGCAGGGTCGCTTTCATCGTCTCTCTCTCCTCACTGGCAGGGCCCTAGCATGGGCGAACCCTATCTGGGAGTGGTATGGACCAGAGACCCGTGACTTCCAGGGGTTCCTACGGACATTTCGCACAGTGTTTGAGGAGCCTGGACGAGTCTCGTCGGCAGCTGTCTCCTTGCTGAACCTACGCCAGGGGGAATTGTGGAATAATAAGGCCTTGGTGGCTACATTCTGGCAGGGACTGTCTTCTGAGATTAAGGACGAGCTTGCCGCCCGAGATCTGCCATCTATCCTGGATGACCTCATCCTTCTGGCCGCCCAGATTGATTTAAAGAGGCTCTGTCACCAGATTATAAGTACCCTATCTCCTACATAATCTGATCGGCGCCGTAATGTAGATAACAACAGTGGTTTTTATTTTGAAAAACGATCATTTAGTTCAGTTATGAGCAATTTTAGATTTATGCTAATTAGTTTCTTAATAGACAACTGGGCGTATTTTTACTTTTTACCAACTGGGCGTTGTACAGAGGAGTGTATGAGGCTGACCAATCAGCATCATACACTTCTCATTGTTCCAGCCCATTGTTACAGTGTGATTGTGCAGTGAATGAAGCTGTGCTGGAACAATGTGAAGTGTATGACGCTGATTGGTCAGCGTCATACACTCCTCTGTACAACGCCCAGTTGGTAAAAAGTAAAAACATGCCCAGTTGTCTATTAAGAAACTAATTAGCATAAATCTAAAATTGCTCATAACTTGCTCAAAAATGATTGTTTTTCAAAATAAAAAACACTGTTGTTATCTACATTACAGCGCCGATCAGATTATGTAGGAGATAGGGCATTTATAATCTGGTGACAGAGCCACTTTAAGGATCCGAGAACAGTTCCAAGAGGTCCGTCGGGAGGACTCCCTAGCCCGGTTCCTACTTTGCAGCAACCCCTGCTGTCCTCATCAGCTGTTCCTCCAAAAGAGTCATGGAGGATGGACATTTCAAGCTGTCTACCCTGGAGAGACAACGCAGATGCACTTTAGGACTCTTTCTGTATTGCGGCCTCGGAGGTCATCTTGTGCGTCTGTGCCATCTTGGGTTGGTTGGAGAGACAACCTTGGGTGAAGAAGGACTTTCTTCTAAATTGTCCATTCCCGTTACCATAGTATCCGGCGAAAAGACGCATCAGGTCTCTGCCTATCTGGACTTTGGATCCGCAGCTAACTTCAATTGGAGAGACCTGGTGGATCTTCTCCAGTCTCCCACAATCCCTCTGGAGAGGCCTTTGATTGTTGCCTCGGTGAATGGACTACCTCTACCAGACCCGGTTGTAGCTGTGACCAAGCCACTGAAGCTCCAAGTAGGAGCCCTTCATTCCGAGCTCACCTCATTTTTTGTCCTGTATAAGGCCTCATGCACATGACCATAGCCATGTGCACGGCCGTGATTTTTGGGTCGGCCGGGGGCGGAGTGTCACCCGCAAGCCGCCCGCAAATCGTGGGCCGTGCACATGGCCACAGCCATTATTTGCTATGAGCCTGGACCGCAGAACACAGCCGTAATAAGACATGTCCGTTCATTCTGCGGTCCGGGCTCCTGGACCATGCACAGACCGTGGAAACCATGGTCGTGTGCATGGCCCCATAGGAATGAATGGGGCCGCAATTCTCCCGTGGAATTTTTGGGGGAATTGCTGCCGCAAAAGCACGTTCGTGTGCATGGGGCCTAAGGCTGTCAACCCTGCGGTGCTGGGCCTGCCCTGGCTCCGACTACATGCCCCAGTCCTGGACTGGAATTCTGGAGAGGTCCTCCAGTGGGTTTCCGAGTGTCTCAACCGCTGCCTGGTACAGATTCATCCGGCTCAGCCTCCTCTGCCTCAGTCCTTGGCAGGATTGCCTTGTCATTATTCTGCGTTCTCGGATGTCTTCAGCAATAAAGAGGCGGAGATGCTGCCCCCACACCAGGCGTATAACTGTCCTATCGAGCTGATTCCTGGTGCATCCCTTCCCCGTGGTAGGGTATATCCTCTCGCCTTGCCAGAGACTCAGTCCATGTCCACCTATATTAAGGAGAACCTGGAGAGGGGCTTCATACAGAAGTCCTCCTCTCCGGCAGGTGCCGGGTTCTTCTTCGTCAAGAAAAAGGATGGTTCTCTGCGACCCTGCATTGACAACCGGGGTCTGAACCAGATCATGGTAAAAAATAGATATCCATTGTCATTGATTTCAGACCTGTTTGATCACAAATGAGGAGCCAAAAAATGTTCTAAGCTACACCTGCGGGGGGCTTTATAACCTAATCCGGATTCGCCGGGGTGACAAATGGAAGACGGCATTTAACACCCGTGATGGACACTATGAATATCTAATAATGCCCTTCGGCCTGTGTAATGCTCCTGCGGTCTTCCAAAAGTTTGTTAATGACCTCCTCTATGTTTGTGTTGTGGTCTATCTTAATGACATTTTGATTTTTCTCCAGATCCGATGTCTCATCAGAGACATGTCTGTCAAATTTTGATGCGATTAAGGGAGAATCGCCTGTACGCCAAGTTGGAGAAGTGCGTTTTTGAGAGAAATGCTCTACCCTTCCTGGGCTACATCATCTCGGATCAAGGCCTCAAGATGAATCCTGAGAAGGTAAAGGCTGTCCTGCAATGGCCACATCCTCAAGGCTTGAGGTCCATACAGCGTTTCCTGGGATTTGCCAATTTCTACAGACAGTTTATTCCAAACTTCTCATTTACATCTCCTATCTCTACCCTCACCAAAAAAGGTATGAACGCCAAGGTGTGGACTCCAGAAGCGGAATCCGCATTTAATAGCCTGAAGAGTGCCTTCATGTCAGCCTCTATCCTCCATCAGCCAGATGTATCTCGACAGTTTTTGTTGGTGGTGGACACCTCCTCTGTTGGTGCTGGTGCACTCCTGTTCCAGAGAGTTTCCAAGGGCAAGACAATGGTATGTGGCTATTACTCTAAACTCTTCTCTTCCGCAGAACACAACTACTCGATTGGGGATCGGGAGTTACTGGCCATCAAATTGGCCCTGGAGGAGTGGAGACATCTACTAGAGGGCGCAGTTCATCCCATCTTGATATTCACCGACCACATGAATCTTAACTATCTCCAGACGGCCCAACGGTTGAACCCTCGTCAGGCCAGGTGGTCACTGTTCTTTGCCCGGTTCCAGTTTGAGCTCCACTTGTAAAGGATCTGCCAGGCACAGCTTCGGGGTTAACGCCCATAGATAATCAGTCTGCACCTGCTTCTGTGTCTGTAAGACTGACTCCATTTTCCACCACTCAGGGTGGCAGGCTTAGGAGTGGGAGAACCTATCACAGCCTGGCCAGACGGAGCTAGCTCCTGCCCTCTGTCTATTTATACCTGCCTTTCCTGTTCCTCCTTTGCTTGTGATTCTTTTCGTTTGGTTTCCTGGCCCTGCTGCAGCGTCTTGTACTATTGTCCTTGCTTCATATTGACCCCGGCTTGCTGACTACTCTTCTGCTCTGCGTTTGGTACCGCGTAATCTCCTGGTTTGACTCGGCTTGTTTACTTCTCTTGTTGCTCACGGTGTTGCCGTGGGCAACTGCCCCTTTCTCCCCCCAGCTTTGTGTACCCTTGTCTGTATGTCTGTCGTACACTTATTGAGCGTAGGGACTGTCGCCCAGTTGGACCCCGTCGCCTAGGGCGGGTCGTTGCAAGTAGGCAGGGACTGAGTGGCGGGTAGATTAGGGCTCACTTGTCTGTTTCCCTATCCCTGTCATTACATAATCACAAGCCCATATACCTACTCTACCCTGGTCCCTCACACTACTATGGACCCCCTTGAGACCCTGGCTCAGCAAATGCAGGGTCTCTCCCTACAGGTGCAGGCCCTGGCTCAGAGGGTCAACCAGCCTGATGCTACCATGGTAGTGCCCCTCACCTCACCTCTTGAACCCCACCTCAAGTTGCCCGACCGGTTCTCAGGGGACCGGAAGACTTTTCTCTCCTTTCGGGAGAGTTGTAGGCTCTATTTTCGTTTAAAGCCCCACTCCTCTGGTTCTGAGAGCCATCAGGTGGGTATAATTATGTCCCGGCTTGACCGACGTCTCAGGGAAAGACAACGTAAACGTTTATGTGTTTTCCCCTCTGACTCCCCCATGATGCCTCCCGAGGTTCCGTTGCTTCATTCCTCCCCGGAAGACTCGGAGGTACCTATGCAACTCGGGGCCTCCGTGTCCCCCCAACAACGTAGAGATTTCCGCAGGAAGAATGGCCTCTGCTTCTATTGTGGGGATGACAAGCATCAAGTGAACAACTGTCCTAAGCGTAAGAATGCAGCCGGAGAACTTCCGCGCCTAAGTGATCATCGGGGAGGTCACTTGGGCGCACAGGTATTTCCCGTAAATATGAAACGTAATAAAATCTTTCTTCCCTTTCAGGTCTCTTTTGGTGGTAGGTCTGCTGCTGGCAGTGCCTTCGTGGATTCAGGGTCTTCTGCTAATATTATGTCTGTGGAATTTGCTATGTCTCTAGCTATGCCATTGATTGATTTGCCTAAACCTGTCCCGGTAGTGGGTATCGACTCCACTCCTCTTGCTAATGGTTATTTTACTCAGCATACCCCTGTTTTTGAACTCCTTGTTGGCTCCATGCATTTGGAGCAGTGCTCTGTACTGGTAAGGCAGGGATTATCATCCGATTTGGTTTTAGGCCTTCCCTGGTTGCAGTTGCATAATCCCACGTTTGACTGGAATACTGGGGATCTTACCAAATGGGGTAATGAATGCATGACGTCATGTTTTTCTGTTAATTCTATTTCTCCCCATAGAGAATACGATTGCGCCATTGATTTGGTACCAGGAGCTAAGCTCCCTAAGGGTAGGGCTGGGTCTAAAAATATTAAGGCTGATGCTTCATGGCCAGCCCTCCTTTGGAGGAAGATCCTGCATGTGTTTTGCCTCCAGGTATAATCATTTCCTCTATTGATTCTGATTTGGTCTCTGAAATTGCGGCTGATCAAGGTTCAGCTCCCGGGAGCCTTCCTGAGAACAAGCTGTTTGTTCCCCTGCAATTCCGGCTAAGGGTACTTAGGGAAAATCATGACTCTGCACTATCTGGCCATCCAGGCATCCTGGGTACCAAGCACCTCATTGCCAGAAACTATTGGTGGCCTGGGTTGCCCAAAGACGTTAAGGCCTACGTCGCCGCTTGTTAAGTTTGTGCTAGGTCCAAGACTCCCAGGTCCCGACCAGCGGGCTTACTATGTTCTTTGCCCATTCCCCAGAGACCTTGGACCCATATCTCCATGGATTTTATCACCGATTTGCCTCCATCTCAAGGCAAGTCGGTGGTGTGGGTTGTAGTAGACCGCTTCAGTAAGATGTGCCACTTTGTGCCCCTCAAGAAACTACCCAATGCTAAGACGTTAGCTACCTTGTTTGTCAAACACATCCTGCGTCTCCATGGGGTCCCTGTCAATATTGTTTCTGATAGAGGGGTACAATTTGTTTCATTGTTTTGGAGAGCCTTCTGTAAAAAGTTGGAGATTGATCTGTCCTTCTCCTCTGCCTTCCATCCTGAAACTAATGGCCAAACTGAAAGGACTAATCAGTCTCTAGAACAATATTTAAGGTGTTTTATCTCTGACTTTCAATATGATTGGGTCTCATTCATTCCCCTCGCCGAATTTTCCCTTAATAACCGGGTCAGTGACTTGTCAGGGGTCTCCCCCTTTTTCTGTAATTTTGGGTTTAATCCACGGTTCTCTTCCGTTTCACCTGGTAGTTCCAACAATCCCGAGGTAGAGGTCGTTCATCGAGACCTGTGCACAGTCTGGGCTAAGGTTCAAAAGAACCTAGAGGCGTCCCAGAGCATACAAAAGACTCAGGCAGATAGAAAACGTTCTGCTAACCCCTTGTTTATGGTCGGGGATCTGGTGTGGCTATCGTCTAAAAATTTGCGCCTTAAGTACCCGTCCAAGAAGTTTGCTCCCCGGTTTATAGGGCCGTACAAGGTAATTGAAGTCCTTAATCCTGTCTCCTTCCGACTGTAGTTGCCCCCATCTTTTCGAGTACACGACGTGTTCCATGCCTCCCTCCTTAAACGCTGCTCCCCGTCCTTGGCTCCCTCGAGGAAACCTCCGGTCCCTGTTCTCACCCCTGAGGGGGCAGAATTAGAGGTGGCCAAGATTGTGGACAGCAGGATGGTCCAAGGCTCCCTCCAGTACCTGGTCCATTGGAGAGGATACGGGCCTGAGGAGAGGACTTGGGTACCCGCTCTGGATGTTCACGCTGGGATATTGGTCAGGAGGTTTCACCTTCGTTTCCCCAGTAAACCAGGTCCACTTAGAAAGGGTCCGGTGGCCCCTCATAAAAGGGGGGGTACTGTAAAGGACCTGCCAGGCACAGCTTCGGGGTTAACGCCCATAGATAATCAGTCTGCACCTGCTTCTGTGTCTGTGAGACTGACTCCATCTTCCACCACTCAGGGTGACAGGCTTAGGAGTGGGAGAACCTATCACAGCCTGGCCAGACGGAGCTAGCTCCCGCCCTCTGTCTATTTATACCTGCCTTTCCTGTTCCTCCTTTGCTTGTGATTCTTTTCGTTTGGTTTCCTGGCCCTGCTGCAGCGTCTTGTACTATTGTCCTTGCTTCATATTGACCCCGGCTTGCTGACTACTTTTCTGCTCTGCGTTTGGTACCGCGTACCCTCCTGGTTTGACTCGGCTTGTTTACTTCTCTTGTTGCTCACGGTGTTGCCTTTCTCCCCCCAGCTCTGTGTACCCTTGTCTGTTTGTCTGTCGTGCACTTATTGAGCGTAGGGACTGTCGCCCAGTTGTACCCCGTCGCCTAGGGCGGGTCGTTGCAAGTAGGCAGGGACTGAGTGGCGGGTAGATTAGGGCTCACTTGTCTGTTTCCCTATCCCTGTCATTACACCACTACTGTCCGGCCGACAAGAATGTGAGGGCCGATGCCTTGTCCAGGTCGTTCGAGGCAGAGGACACCAGTGAGTCTCCACAAAGGACTATTGACCCGTCTTGCATTGTCTCGTCAACCCTCTGCAAGTTAGAGAAATCCCTCCGGGGAGGACTTTTGTTCACCTGGCAGACAGAGGAAGAGTCCTCCGCTGGGGACACAGCTCCAGACTGGCAGGTCACGCGGGTAGCCGTAAGACCCGAAACTTGATTGCCCGTCATTTCCGGTGGCCCACGCTGCCCAAAGAGATCATGGACTTTGTTTCATCCCTCTAGGTGTGCACAGCTATCAAGGTTGCTCACTCCAAACCTGCTGGCCTGGTCCAGCCACTACCTGTGCCCGATGCTCCCTGGCAGCATATAGCAATGGACTTTGTTACGGACCTGCCTCCCTCTGTGGGATGCAGTATGGTCCGGGTGGTAGTGGACCAATTTTCCACTGACCAGTCTACCGTCTGCTTCTCGACTGGCCGACCCCTTCATCCAACACATCTTCCGCTTGCACGGCTTGCCTCGGCATATCGTGTCTGATCGGGGGTTTCAGTTCACCTCAAGGTTCTGGAGAGCACTCTGTAAACTCCTCAATGTAAAGTTGGACTTTTCCTCAGCCTACCATCCTCAGTCCAACGGTCAAGTCGAGAGGATCAATCAAATCTTGGAGAACTACCTACGACACTTCATCTCCAAGCAGCATGATGACTGGGTGAAGCTTTTTCCTTGGGCCGAGTTCTCGTACAATAATCATACAAACAAGTCCACAAGAAATACACCGTTCTTCATCATCTACGGCCAACACCCACGAATTCCTCTCCCTGTATCCGTTATGTCTGAAGTGCCCGCAGCTGATTCTGCTTTTATGGACTTCCTGCAGATCTGGCAGCAGACCCGATCCTCCATTCTGCTGGCAGTGGACCGCATGAAACGTAAGGCAGACACAAGGAGAAGTGAACCTCCCTAGTTTTCTCCAGGTACCAAGGTCTGGCTGTCCTCCAGAAATATCCTACTAAGGGTGCCATCATACAAGTTTGCCCCCAGGTTCCTCGGACCCTTCAAGATCTTGCAGCAGATCAACCCTGTCGTCCTGAACCGCTACTCCAAGATTCCTAGTCCTTCAGTTGCTCCCAGCGGTTCTTCAGATACTTTTGAGGTTGAGATCCTGGACACCAAGAGAGTAGGAGGAAGAACTTTTTATTTGGTGGATTGGAGGGGGTTTGGTCCTGAAGAGAGGTCCTGGGAACCAGAGGAAAATCTCAATGCCCCTACCCTCCTGAAGAAGTTTCTCTCTCACTCTGGTCCCAAGAGGAGAGGGCGTAAGAAGGGGGGATACTGTAACTTTCATGGCCGCGGGCCGTCAGGTTTACTCATCTCTTGATGGCCGCAGCCATGATCAGTGAGCGCTGGCCTGCATCTCCTCCTCAGGAATGGCCAGCGCTCACTTCCGCTTCATTCTGCTGTGTCCCGTAGCACCCTGACTATAAGAAGGGCCCTGCTTCTTCCTGTATTGCCTGAGCATTGTTGTCATTACCTATGTTCGTCTCTGCAAATGGACCCTTAAGTGTCTCCCAGTTCCCAGTGTTCCTGCTACCCTGTAACCTGTATCCCGGGTTAACCTGGTCCAAGTGCCATATAGAGTTGGAGTCGTGCTTCGATGAGTACTATTACACCACGCCTGGTGTCTGCCTGCTGCCAAAGTCCCATCCGAGCCTGTCTTGCTACTGTCAGAAGTTACCACAGGTACACCTATTTGAACTATATACTTTAACCTGTGTCCTGTTGGCCAGCTGCCATACTGTTAAGGCAGTACGGCCCAGTGGGTCCACGCATCCTATGTGACAATTTCTTACCAGTCCTGACTCTAAAATGGCTACTCATCTTCTGCAAGCAAGGCAGAATAATTGTGCTAATGCTACACTATGTAGATAAAAGTATTGGGACACCTACACATTACATCTACAGGAGCTTTTATGACATCCTATTCTAAATTTATAGGTATTAATATGGAGTCGTCGTCCCCCCCCCCCCCTATGCAGCTAAAACAGCTTCCACTCTTTTGGGAAGACTTTCTATATGATTTCGAAATGTGCGTCTTTGTGGAATTTTGTCTGTTCATCCAGAAGAGCATTTGTGAGGTCAGACACTGATGTTGGATGAGAGGGTCTGGCTCACAATCTCCATTCTAGTTCATCCCAAAGGTGTTCGATAAGATTTAGGTCAGGGCTTTGTTTGGGCCAGTCAAGTTCTTCTACACCAAACGCACCCAACCATGCCTTTATGGACCTTGCTTTGTTCACTGGGGTACAGTCATGCTGGAACAGAAAAGTGCCTTCCCCAAACTGTTCCCACAAAGTTGGAAGCATACAATTGGCCAAAATATCTTGGTATGCTGAAGCATTAAGATTTCCCTTCACTGGAACTTGGTGAACCCCTGAAAAACAGACCCATAGCAATATCCCTCCTCCACCAAAATTTACAATTGGCATAATGCAGTCAGGCAGGTAACGTTCTCCAAATTTTCCAAACCCAGACCATCCATCAGACTGCCAGATAGAGAAGGGTTATTCGTCGCTCCACAGAACACGTTTCCACTGCCACAGAGTCCTGTGGCGGCGTACTTTACACCACTCCATCCGCTGTTTGGCATTGTGCTTGTTGATGTAAGGCTTGTATACAGCTGCACAACCATGGAAACCCATATCATGAAGTTCCCGGGGCACAGTTTTTGTTCTGATGTTAATGCCAGAGGAGGTTTAAAACGCTGTTATTGAGTCAGCAGAGCGTTGGTGAGTTTTAAGCACTATGCGCCTCAGCACTCGGCGACCATGCTCTGTAACTTTACGTAGTATGCCACTTCTTGGCTGTTGCTGTGGTTCCTAAACTCTTCCACTTTACAATAATACCACTCACAGCTGATTGTGGAATATCTAGGAGGAAAGAAATATCACGAACTGACTTGTTGCAATGGTGGCATCCTATTACAGTACCACGCTGGAATTCAGTGTGCTCTTTAGAACTACCCATTCTTTCTCAAATGTTTGTAAAGGCAGACTGCCTGGCTAGGTGCTTGTTTTTATACACCTGTGGCACTGGGACTGAATGAAATACCTGAATTCAATGATTAAGAGGTGTGTCCCAATACTTTTGTCTATATAGTGTATTATTCATATCTCACATGGATTTTCTATTATTGCATACATCAGGCAGCCAAAATACCTACTTCTATTGGCGGAGTTATTGTGTTATGGCAAGACCCTGTACCTAATATGATTATGCTCCTATTGCAGGCACTGGGGAGTCTCCTCTGATTTAGAGTAATTCCGCTACTACAGGGCCCCTGTACCCAGGGCCGGCCTTAGGATAGATGGCTTCCTGTGCAAAATGATCTTTCGGCGCCCCACACCCATCATTAAAAAAAAATGCCCCATAAAAAAGTATAATGCCCCTTTAGTGCCCCCATACAGTGTAATAATATATAATAATCTAATATATTACAACCCCTTCAAGGACACAGTATTAAATGTCGTATCTTGTAAATCTTGCCTGTGGTTGGATGTGTAAAGGTATCACCCTTACACATCAGACCACAATTGGCACAGCCAAGGCAGGGGTAACTACCCCTCCGAGTATTCAAACCATGTTTAGTGGACCTACCGGTACCCTTAGGGCCTTTATCACTCTTCACTAATCTGTCTCTCAAATTAGTTGATCTCCTGCATGAGAAGAGGGGAAAAAGTTTGAAAGAAGGAAAGATTTACAAGATACGAAATTTTTCGACTTTTAGGTCTGATCTCATGATAAACATACTTATGTGCCCTTGCAAACATCTATACGTAGGTGAGACTACGACTGAATGTAGAACTAGACTGAATACACATAAATCTACAATTTATAGAAGAAAGACAGAATAAGGGTGTGTTCACACGTAGTGACCAAAAACTTCTCAAAATACAGAGCCGTTTTTAGGCGAAAACAGCTCTTGATTTTCCGACGTTTTTGTAGCCACTCGTGATTTTCGCAGCGTTTTTAACGGCTCCAAAAACTTCCCAAGAAGTGACATGCACTTTTTACGCGCCGTATTTTGACAGCGACGCGTAAAATAACACCTCGTGGGAACACAACATCGTAAAACCCAATGTAAGCAGAGGGCAGATGTTTGTAGACGAAATGGAGCCGTTTTTTCAGGCGTAATACGAGGCGTAAAACGTCTGAAGCCACTGCGTGTGAACATACCCTTACGGTTACCTAGGCATTTTTGTAAATCATAGAGTTAACCAGCTCCGTTTTTGGATTGTTGACCATATACATGGCCGGCCTTAGATACGTTCGACCAGTGCGGTCGCACATGGCGCCAGCTGCCACACTGCAAGAGGGGCACCAGCGGTTGTGTGTATCCCCGCGCCGTTGCAACTACCAGTGGGTCAGGTGCCACTTACTAACTGCACCCAGGCCGGCCTTAGGCAGTAACCTTTCCGCCCAGGCGCTTCTTAACTTAGTGCCGTCGCTACCGCTGTAGCAGTAATAGCGGCTGCTAGCGTCGACTCCGGGCTTGAGGGCAATGGCGCCGCTGTGGCTGCTATAGCGGTAGCGACGGCACTATAGCAGAGTGTAATGACAGGGATAGGGAAACAGACAAGTGAGCCCTAATCTACCCGCCACTCAGCACACAAAATACCCAGCTTTCCCGGCTATCAAATAAATGTGTGGAAATAAACTAAGATATAACTTTTATTTAATCTAGCTAAATGGATTAATCCTTTTATCTAGACTAAATAAAAGTTATATCTTAGTTTATTTCCACACATTTATTTGATAGCTGGGAAAGCTGGGTATTTTGTGTGCGCCTGCAAAGTTGTAATTTTTTGAATGTCTATTGCCCGCCAGCCATCAGGGTCATTTTGTAGTCCTTGCACTATCTACAAGGGGGCTGTGGGCAGTGTGGCACTACCAACCAGGGGGCTGTGGGCTGTGTTGCACTACTAACCAGGGGGCTATGGGCTTTGTGGCACTACCAACCAGGGGGCTGCGTGGCACTCCCTACCATGGGGCTGTGTGGCACTCCCTACCAGGGGGCTGTGCGGCACTCCCTAGCAGGGGGCTGTGCGGCACTCCCTACCAGGAGTCTTTGCGGCACTCCCTACCAGGGGGCTGTGAGGCATTCCATAGCAGGGGGCTCTGCGGCACTCCCTACCAGGGGGCTGTGTGGCACTCCCTACAGGGGGCTGTGGGGCGCACTCTACAGGGGGCTGTGTGGCGCTCTTTACAGGGGACTGTGTGGCAATATCTGCAAGGGGGCTGTGTGGCGCTATCTACAAGGGGGCTGTGTGGCGCTACCTACAAGGGGGCTGTCTGGCGCTACCTACAAGGGGCTGTCTGGCGCTACCTACAAAGGGGCTGTGTGGTGCTACCTAGAAGGGGCTGTGTGGCGCTACCTACAGGGGAAATCTGTGAGTAGTCGGCTGATGATCATTTTACTGTGAGTGGTGAGCTGATGGTCATTTTACTGTGAGTGGTGGGCTGATGGTCATGTTACTGTGAGTGGGGGGCTGATGGTCATTTTACTGTGAGTGGGGGGCTGATGGTCTTCAAGTGGTTTCCGCCTCTTACCTCCAATTGAAATTAATAGGAGGCAGAAAATACCCGTGTTGCCCGTTTGGAGCTGTTGTTCCTGCGTTTTTTGCATTGGCTTCAACGGCTTAAAAAAAACGCAAAAAAAAAAGGCCAAACAACGCTGTGAGTTCTTGAAGGAATTTTGTGGCAGATTTTTTTTGCCTTACAAAAAACGCTGTGTGAACATACTCTAAGAGTGTTGTGCTTGTTCTTAGCCATTTTCTATCTTTCTCGAAACAATTTTGGTAGGGGTGCCCTGAGGAAATTGTATTTTTACAGTGCTGCCTCGAGTCTGAAAAGGTTGGGAAACTCTGTAGTAGGCTACAGGATCACGTCATGGAGCAGCTCAGTTCGTCATGGGAACGGAGCCTAGGTAAGTACAATTTTTGTTTTTGTTTGGGGGCACTGTCTACAAGGGGGTGGTGGGAGACTGTATAGCACTGTCTAGAAGGGGGAGGTGGGGGGGTCTGTATGGCACGATCTACAAAAAGGAGGTGGGGGATTATGGCACTGTCTACAGGGAGGCTGTATGGCAAAATCTACAGGGGGGCACTATACTGTGTGGGGGCCACTAAGCGGACATTATACTGTGTAGGGGTACTACAGGTGGCATAATACTGTGGGCACAATTAGAGGACAAAATACTGTGTCTTTGAAGGGGTTGTAATATATTATTAAATATTATTATTATTATTATACTGTATAGGGGCACTAAAGTAGCATTATAATTTTTTTTATGGGGCATTGTTTTTTAATGATGGGGTGAGGCGCCGAAAGATAATTTCACACAGGGCGCCATCTATCCTAGGGCCGGCCCTAACCATATACCACCACTCAGGAGAGGGGGAGATAGGGAAAAATTACTTAAGAGAAGGGAGGCTGAACGGATCAACAAACTCAATACTATACAACCAAATGGCCTTAACTTTGAGTACAATCTTAGAGCGTTTTCATGAGATGCATTTCCTGGACGGATATGGAATCTAGATGTCCCTTTAGGCACTATCCAAAGATACTACTCTATTGTCCCCTTATGTAGTAAGGTTTATTACTATTTTTTTATATTATTTATGACAGATTATTAATTATTATTGTTTTTTATATTGAGAATTCATTCTCCGTTTTTGTACTTGATAGGTATCTACATTGAATTTAATTTGGACTACTATATTGGACTTACCCAAACTGAGGAACTCAACGGCACTTCTATATTCTATATTATACCATTTAATGTGAAATTGCATACATGAGATATTTATGTAAAACAATCTTTTTAATTTTGATATTTATCCTCCTTTTTTAATTTTTGGGTCAGTGGAACCTTCTAGGGTACTTACATGATGCAATTACATCATTATTTACCTTGCTACGATATACGCTTGAGATCACTGTTTGCGCATGCGCAGACCTTATCTGGTTGCTAGCTGTCTCAAGGAACTCTAGATCAGGCTGGTTATGTGGTTTGTTATCACGTGATCAGCAAGTGGTCATGTGCAATGGGCCTTCTTAGACGCCGCAGCAGTGATGCTCGTATGGCGTGTTTTCAGATGACGTGCTCCTTCAGTGTTTTGGGTGATTGCCAATGTCTCATGTTCTTTACGATCTACATGATTGTATACACCTGCTTCTTTGATCGCAGGTATTGCCTAATGTTAACCCCTTCCCTCTTTAGCCACTTTTGACCTTCCTGACAGAGCCTCATTTTTCAAATCTGACATGTTTCACTTTATGTGGTAATAACGTCGGAATGCTTTTACCTATCCAAGCGATTCTGAGATTGTTTTCTCGTGAAACATTGGACTTTATGTTACTGGCAAAATTTGCTTGATATGTTCAGTATTTAATTGTAAAAAACACCAAAATGTAGCGAAAAATTTCAAAAATTAGCATTTTTCTCAACTTAAATGTATCTGCTTATAAGACAGGCAGATATAACACACAAAATTGTTGCTAATTAACATCCCCCATATGTCTACATTAGATAGGCATCATTTTTTTGAACATCCTTTTATTTTTCTAGGACGTTACAAGGCTTAGAACTTTAGCAGCAATTTCTCATATTTTCAAGAAAATTTCAAAAGGCTATTTTTACAGGGGTCAGTTCAGTTATGAAGTGGCTTTGAGGGCCTTATATATTAGAAACCCCCAAAAAGTCACCCCATTTTAAAAACTTCACCCCTCAAATTATTCAAAACAGCATTTAGAAGATTTCTTAACACTTTTCACAGGAATTAAAGCAAAGTAGAGGTGAAATTTACAAATTTCATATTTTTTTTGCAGAAATTAATTTTTAATCCAATTTTCTTTATAACACAGAAAGTTTTACCAGAGAAATGCAACTCAATATTTATTTCCCAGGTTCTGCAGTTTTAGGAAATATCCCACATGTGGCCGTAGCGTGCTACTGGACTGAAGCACCAGCCTCAGAAGCAAAGGATCACCTAGTGGATTTTGGGGCATTATTTTTATTACAATATATTTTAGGCACCATGTCAGGTTTAAAGGGCTCTTGCGGTGCCAAAACAGTGGAAATCCCCCAAAAGTGACCCCATTTGGGAAACGACACACCTCAAGGAAATTATCTAGGGGTATAGTGAGCATTTTGACCGCACAGGTTTTTTACAGAAATTATTGGAAGTAGGCCGTGAAAATGAATATCTACATTTTTTCAAAGAAAATGTAGGTTTAGCATTTTTTTTCTCATTTCCACAAGGACTAAAGGAGAAAAAGCAGCACCAAATTTGTAAAGCAATTTCTCCCGAGTAAAACAATACCCCACATGTGTTCATAGATGGCTGTTTGGACACACGGCGAGGCTTAGAAGGGATGGAGCGCCATTTGGCTTTTGGAGTTCACATTTAGCAGGAATGGTTTGCGGAGGCCATGTCACATTTGAAAAGCCCCTGAGAGGACAAAACAGTGGAAACCCCCCACAAGTGACCCCATTTTGGAAACTACACCCATTGAGGAAATTATCTAGGTGTATAGTGAGCGTTTTGACCCCACATGTTTTTTGCAGAAATTATTGGAAGTAGGCCCTGAAAATGACAATATAAATTTTTTCAAAGAAAATGTAGGTTTAGCTAATTTTTTCTCATTTTCACAAGGACTGAAGGAGAAAAAGCACCGTAAAATTTGTAAAGCAATTTCTCCCGAGTAAAACAATACCCCACATGTGGTAATAAACGGCTGTTTGGACACACGGCAGGGTTAGAAGGGAAAGAGCGCTATTTGGCTTTTGGAGCTCAAATTTAGCAGGAATGGTTTGCGGCGCCATGTCACATTTAGACGGCCTCTGAGGGAGCAATACAGTGGAAACCTCCCACAATTGACCGCATTTTGGAAACTACACCCATTGAGGAAATTATCTAGGGGTATAGTGAGCGTTTTGACCCCACAGGTTTTTTGCAGAAATTATTGGAAGTAGGCCCGAAAAATAAAAATCTACATTTTCTCAAAGAAGATGTAGCTTTAGCTAATTTTTTCTCATTTCCACAAGGACTGAAGGAGAAAAAGCACTGCAAAATTTGTAAACCAATTTCTGCCGAGTAAAACAATACACCACATGTGGTAATAGACGGCTGTTTGGAAACACGGCAGGGCTCAGAAGGGAAAGAGCGCTATTTGGCTTTTGGAGATCACATTTAGCAGGAATGGTTTGCGGAGGCCATGTCACATTTGCAAAGCCCCTGAGGGGACAAAACAATGAAAATGCCCAACAAGTGACCCCATTTAGGAAACTACACCCCTTGAGGAATTCATCTAGGGGTGTAGTAAGCATTTATGCCCCATAGATGTTTCATAGAATTTATTAGAATTGGGCAGTGAAAATAAAAACAAAATTTTTCATTTTCTCAACAAATAAAAGAAAAAAAAGAACCCAAAATTTGTAAAGCAATTTATCCCGAGCACGGCAATACCCCATATGTGGTCATAAACTGCTGTTTGGGCACACGGCAGGGCTCAGAAGGGAAGGAGCGCCATTTGGAGTGCAGATTTTGCTGGATTGGTTTCTGGGCGCCTGTGGGACCAACACGGTGGCAACCACCCAGAAGTGACCCCATTTTGGAAACTACATGCCTCAATGCATTTACCTAGTGGTGTAGTGAGCATGTTAACCCCGCAGGTGAAAATGGGAGTTTTTTCCATAGATATGCCAATATGTGGTGCCCAGCTTGTGCCACCATAACAAGACAGCCCTCTAATTATTATGCAGTGTTTCCCGGTTTTAGAAACACCCTACATGTGACCCTAATCTTTTGCCTGGACATTCGACACGACTCAGGAGTGAAAGAGTACCATGCGAAATTGAGGCTTAATTTGGCGATTTACAAAGTATTGGTTCACAATTGCAGAGGCTCAGATGTGAAATAGTAAAAAGAAACCCCTGAGAAGTGACCCATTTGGAAACTACACCCCTCAAGGCATTTGTTAAGGGGTGTAGTGAGCATTTCACCCCACAGGTCTTTTCCATAAATGAATGCGCTGCGGATGATGCAAATTAAAAATGTATATTTTTCCCTAGATATGCCATTTCAGTGGCAAATATGTCATGCCCAGCTTATGACGCTGGAGACACACACCCCAAAAATTGGTAAAAGGGTTCTCCCGGGTATGGCGGTGCCATATATGTGGAAGTAAACTGCTGTTTGGGCCGCTGTAGGGTTCAGATGGGAGGGAACGCCATTTGGCATTTGGAGAGCGGATTTTGCTTGGTAGCAGATTTGTTTGAGTATTGCTGGTGTTTCCATTTATAATGTGGGGGTACATGTAAGCTGGGCAGAGTACATCAGGGGCATAGTCAGGTGGTATAATAATGGGGTAAAAAAAAACAATAAAATTATCCATACATGTGTGTTACGCTGTGAAGCAATCCTTTCTGCACAAGCCGGTGTCGCACTGATATATGGCGTCCTTTCTTTTGCCCCTTTTAGTCCACACTCCGCACCTTTGCAGTTTGGGGAATTTTGCTAGGAAAGTGTTGTCCTGGTATAATACGGGCACCATCGCTTCCAGCGGATATGTTTGGGCCCTCCCTTTCCTGGTTCCCTAATTTTAGGTCCTTGATAAATCGCCTCTTCAAACAGAAGAAATGTTCCCCTCGGGCACAACTGCATATTTTTTATTTTCTGACTTATTGGAGCCATAACTAATTTTATTTTTTCATAGACGTAGTGGTATGAGGGCTGTTTTTTTTGCGGGACGAGCTGTAGTTAATATTGCTACCATTTTGGGGTACACGCGACTTTTTGATCACCTTTTATCCTATTCTTTGGGAGGCCAGGTAAACAAAAAACGCAATTCTGGCATAGTTTTATTTAGTTTTTCTTATACAGCGTTCACCATGCGTTATAAACTACATGTTCTTGTTGTTCTACGGGTCAGTACGATTCCGGCGATACCTCATTTATAGCACTTTTTTATGTTTTACAACGTTTTGCACAATAAAATTACTTTTGTAAAAATAATGTATTTTTTCTGTCGCCAAGTTGTGAGAACCATAACGTTTTTATTTTTTTGTCGTCGGAGCTGTATGAGGGTTTGTTTTTTGCGAGACAAGCTATAGTTTTTATAGGTACCATTTTTGGAATACGTGCGACTTTTTGATCACTTTTTATTCCTATATTTGTACGGCAAAGTGACCAAAAAACAGAAACTCTGGTATAGTTTTTTACCTTTTTTTTTTATGCTGTTCACCGTGTTCAATAAATAATATAATATTTTGATACCTCAGGTCGTTACGGTCGCGGCGATACCAAATACGTATGGTTTATTATTTTTTTTCAATAATAAAGGACTTGATAAGAGTAAAAGGGGGATTGTGTTTTATTTTATTACTTGAAACTTTTATTGTTTTCAAACTTTTATTTTTTTCACTTTTTTTTTTACACTTTTTTATACTTTTTTTACACTTTTTCTCAAGTCCCACTAGGGGACTTGACTGTCCAACTGTCAGATTTATTTTTTTCTAATACATTGCACTACCTGCGTAGGGCAATGTATTAGATCTGTCAGTTATTCACTGACAGCAAGCCGATTAGGCTCCGCCTCCCGGCGGGGCCTAATCGGCTGCCATAATGGCAGAGCAGGAGGCCATTGTGTCTCCTGTTGTCATAGCAGCAGTCGCCAGTCCTGATTGCCTGTCAGGGCTGGCGATCTGCTAGTAACCGCTACGATTCAGCAATCGCTTTCGATTGCTGCATCGAAGAGGTTAACGGCAGGGATCCTGCCATTACAGGTGGATGTCAGCTGTAACTTACAGCTGACTTCCACCGCTGATGACACCGGATCAGCCCCAGAGCCGGCGCCATCATGCCGGCGGCTACGGAAGCCGATCAGGCTCCGCCGCCGGGCGGATCTTGACCGGTTTCCATGCTAGGCAGACCGGGAGGCCAGTATTAGGCCTCCGGTTGCCATTGCAGCCACCGGAACCCCGGCAATTTAATTGCTGGGGTTCCGATGAGCTGCAAAAACCTTAAGTGCAGTGATCGCGTTTGAGCGCTGCACTTAAGGGGTTAATGGCGGGGATCGAAGCTAATTTCGGTCCCCGCCGTTACAGTCGGATGTCAGCTGTAAGATACAGCTGAGATCCGGCGATGATGGCACCGGCTCAGCTTCTGAGCCGGTGCCAAACATTTGGCGTATGGGTGCGCCAATTTGCGGGAAGTCCATGCTTTCCATGGCGTACCCATACGGCAAATGTCGGGAAGGGGTTAATAAACTAGATGAATACTTGATCTGTCATTATATTATACATTTACACCGCACCTTATTGGTAGTTTTACTAAGTTTGTGATATCGTCACTAAGCTATTAGATTAGTGACATATAAAATATTTTAGCTCTCTATTTTTTTTCCAGACAATTCATTGACTTTGATGAAAAAAATTAAAACTGTCATTTTTTTCCCAAATATGTGAATTCAGATAACCGTAAAATCAGGAGCACGGTCCGAAAAATAAAAACTTAGGACATGTTTATTTTTTTGCAGTCATTTCTATAGCCTGGACACCTTCCTGTAAACATACGGAAAGGCGTCCGTGGGCAATAGAAATGAATGGCTCCATACTTTGATCTGCAATTACGTTCCGTAATGCGGGTAAGTGGTTAGAAACAGGGGGGGGGGCAACCCCCTATAACGTTGCAATGCCCCCCCCTCCCGCAACGCAATCGCGGGGTTCCGATGTTCGGCATGCAGCCTGGGGGCCTGACATCTTGGTTCTCCTATGAAGCCCTGATGTTAGTATAACGATATAATGCAAAAGATTAAAATTTTTGGTTTTGTTATGGGACCTATTGGAACAGACATTTCAATGATTGTGAACTTTTTACAGGAGGGGTTAAAGAGAACCTTTCAGCATGTAATGGGCAGAGCTTCACAAACACTGTCTCACTTTACACTTTTTTCCTACCTTCCTCCGTTATTTACATATCGGTGCTGTTATATTTGGCGCCAGATATGTAAATAAGCCCCTGAACTGTCAATGGGGCGTTTCTATCTAATTAAATGGCAAGGGGGCGTGATCTCTTTGCTCTGACACTGTCCAATCAGCTACGGAGGACAGTGTCAGGGTGGCTTGTGCTGTGTTCCCTCCAGCGAGACCACACACAGACTGGTGCTTCTGCAGGGAGCACTCTCTCAGTATATACCTGCCTTTGGCGTATATACGATGCAATACATTAGTATTGCAGTATATCCTGATCTACACCGCCCACAAGAACCTCACCTATCTCCATTTGGCTCAAAGACTAAACCTCCATCAAGCCAGGTGGTCGGTGTTCTTCACCCGTTTCCAATTTGTGCTCCACTACCCTCTCGCTGACAGGAATATGAGGGCCAATGCCCTGTCCGGATCATTTGAGACGGATGACACGGTGGAGTCCCTTCAAAGTATCATAGACCCATCCTGCATTGTCACTGCCAATCCTTTGCAGGTTAGAGACATCCCTCCAGGGAGGATTTTTGTTTGGTTGGCAGACAGGAGTAGAATTCTCCGCTGGGGAGACAGCTCTAAATAGGATGGGCACGCTGGTGTTCATAAGACCCGAGACCTGAGTATTCGTCATTTCTGGTGGCCCACGCCCAAAGATGTTGTGGGCTTTGTCTCTTCCTGCACGGTGTGTGCTTCTAACAAGGTTGCTCACTCCAAGCCTGCAGGCCTGCTCCAACCTCTGCCTGTACCCAATGTCTCCTGGCAGCACATTGTGATGGACTTTGTCACAGACCTTCCTCCCTCAGCAGGATGCAACACTGTCTGGGTGGTGGTGGACCGGTTCTCGAAGATGGCACATGTTATCCCGCTGACTGGCCTACCTTCTGCTTCCCGACTGGCGAGTCTCTTCATGCAGCACATCTTATGCTTGCATGGATTGCCCTTTCATATCGTGTCCGATCAGGGGTTTCAATTCACCTCAAAATTCTGGAGAGCCCTCTGTAAACTCCTGGATGTGAGATTGGACTTTTCCTCAGCCTATCACCCCTAGTGCAATGGGCAAGTCGAGAGGATTAACCAGATCATGGAAAATTATCTCCGCCACTTCATCTCCTTGCAGCATGATAACTGGGTACAGCATCTTCCTTGGGCCAAGTTCTCGTATAACAACCACACAAGTGAGTCCACCACTTCCACACCATTCTACATTGTGTACAGTCAACATCCTAGAGTCCCTCTTCCTGTGTCAGCTACATCTCAGGTACCCCGCTGCTGACCCTGCATTTGGGGACTTTCTGCAAATCTGACAACAGACCCGGTCCTCTATTTTGCTAGCAGTCGATCGCATGAAGCGAAAAGCGGTACCAAAGTCTGGCTGCACTCCCAGTCCCGCAGTTGCTCCCAGCGGTTCATCTGATGTGTTTGAGGTGAGGGAGATCCTGGACTGCAAAAGGGTATGAGGAAGGACTTTCTATTTGGTGGACTGTAGAGGGTTTGGTCCTGAGGAGAGGTCCTTGGATCCAGGAAGAGAACCTTAGTGCCCCTGCCCTCATTAAGGAGTTCCTCTCTCGCGCTGGCCCCAATAAGAGGGGGCGTAAGTGGGGGGATATTGTAGCGTCCATGGCAGCGGACAGTTGGGATTACTTACCCCCCGGCGGCCGCAGCCATGGATCTGTGAACGCTGGCTCGCATCTCCTTTTCAGGAGATGCCAGCGCTCACTCCCGCTCCGGTCCACTGTGTCCCGTAGTGTGCGTGCGCATGCTTCTGCCCGGCCTTAAAGGGCCAACGCGTGCACATGTTTCATCAATTAGCCCATCATCATCATCAATTAGCCCATGATTCCCCTGGACTATAAGAAGGGCGCTGTCCCTTTACACATTGACTGAGCATTGTTAGTATTCCCATATCAGTCTTGCAAATGGTCCCTTAGTGTTATTCTATTCCCGTTGTTTCCCGTGCCCTGCTACCTGTATCCTGTATCCCGTGCTGTGTCCTTTTTCCTGAGCCTGTTAGCGTTGGAGTCGTGTCCTACTGCACCTGCTGCCTTCTGCCACGTCCAGTGTCATCTGCCTCGTCCAGTGTAATCAGCCACGTCCAGTGTCCTCAGCCACATCCAGTGTCATCTGCCACGTCCAGTGTCATCAGCCACGTCCAGTGTCAGCTACCACATCCAGTGTTATTCGCCATGTCTGGCGCAATCTGCTGCTCCCACCTCCATCCGTGCTAAAGCCTCAGCCACTGTCTGGACTGTTGACGTACTCTAGTGTGGGACTTTGTATTTGATTGGGTGCTCTGTTGCTTGGCCAGCTGCCTCCCCGCTACGGCGGTGCGGCTTAGTGAGTCCACATACCCACAGACCGTGACACCAGGTCATTGAAAATTTAGATTAAAGTCCCAGATTCAAAATAAGACCACCTAGGGAACAATTTTGGATTCAATATATATAATAAGACAGTTGATTTAATTTCTGATGCCTCGGCTGATATGTAAAGATTAATTGCTTGAGCAGCTGCTACTGGCAGAGCTTTATTGCCCACATTTTGGAATGCTGACACAGGTTCAAAAGCCCAGTTATATTCTATCTTCTGTCAGGGTGAGTTCCTCTGTGGCCCAGACCTGGACGAAATCTTGGTGAAGGCTTTAGATAGAAAAAAGGGATTTCCCACTATGACATAAATCAAAAAATTTAGTAAGAACAAGAACTGGGAGTTTAATAAGAAAGAGAAAGTTTTCCTTTGTAATGCACAGCTTGCTCTTTTGAAAGGAATATCTTTCTTGATAGACAAAAAGGTATTAGTTCAGGTTCCATAGATATAAAGGTGGAAGGGCTTTACTCTACCCTTTTCTTAGGGCTCTTTTACACCTGCCAATTATCGGGCAAACAAGTGTTCACAGAATGCTCGTTCCCTATAAATGCCCTGTGTAAATGTATAGTTTTAAAGGCCTTAAAGAGGCTCTGTCACCAGATTTTGCAACCCCTATCTGCTATTGCAGCAGATAGGCGCTGCAATGTAGATTACAGTAACGTTTTTATTTTTTAAAAACGAGCATTTTTGGCCAAGTTATGACCATTTTTGTAGTTATGCAAATGAGGCTTGCAAAAGTCCAAGTGGGTGTGTTTAAAAGTAAAAGTCCAAGTGGGCGTGTATTATGTGCGTACATCGGGGCGTTTTTAATACTTTTACTAGCTGGGCTTTCTGACGAGAAGTATCATCCACTTCTCTTCAGAACGCCCAGCTTCTGGCAGTGCAGACACAGCCCGTGTTCTCCAGAGATCACGCTGTGTCGTCACTCACAGGTCCTGCATCGTGTCAGACGAGCGAGGACACCGGCACCAGAGGCTTCAGTTGATTCTGCAGCAGCATCGGCGTTAGCAGGTAAGTCGATGTAGCTACTTACCTGCAAACGCTGATGCTGCTGCAGAATCAACTGTAGCCTCTGGTGCCGGTGTCCTCGCTCGTCTGACACGATGCAGGACCTGTGAGTGACGTCACAGCGTGATCTCTGGAGAACATGCTGTGTGTCTGCACTGCCAGAAGCTGGGCGTTCTGAAGAGAAGTGGATGATACTTCTCATCAGAGCGCCCAGCTAGTAAAAGTATTAAAAACGCCCCGATGTACGCAGCTAATACACGCCCACTTGGACTTTTACTTTTAAACACACCCACTTTGACTTTTGCAAGCCTCATTTGCATAACTACAAAAATGGTCATAACTTGGCCAAAAATGCTCGTTTTTTAAAAATAAAAACGTTACTGTAATCTACATTGCAGCGCCTATCTGCTGCAATAGCAGATAGGGGTTGCAAAATCTGGTGACAGAGCCTCTTTAAATATTATCGTTGTCGGCATGATAGAAATGTATGGGGGCGAACGAGCGTAGTAATGGTATCCGCAAATACGGTCCGTAGTGCATCCGTATTATATCCGTATATAGGGATCCGCAAAAAAAAGAGGCCTGGTTGATTGGAAATCCACTTTGTGTCGCTTAGCAACACTTCTGTATTTGCGGCTGGCTATCCGCATTTGCGGACGCACCTCCATAGCCATCCGCAATTTTGGCTTGCCCCATAGACTTCTATGGAGGAGTCCATGCTGCAATTGCAGACCAAGAACGGACATGCTCCATAATTCCCAGCACAGTTCTGCGGAACGGACACTTATCCGTAGCGATATGGAAAGGTGTCCGCGTTCAATTAAAGTGAATGGGTCAGTTTTTGCGGACCACAATTGCGGTCCGCAAAAACGGAGGCTTTTTTTACGGTCGTGTGCATGGGGCCTAACAAAAATGTTGTTTAACCCATAAACCATGCAATGCAAAAATAAATTAATGCTTATTCACACACTGTGTTTTATGCAACTTTTTTGTAGGTTTGTTGAATATCTTTTTGTGACTGTCCCATAGATTTGAATGGGGATTGCAGGGATCCATGCAGATGCTGCAGAAACAACATCATTCAGATGTGTGGAACAGATTTTTCAGTCACAGAAATGTCTACAACAAAACTGCTGCTTATGTATATACCTGAAGGTGTCCTATGGTATCTGACACCAAGACATTAGCAGCAGATTCTTTAAAAGGTTATTCCCAACTTAGACATTTATGGTATATCCACAAGATATTGCATAAATGTCTGATAGATGCGGATCCGTGCTCTGGGACGCGCACCTATATCGAGAACAGGGTCAGCAGGCCCTTGCTTTGCCTCATGAGGCGTTCGCTGGCTGCAGACTGCAGGCAGGGACTAGCGGAGGATATTCCATAAATGTCTTAGTTGGGAATACCCCTTTAAGTCCTGTAAGATGCGAGGTTGGGCCTCCAGGAATCTGACTTGTTTTTGCAGCACATGCCACTCATGCTCGATCAGATGGAGATCTGGGGAATTTGGAGGCCAAGTCAACACCTTGAACTCTGTCATGTTTCTTAAACCATTCCTGAACACTTTTTGTAGTGCCGTACTACACAGGAGGCATTATCCTGCTAAAAGAGGCCGCTGATAATAGGGAATACAATTACTATGAATGGGTGTAATTGTCTGCAACAATGTTTAGGTATGTGGCACATATCAAAATAACATCCACATGAATGCCAGAACCCAAAGATTACCAGCAGAACATTGCCCAGAGCATCACACTGCCTCTGCTGGCTTGCTTTCTTCCTATAGTGCATCCTGGTGCCATCTCTTTCCCAAGTCAGAGATACACCTGGCTGCCCACATGATGTAAAAGAGAACATAATCCATCAGACCGGTCCACCTGCCATGGTCCAGATCTGATACTCATATGCTCATTGTAGGCACTTTTGATGGTGGACAAAAGGGCCATCATGGGCACTTTGACCAGTTTGTGGCTACAAACACTGCGAGCTGAAATGCTCTGACACCTATTTTTTGGCAGTAGCTCTTCCGATTTTAACATAAAAAACTAACAGTTCACTTGCTGCCTAATATATTCCACCCATTGTAATTGTATATTACACACCATTGTAATGAAATCAATGAGTCAATGTTATTCACTTCACCGGTCAGTGGTTTTAATATTATGGCAGAAGAGTGTATATAATATCTTACTTGGGTATTGTAATTGCTGAACCGACCTTCCTGGACTTGAACTCTGGACTCTTCAGTCTTGCTTTGCAGTCTATACTGCTCTGATACAGAGAGCCCTGCTTGTTCTAGTTATGTGCCAGCCATGTGTTTGCTGATATTGGTGATTAGTTGGTGATTGCACCCGCTATGTGTGTCAAGCCCAGTATTTTCTGCCCTATATTTATTGCCTGATTATTTTGGCTTGCTAGTAATCCAGCTACCGTGTGCTTAACTACTATTGTTCTCCTGTATGCCGAACCCTGCATATGTTTGACCACATCTGATCTTCCACTCCTGTGTACCGAACTCTGCATACATCTGACCGCAGCTTATCCCTCTCTCCGTTGTACTCCATCACCTACATTTTGGGACTATCCTGAGGACCGTGACCGGGAAATCCCCTTGCAGCAAAGTACATACCTCCTTTTGGGGGTTCAGGGTGACAACCAGGGGATTCTTAGACTCTGCATCCCAGATTAGCCTGCGCCAAACCAAGTATGTATTTTCTTATTCCAGCTTGCTGCCTAACAGCTGTTTGAGTGCAACAAACCCTGCATTACTACTGACTATTATTGTGAACTATGTCGTTGCCTCGCCTATTAGATTCCAGACCAGAGAACCAGTATCATTACAGCGGCATTTATTAGACATTATATGGTACTGTTACTTTATGGTAGGTTGTGAAAAATATTTTTTGTGATTGTCGTGCTGTTTGGAATCTCTCAATATATTGTAGCTGAATAATTTTCATCTTTCACCTGTAGGATGGTTTCCCTGAGCTTTTTTTCCATCCCAATATAAAGGGAGACTTTGATCCGACCCTGCTTGTGTTTTGATAAATCTCTCAGTGTATATCACTAGCCTAAAAGTGGAGCGGCATAATGGAATAGTGGATTCTCACATATATGTTTATAGCCATACCCCTATGTATTTTGTGCTTGCTTTGTTTACTACTCAAGACAAAGACGCTCTTACACACACAGAGGTAAGAACACTCACATAAAGCCCTCAAGTACACTGATAGCTAGATAGGCAATCTCTGCCTTTTAAATGCATTCATGACAGGCAGCTGACAAACAGAATACAGCTACTAGGACTCCTCCACATCCACTTTTTTCAGCATTTTAAAAACACATTGGAGACAGTGGCGTAACTACCGCTGTAGCAGCCGTAGCGGCTGCTACAGGGCCCACAGCATGAGGAGGCCCGCCGGCACAGACCCCCCACATGGCCGGAGGCTCCGCTAGCAGCCGCTATGGCTGCTACAGTGCGATGCCACTGAAGGGTTTGTTCAGACATGCATCCCGGATAGGGGATACATGTGTGATCGCTGGCAGCGATAAGGAGAACAGTGGACCGAAAGTGCCCCGAAGTTCTCCATGACAAACCTCGGACTTCCGGGGTCTGTCGGCAGCTCCATAGAAATGAATTGTGCACCGGTCGTGCCTGTGCGCATGCGTGACCAGCGCTCCTTTCATTTTTATTGAACTGCGCAGACTCCGGAAGTCCGAGGTTTGTCATGGAGAACTTCGGGGGACTTTCGGTCCCCTGTTCTCCTTATCGCTGCCAGCGATCACACATGTATCCCCTATCTTGTGAATAGGGGATACATCTCTTTTGTAGGACAAACTATAGGCCGTTTTTTTTGGGGGGAGGTTGGGGGCTCTATGGCGTTATCTACAGGGGGTGCTGCATGGCGTTATCTACAGGGGGGCTGTATGGCGTTATCTACAGGGGGGCTGTATGGCGTTATCTACAGGGGGGCTGTATGGCGTTATCTACAGGGGGGACTGTATGGCGTTATCTACAGGGTGGGTTGTATGGCATTATCTACAGAGGGGGGTTTGGGGCTGTATGACATTATGTACAGGGGGGCTGTATGGCGTTATCTACAGGGGGGCTGTATGGCGTTATCTACAGGGGGGACTGTATGGCGTTATCTACAGGGGGACTGTATGGCGTTATCTACAGGGGGGTTTAGGGCTGTTTGGTGTTATCTACAGGGGGGCTGTATGGCGTTATCTACAGGGGGGCTGTATGGCGTTATCTACAGGGTGGGTTGTATGGCATTATCTACAGAGGGGGGTTTGGGGCTGTATGGCATTATGTACAGGGGGGCTGTATGGCGTTATCTACAGGGGGGCTGTATGGCGTTATCTACAGGGGGGACTGTATGGCGTTATCTACAGGGGGGGTTTAGGGCTGTTTGGTGTTATCTACAGGGGGGGTTTGGGGCTGTATGGCATTATCTACAGGGGGCTGTATGCCGTTATCTACAGGGGGGACTGTATGGCGTTATCTACAGGGGGGTTTGGGGCTGTATGGAGTTATCTACAGGGGGGCTGTATGGCGTTATCTACAGGGGGGTTTGGGGCTGTATGGCATTATCTACAGGGGGGTTTGGGGCTCTATGCCGTTATCTACAGGGGGGCTGTATGACGTTATCTACAGGGGGTTTTGGGGCTGTATGGCGTTATCTACAGGGGGGCTGTATGACGTTATCAACAGATGGCTGTATGGCGTTATCTGCAGTGGGGCGGCTGTATGGCGTTATCTACAGGGGGGCTGTATGGCGTTAACTACAGGAGGGCTGTATGGTGCTATCTACAGGGGCGGTGCATGGCGGAATCTACAGGGAGGCACTATCTACGAGGGGGGGTTGTGTGATACCCAGAGAAGGGGGGCCCCAGTCAAAAGTTTGCTATGGGGCCCAGTATTTCCTAGTTACGCCCCTGATTGGAGATGTAATATGTGTGTGACCTAATGGTGTTGCGACTTATGCTTATTTGTTGCAGATGACACACATAAATTTCCGAAGGGTGTGAACCCAGCCTTATGGTTGGTTTTTCAGAAATCAAGCATCAAAATCATTTCTCTGTTGTGCATCAATCCCACACAGATTAATGAAAATATATTATAACATTCAATGAAGTTATATTTTATGATATGTTACATACAGATCATTGCATGTTGACTGAGCTTGGTAAATGGCTTTCTATTAAAATATATATACAAGTATATCTCATGAATGCAAACCTCAAGTGTAATTGCAAACAATTTCTCACATTGTATAAATGGGAAAACACAGCTGATGCTCCACTCTCAATTTGCCTATAGAAAGATAACAAAATATTATGCAGCTCTTTTCTCTCCATTTCCCGGGCCACAGTTTAGAAAACTATTTACATAGTTACCTGTCACCTGTACACAGTGGAAGCAGCTAGGAATGGCAGGCAATATACTCGTTTAGAAATGAAAGAAGGCAAAAAGCACAGTGAGACCACAAAACTCACAATAACACTGAATACCAAACACACAACTAGATCTCTGAGAATTTTTTTGGGTAAATAGTGATTTAGCCCATAAAATGGCTGCATCAACTTTACCTCCATGAAGCATCCTAGACAACCAATTTAAGGGCACATTCAGACGTGGCAGAATTGCTGTTGAATTCCGCTGTGGACAGACCGCAGTGGAATTTTGCAGCAGACGTTTTTTACATTTCTTTCTTTACATTTTTAGGAAACTTAGTTCAGACGTTGCAGAAAATAACTGTGCGGAAATTAGGCTGCGGTGCAGAATTTCCCCTCCGCAGCATGCTCATTACATTGCGGAGAAGAAGTGGAATTTCACTGCGGATTCCATCTTTTGCAATGCAAAAACTGAAATCTGTGGCAAGTCCGCTGTCATATCTGCAACGTCTGAATTACCTGTCAAATATGCAAATGTTGGTGCAGATTCGTTGTGTAATTGCCCCGAATCTGCACCAACATTTGCAGCGGAAAAATTCCGCCACATCTGAACATGGCCTAAAAGAGAATGACACTTTTAGTTATATTCTTGCATGTCATTATGAAATGTCAGAAGATAAAATGAGTGGGGTTCCAGGCAGTGGCAAGACTACCGCTGTAGCAGCCATAGCGGCTGCTACGAGGCCCACTGGCCCCATGGCCGGAGGCTCCGCTAGCAGCCGCTATGGCTGCTACAGCGTGACGCCACTGAACACTACTGCAGAGCAGGGAGGTATCTCCCCATTCTGCCATTAAAGGGGTTGTTCCTACAAAACACATGTATCCCCTATCCAAAGGATAGGGGATACATGTGTGATCGCTGGGACCCCCAGCGATAAGGAGAATGGGGGGCCGAAAGTCCCCCGAAGTTCTCCATGAGAAACCTCGGACTTCCAGGGTCTGTGTCCGGCAGTTCCGTAGAAATGAATGGAGCGTCTCTCGCGCTTGTGCGCATGCGTGACCGGCGCTCCTTTCATTTTTATTGAGCTGCCGGACGCAGACCCCGGAAGTCCGAGGTTTCTCATGGAGAGCTTCAGGGGACTTTCGGTCCCCCGTTCTCCTTTTTCGCTGGGGGTCCCAGCGATTACAGATGTGTCCCCTATCCTGTGGATAGGGGATACATGTCTTTTGTGGGACAAACCATAGGCTACAGGCCGTTTCTTTTTTTTTGGGGGGGGGGGTGGTTGGGGCTGTATGGTGTTATCTACAGGGAGGGCTGTATGGTGCTATATACAGGGGGGGCTGTATGGTGCTATCTATGGGGGGGCTGTATGGCGCTATCTACAGGGGGCTCTATGGCGTTATCTACAGGGGGGCTGTATGGCTTTATCTACAGGGCGGCTGTAAGGCATTATCTACAGAGGAGTGCTGTATGGTGCTCTATACAGGGGGTTCTGTATGGCGCTATATACAGGGGGGCTCTATGGCATTATCTACGGGGGGCTGTATGGCGCTATCTACAGGGGGGCTGTATGGTGCTATATACAGGGGGGCTATATGGTGCTATATACAGGGGGGCTGTATGGCATTATCTACAGGGGGCTCTATGGCGCTATCTACAGGGGGTTGTATGGCGTTATCTACAGGGGGGCTGTATGGCCTTATCTACAGGGGGATGCTTTATGGTGCTATATACAGGGGGGCTGTATGGGGTTATCTACAGGGAAGCTGTATGTCGTTATCTACAGGGGTGCTGTATGGTGCTATATACAGGGGGGCTGTATGGTGCTATATACAGGGGGGCTCTATGGCGTTATCTACGGGGCTGTATGGCGCTATCTACAGGGGGCTGTATGGTGCTATATACAGGGGGGCTGTATGGTGCTATATACAGGGGGGCTGTATGGCATTATCTACAGGGGGCTCTATGGCGCTATCTACAGGGGGTTGTATGGCGTTATCTACAGGGGGGCTGTATGGCCTTATCTACAGGGGGATGCTTTATGGTGCTATATACAGGGGGGCTGTATGGGGTTATCTACAGGGAGGCTGTATGGCGTTATCTACAGGGGTGCTGTATGGTGCTATATACAGCGGGGTTGTATGGTGCTATATACAGGGGCGCTCTATGGCGTTATCTACAGGGGGCTGTATGGCGTTCTCTACAGGTGGCTGTATGGTGCTATATACAGGGGGGCTGTATGGCGCTATATACAGGGGGGCTGTATTGTGCTCTATACAGGGTGGCTGTATGGCACTATATACATGGGGGCTCTATGGCGTTATCTACGGGGGGCTGTATGGCGCTATCTACAGGGGGGCTGTATGGTGCTATATACAGGGGGGCTGTATGGTGCTATATACAGGGGGCTCTATGGCGTTATCTACAGGGAGGCTGTATGACGTTATCTACAGGGGTGATGTATCGTGCTATATACAGGGGGGTGTATGGTACTATATACAGGGGGGCTTTATGGAGTTATCTACGGGAGGCTGTATGGCGCTATCTACAGGGGGCTGTATGGTGCTATATACAGGGGGGCTGTATGGTGCTATATACAGGGGGGCTGTATGGCGTTATCTACAGGGGGGTTGTATGGCGTTATCTACGGGGGGGTTGTATGGCGTTATCTACAGGGGGGCTGTATGGCGTTATCTACAGGGGGATGCTTTATGGTGCTATATACAGGGGGGCTGTATGGTGCTATATACAGGGGGGCTCTATGGCGTTATCTACAAAGGGTGCTGTATGGTGCTATATACAGGGGGCCGTATTGTGTATCTATAGGGGGGGCTGTATGGTGCTATATACAGGGGGACTATATGGCGTTCTCTACAGGGGGGTTGTATGGCGTTATCTACAGGGGGGTTGTATGGCGTTATCTACAGGGGGGCTGTATGGCGTTATCTACAGGGGGATGCTTTATGGTGCTATATACAGGGGGGCTGTATGGTGCTATATACAGGGGGGCTGTATGGCGTTATCTACAAAGGGAGCTGTATGGTGCTATATACAGGGGGCCGTATGGCGTATCTATAGGAGGGGCTGTATGGTGCTATATACAGGGGGCTGTATGGTGCTATATACAGGAGGCTGTATGGTGCTATATACAGGGGGCTTTATGGTGCTATATACAGGGGGGCTTTTCATAATATTCCCCCCTTTTCATAATATTCAGAGATTCTCTAGTGACTGGTATAGTGCCAAGGGACTGGCGCAGGGCAAATGTGGTGCCTATTTTCAAAAAGAGCTCTAGGTCTTTCCCGGGTAATTATAGACCAGTAAGCTTAACATTCATCGTGGGGAAAATGTTTGAGGGGCTATTGAGGGACTATATACAGGATCATGTGACAAAAAAATTGTATTATAAGTGACAGCCAGCACGGTTTTACTAAGGACAGAAGTTGTCAAACTAACCTGATCTGTTTTTATGAAGAGGTGAGCAGAAGCCTAGACAGAGGGGCCGCTGTGGATATGGTGTTTTTGGACTTTGCAAAGGCATTTGACACTGTCCCTCATAGACGTCTAATGGGTAAATTAAAGAGGCTCTGTCACCGCATTATAAGTGCCCTATCTCCTACATAAGGAGATGGGCGCTGTAATGTAGGTGACAGTAATGCTTTTTATTTAAAAAAACGATCTATTTTCACAACGTTAGGAGCGATTTTGATTTATGCTAATGAGCTTTCTTAATGCCCAAGTGGGCGTATTTTTACTTTCGACCAAGTGGGCGTTGTACAGAGGAGTGCATGACGCTGACCAATCGGCATCATGCACTCCTCTCCATTCATTTACACTACACTAGCGATATAGTTATATCACTATGTGCAGCCACATACACAAACCCTAACAATACTACAGTGTCCTGATAATGAATACACATGACCATCCAGCCTGGACGTCATGTGTATTCAGAATCCTGACACTTCTGACTCTTTTTTGTGAGATTCCGGCAAGTGAAACCAAATCTCGTTTAGCTCCGTAATCTCGCGAGATTTGGTTTCACTTGCCGGAATCTCTCAAAAAAGAGTCAGAAGTGTCAGGATTCTGAGTACACATGACGTCCAGGCTGGATGGTCATGTGTATTCATTATCAGGACACTGTAGTAATGTTGTGTATGTGCCTGCACATAGTGATATAACTATATCGCTAGTGCAGTGTAAATGAATGGAGAGGAGTGCATGATGCTGATTGGTCAGCGTCATACACTCCTCTGTACAACGCCCACTTGGTCGAAAGTAAAAATACGCCCACTTGGGCATTAAGAAAGCTCATTAGCATAAACCAAAATCGCTCCTAACGTTGTGAAAATAGATCGTTTTTTTTAATAAAAAGCATTACTGTCACCTACATTACAGCGCCAATCTCCTTATGTAGGAGATAGGGTACTTATAATGTGGTCACAGAGTCTCTTTAAGGACTATAGGTTTAGAAAATATAGTTTGTAATTGGATTGAGAATTGGCTCAAGGACTGTCGTATCCAGAGAGTTGTGGTAAATGATTCCTACTCTGAATGGTCCCCGGTAATAAGTGGTGTACCCCAGGGTTCAGTGCCGGGACCACTATTATTCAACTTATTTATTAATGATATAGAGGATGGGATTAATAGCACTATTTCTATTTTTGCAGATGACACCAAGCTATGTAATATAGTTCAGTCTATGGAAGATGTTCATGAATTGCAAGCGGATTTAAACAAACTGAGTGTTTGGGCATCCAGTTGGCAAATTAAGTTTAATGTACAGGGTGGGCTATTTATATGGATACACCCAAATAAAATGGGAATGGTTGGTGATATTAACTTCCTGTTTGTGGAACATTAGTATATGGGAGGGGGGAAACTTTTCAAGCTGGGAGTTGACCATGTCGGCCATTTTGAAGTCGGCCATTTTGTATCCAACTTTAGTTTTTTCAATGGGAAGAGGGTCATGTGACACATCAAACTTATCAAGAATTTCACAAGAAAAACAATGGTGTTCTTGGTTTTGACGTTACTTTATTCTTTCATGAGTTATTTACAAGCTTCTCTTTGTTTACAGCCATTGACATGTCGCAGAGGTTAACACGTGAGGCGCGGATAGAAATTGTGTTGATGTCTGGTGAACGCAGTACCCAGGTCATTGCAGCAGATTTCAATGCTTGCCAAGTTTCGTGAAACTGGTTCAGTGTTGGATTTGCCCAAATGTGGACGCATGACAACTGTCACTAATGAAGAAACATCAGTGGCTGTCCTAGCTTCATTCAGCAGGAGCCCACAGCGTAGCACTCGCCGCATGTCACTGGAGAGTGGCATCAGTCGAACATCCCTTCGGCGGATATTAGCTACTCACAAATGGCACCCTTACAAACTCCAGCTGCTGCAGCATCTCAACGAGGATGACCCAGATCGGCGCACTGAATTTGCAGAATGGGCAAAACAAAAATTGGAACAGGACCCTCAGTTTACACAGAACATTTTGTTCAGTGATGAGGCAAACTTTTATGTGAATGGTGAAGTTAACAAACAAAACCACCGCTATTGGTCTGACACTAACCCACATTGGATAGATCCCTCCAAGACTGTTGGAACACAAAAATTGATGGTATGTTGTGGTATATGGGGTACAAAGATAGTGGGGCCAATCTTCATCAATGGAAACCTCAAGGCCACGGGATATCTGAAGCTGGCACGTTCCCTGAGTTTTTCCAGCAAGATGGTGCACCACCACATTATGGGTGTCAGGTCCGAGCATTCCTAGATGAACAGTTTCCTGGAAAGTGGATTGGTCATCGTGGGCCAGTTGAATGGCCCCCTAGGTCTCCCGATCTGACCCCCTTAGACTTTTATCTTTGGGGTCATCTGAAGGCAATTGTCTATGCTGTGAAGATACGAGATGTGCAGCAACTGAAACTACGGATACTGGAAGCCTGTGCTAGCATTTCTTCTGCAGTGTTGCTATCAGTGTGTGAAGAGTGGGAGAAGAGGGTTGCATTGACAATCCAACACAATGGGCAGCACTTTGTACACATTTTATAAGTGGTCAGAAACTTGTAAATAACTAATGAAAGAATAAAGTAACATTAAAACCAAGCACACCATTGTTTTTCTTGTGAAATTCTCGATAAGTTTGATGTGTCACATGACCCTCTTCCCATTCAAAAAACTAAAGTTGGATACAAAATGGCCAACTTCAAAATGGCCGCCATGGTCAACACCCATCTTGAAAAGTTTCCCCCTCCCATATACTAATGTGCCACAAACAGGAAGTTAATATCACCAACCATTCCCATTTTATTTAGGTGTATCCATATAAATGGCCCACCCTGTAGATAAATGTAAAGTTATGCATCTGGGTACCAACAACCTGCATGCATCATATGTCCTAGGGGGAGCTACACTGGGGGAGTCACTTGTTGAGAAGGATCTGTGTGTACTTGTAAATCATAAACTAAATAACAGCATGCAGTGTCAATCAGCTGCTTCAAAGGCCAGCAGGATATTGTCGTGTATTAAAAGAGGCATGGACTCGCGGGACAGGTATGTAATATTGCCACTAGAGATGAGCGAACTTATGAAAAGTTCGGTTCGGCTAGTTCGCCGAATTTCACGAAAAAGTTTGATTCGGACCGAACCTGTAATTTCCGTGCGCCGAGCATGGTACTGTCCAGGGTGCTGATAGAGTTAATGGGCTGCACTAACTCTTTCAGCAACCTTGACAGTACATGCTCGGTGCGCGGAAAATACAATTTTACTGTAATAAAAAAAAAAAAATATGTTCATACTTACATTCCTCCTGTCCGGCCTCCAGCGATGACGTTTCATCCATGTCGCCGCTGCAGCCAATCACAGGCTATAGTGGCGGTAATGCACGTCAGGATGACGTCAGAAGGCCAGCCTCCAGGGATGACGCTTCATCCCACGTGACCGCCTCTGCAGCCAATCACAGGCTGCAGCGGCATCTGCAGCCAATCACACGCTCCTCTCCTGAAATACTCTGTGCTGCCTTAAACTCTGTGGATAGGTCAGGATCCTGTTTCTTTTAAATGCTGCTGGGGAACCCGCTCGATCCACTATATAAGGCTGCGCTACAGTGCAGCATTTAAAAGAAACAGGTTCCTGACCTGTCCACAGAGTTTAAGGCAGCACAGAGTATTTCAGGAGATGAGCGTGCAGATTCAGTGCTGCTGTGAACTCTGCTCTTACCATTACGTAGCTCTCAGTCTGTTACCTCTCCTCCACTCCTGTCCTCTATAACACCTTCACATGATTGGCAAGTCACCACGTAATGGTAAGAGCAGAGTTCACAGCAGCACAGAGTATTTCAGGAGATGAGCGTGCGGATCTTGTGCGGGGTGGTGACTTGCCAATCATGTGAAGGTGTTATTGAGGACAGGAGTGGAGGAGAGGTAACAGACTGAGAGCTACGTAATGGTAAGAGCAGAGTTCACAGCAGCACAGAGTATTTCAGGAGAGGAGCGTGCACATTCTGTGCTGCTGTGAACTCTGCTCTTACTATTACGTAGCTCTCAGTCTGTTACCTCTCCTCCACTCCTGTCCTCAATAACACCTTCACATGATTGGCAAGTAACCACCCCGCACAAGATCCGCACGCTCATCTCCTGAAATACTCTGTGCTGCTGTGAACTCTGCTCTTACCATTACGTGGTGACTTGCCAATCATGAAGGTGTTATTGAGGACAGTAGTGGAGGAGAGGTAACAGACTGAGAGCTACGTAATGGTAAGAGCAGAGTTCACAGCAGCACTGAATCTGCACGCTCATCTCCTGAAATACTCTGTGCTGCCTTAAACTCTGTGGACAGGTCAGGATCCTGTTTCTTTTAAATGCTGCACTGTAGAGCAGCCTTATATAGTGGATCGAGCGGGTTCCCTAGCAGCATTTAAAAGAAACAGGATCCTGACCTGTCCACAGAGTTTAAGGCAGCACAGAGTATTTCAGGAGATGAGCACGGCCGGCCACGGGCAGCTGGTCGTTTTTCCGAGCCGTGCTCCCATTATAAAGTATAGGACCACGGCCCGTAAAATAAAAAAATAGAACATGTTCTATCTTTTTAACGGCACGGGCACCTTCCCGTGAGAAAACGGGAAGGTACCCGTGGCTAACAGAAGTCTATGGGCCCGCTATTTCGGGTCGTAATTACGACCCGTAATAACGGGTGTTTTTAAGGTCGTGTGCATGAGGCCCTGTAATGACGGGTGGCTACATATGTGCACCCGTCATTATGGCAGCGTTGCTAGGCGACGTCAGTAAATAGTCACTGTCCAGGGTGCTGAAAGAGTTAAATGATCGGCAGTAACTGTTTCAGCACCCTGGACAGTGACTACCGATCACAATATAGAGTAACCTGTAAAAAAAAAAGACGTTCATACTTACCGAGAACTTTCTGCTTCCTCCAGTCCGGTCTCCTGGCCGTTGCCTTAGTGACGCGTCCCTCTCGACATCCGGCCCGACATTTCTGGATGACGATACAGCCCATGTGACCGCTGCAGCCAATCACAGGCTGCCGTGGCCTCTGCAGCCAATCACAGGCTGCCGCGTCAGAAAAGAAGGTCGGACTGGAGGAAGAAGAGGGACTCGTCACCAAGACAACGACCGGGTACGTATGAAATGCTTTTTATTTTATTTTTAATCAGCAGCCTCTTTTCTCTATCAGTGATTGATAGAGACAAGTGGCTGCCGATTTGTATAATATTTTTGACCGGGTTCGGTCAAAACGGGTTCGGCCGAACCCGGTGAAGTTCGGATTAGCTGCGAACTGAACTTTTCCGGATGTTCGGACTGAAACCGGGTTCGGTTGTCCCGGTTCGCTCATCTCTAATTGCCACTTTACAAAGCATTAGTGAGGCCTCATCTAGAATATGCAGTTCAGTTCTGGGCTCCAGTTCATAGAAAGGATGCCCTGGAGTTGGAAAAAATACAAAGAAGAGCAACAAAGCTAATAAGGGGCATGGAGAATCTAAGTTATGAGGAAATATTAAAAGAATGAAACCTATTTAGCCTTGAAAAAAGACGAGTAAGGGGGGACATGATTAATTTCTATAAATATATTAATGGCACATACAAAAAATATGGTGAAATCCTGTTCAATGTAAAACCCCCTCAAAAAACAAGGGGGCACTCCCTCCATCTGGAGAAAAAAAGGTTCAACCTGCAGAGGCGACAAGCCTTCTTTACTGTCAGAACTGCGAATCTATGGAATAGCCTACCGCAGGAGCTGGTCACAGCAGGGACAGTAGATGGCTTTAAAAAAGGCTTAGATAATTTCCTAGAACAAAAAAGTATTAGCTCCTATGTGTAGAAATTTTTCCCTTCCCTTTTCCCGTCCCTTGGTTGAACTTGATGGGCATGTGTCTTTTTTCAGCCGTACTAACTATGTAACTATATACAGGGAGGGGGCTGTATGGCGCTATCTACAGGGGGGCTCTATGGTGCTATCTACAGGGGGTGCTGTGTGGTGGAATCTACAGGGAGGCACTATATACAAGGGGGGTTGTGTGGCACCCAGGGGAGGGGGAGGGCCCAGTCAAAAGTATGCTATGGGGCCCAGTCTTTCCTAGTTACGACCCTGGTTCCAGGAGACAATCTTTGCAGGTTCCCAGAACAATCGTGAGGTAGTTTGATATCTTTGGTACGGCACTTCTTCAGAACTATTTGTTTCATTGGTTAAGTGTTGAGCATACAGAACCTAGTAACAGGGACGCTGCTATAGGGAGTGCATAGTTACCAACTGCACCAGGCACGGGTGCCTAAGGGGTCCCAAAGGCAGCTTGGCCCCACAAGAAGACTCCAGTATTATAAATGAAACATAATAGGAGGATTCTGAATAAACATCACGTCCAGTAATGTTAGTGTTTGTGTATGTAGCTGCACATAACGATATAACTACATCGCTAGTGCAGTGTAAATGAATGGAGAGAAGTGCATGACGCTGATTGGTCAGCGTCATACACTCCTCTGTACAACGCCCACTTGGTCTAAAGTAAAACACGCCCACTTGGGCATTAAGAAACTCTCGCTCATAAAGTGATTTAAAATAGATTGTTTTTCGAAATAAAAAGCATTACTGTCACCTACATTATAGCGCCGATCTCCTTATATAGGAGATAGGGCACTTATAATGTGGTGACAGAGTCTCTTTAAAGTCCATTCAGACATTGCAATTGAGGTGCAGTTAAAACTGCATTAAAAAACGCATGCGGTTTTTCCACCGATTTGGTGCATTTTTCGATGCGGGTTGAGTACTCCACTATCTCCAGCAATCTCATAGAGAATGAATGGAGAGGCAGTGCGCATGCGTGACCTCCTGCTCGGTTCATACAGGGGACTTGAGACCCCCCCCCGTTCTCTTGATCGGTAGGACCCAGCGATCAAACACGTATAACCTATACTGTGGATTAAGTTGTTGTGGTGGGATAACCCCTTTAAGCATTACACCGTGCCCATTTAAACCAATGGGTTGTCTATGTAATACAGGACAGGTCCTTCAGATTGATATAGTCTTTATAATCACTCTGCACTGTGGAGATGAGGGACCTGAATATAGGACCCCCTCTATTGACTTGTATATGAAAATGGGTTTTCTAAACTATACAATTCCTTTAAAGAGGTTTTGCCCATAAACTTTAAAGGAGAGATTCACTATACATGGGGATCCCAGGGGTGGGACCCCCAACCTATCAGAAACGTAACAAATATGACAATAGATATGTCATAAATATCTAAAGTGGGAAACCTCTCACAGTGACATTTCCCCAAACCAAGCCTTACTACCCCAAGCCTTAATATCTGCTCCCCTCTTTCTCCTCAGGTGGGGAGGGTTTTTCATCTAAATCAATAGTTTTTTGAGCAGTTGGAGCAATCTACGGTAAATAAACAGCTGCAGATTTTTAAAAAAAAGTAGAAACAGATTAATGTCATTTTCTGAGTGATTAACATAAAACTTATCTTAAAGAGATTAAATAGAATTTGAGAACTGTATTATTAGTATGGTGAATTGTTTCAGTTGTTGCAAATCTTCAAATAACACAACCCACCTGCTGTAAAGAGACGTATAAATCAACATAAGGCCCCATACAAACGAACGTGCTTTTGCAGCCGCAATTCCCCAGAAAATCCACGGGAGAATTGCGGCCCCATTCATTCCTATGGGCCCATGCACACGACCGTGGTTTCCAAAGTCCGTGCATGGCCCAGAAGCCCGGTCCAGGCTCATAGCAAATAATGCGGGCCACTTGCGGGTGACACTCCGCCCCCGACCGACCTGATAATCATGGCCGTGCACATGGCTACGGTCGTGTGCATGAGGCCTAACATGGAGCAGCTAGGATGTGTATGACTTCTAAGGCTATGTTCACATTACGGTTGAGGCTTCCATCATGTATCTCCTGACGAATACCTCTAATGGAAGGAAGCTTCCGAGGCATGCCACTGTATATGCCCATATGATACCATTATAAACTATATACTCTTTTGGCATCCGTCAGGTAAATGGGCTCTTTGATTACATTCAGATTATGCGCCAGGAGCTTTCCAGACAGATACGCTAAATATTGTGCAAAAACGCTATATGAACAGAGCCTAATACTGTTATCATATACAAAAGTTTCATAAAAAGTGAATTTCAAAACTCCATAAAAGACCACATTGTAAATTTAAACATGAAAATAAAAAAAGTTTGAAAATTGTAAAACATTTTGGACAATAAAAAGCTCTAAAAGTAAAATGTTAAAATACTCAAGATTTGAAACTATTTCTAGGTCGCCAAGCAAATTTGGGACATTAATCTTGTTTGGTTCAATTTCCTTGAGAAGTTCTAGGAGTATTTAAAAGGTTTTACTTCCTAAAGCATATGGTTATGCTAATTATTAATTTGTAATGGGAAATTATGGACTCAATTAGGAAAGAATTAAAAAAAGAAGCATTCAGTGAAGCCTTTTCTTAAAGACTATGTACACCTTTGAAAAAGATTTTGTGTTTTTTAATAAAAAAGTCTATCAGTGTGTTTGGTGCAACTTTCAAATTACTTTTTATTAAAAAAATGTTTTACTTTTTGCGATGCAGCTGCTTTGTATCCTGTATACAGAGCAGCTGTATCTTGCGCTGAGACCTGAATCCGTCAGGTAATTGGCACTGACGGGTTCCGTGAGGGCGGGTCACGCAGGATCGAGCTATTACCGATCACATCTAAATTCATAACTTAGATGTGATTGATAACAAGTGGATACTGCGTTTCAGAGACACGCAGGACCCGCCGACACTGAACCCGTCAGTGCCAATAACCTGTCGGATTCAGGTTTCAGTGGAAGATACAGCTGCTCTTTATAGGGGATACAAAGCAGCTGTATCTCAAAAAGTAAAACATATTTTTAATAAAAAGTAATTAGAAAGTTGCACCATGAACACTTATAGACATTTATATATATATATATATATATATATATATATATATATATAAAAAAGTTTTCAAAGGTATACATAGCCTTTAATTAATTTTTTTGCAAGAAATATTCTTGGTAATAAGGATAAGAATAGTTGATATCCTTGAAAAGCTTCCATTCCTTGGGCCGAGGGAGTGAATCTAAACATCAGAATAAAATATAGCAAACTCCGGGGAGTATACTTCTTGTAGCAGCTGCAGAGCTATCGCTTATTGATGTGTAATTCATTTTGTCATGGGGTGTGTTTGCTTTATTTAGCTCTCTGTTTTGCCTGACAAATTTCTAGCTAGAAACCTGCAATGTTCTGTGATCTACGGGAAAGACAACTAAAAATTTATTGAAAGGGAAATCTCAGTCAGGCAAATCCAAGGCATATAAAGAGGTGTTGTAACCCATTAAAAGAATGATCAGTAACAACACTGGGCTGGCAGGTCTTCCCATCTTGTATTGGATTTGCACAAAAGAAATATGGGTGTAAATTAATTCTGTAATTTGTTATGTAAATTGATAAACTAGTTAAATGTAATATATTACATTGCATATTTAGTTGTATTTTTACTCTAAACCAAGGATCTCATGCACACAGCCCGCGGGCCTCATGCGGCCCCTGAGGCTGTCATCTGCGGCCCGCGGGACAAAGAGCCGCAAGTATAGGCTCTGCTACGAGACTGAAATTTCCTGACATCGCTGTCCACTTATGAACAGCGATGTCTGGGTCTTCCCCAGAGCCAGAGTCCCGGGCAGAGCGCTAGTACAGGCTCTGCTCCGGGACTCTGTGGAATTCCCTGACATCGCTGTCCATATATGGATGGTGTGTCAGGGTCTTCCCCAGAGTGGAGTCCCGGGCAGAGTGCTAGTATCGGCTGTGCACCAGGGCTCTGTCGAATTCCCTGACATCGGTGTCTATGTTTGGACACACGATGTCTGGGGCTTCCCCAGAGCCGGAGTCCCGTGCAGAGCGCTAGTATAGGCTCTGCTCCATGACTTTGTGGAATTCCCTGACATCACTGTCCATATATGGACAGTGTGTCAGGGTCTTCCCCAGAGCGGAGACCCGGGCAGAACGCTAGTATCGGCTGTGCTCCAGGGCTCTGTGGAATTCCCTGACCATCGGTGTCCATGTTTGGACACACGATGTCTGGGACTCTGCTCTGGGACTCTGGGGAAGCCCCTGACATCGCTGTCTATACATCGACAATGATGTCAGGGGCTTCCCCAGAGCAGCAGTCCCAGTGATGTCAGGAGCACAGTTGGAGTCCCAGGAAGAGCCTACTAGCGCTCTGCCTGGGACTCCAGCTCTGGGGTTGCCCCTGACATCTCTGTCCATATATAGACAGTGATGTCAGGAGCAGAGCTGGAATCCCAGGCAGAGTGCTAGAAGTGGCTCTGCTCCGGGACTCCAGCTCTGGGCAAGCCCCTGACATCACTATGGCAGCATCTGCGGTGGGCACTGTGGCAGCATCTGCGAAGGGCACTGTGGCAGCATCTATGGAGGGCACTGTGGCAGCATCTACCTAGGGCACTGTGGCAGCATCTACGGAGGGCACTGTGGCAGCATCTACGGAGGGCACTGTGGCAGCATCTACAGAGGGCACTGTGACAGCATCTACAGAGGGCACTGTGGCATTATCTACAGAGGACTCTGTGGCAGCATCTACAGAGGGCACTGTGGCAGCATCTACAGAGGGCACTGTGGCAGCATGTACAGAGGGCACTGTGGCATCATCTACAGAGGGCACTGTGGCAGCATCCACAGAGGGCACAGCGGCAGCATCCACAGAGCGCACAGCGGCAGTATCCACAGAGGGCACTGCGGCAGCATCCACAGAGGGCACTGCGGCAGCATCCACCGAGGGCACTGTGGCACTATCTAAAAAGGGGCTGCCCAATCTTGACATGTGTGTCTGCCAAACGCTGCTAATTGAGCCGCCGGACTGCATTTAGCGACACTTTTAAACTGGAAAACTGGATTGTTGAAATAAGCATGTGGAGAAATATCTAAAATTTTAAACCTAGCGGTATTATTATAGTAATATAGTGTTATAGTAATATAGTGTTATAGTAGTTCAAATAACTAATTGATTAACAATAATTTTGTATTGTATCAAATTTGAAAGTAATGCGGCCCGTCATTGTCACATTTTTTCTATATGCGGCACACTCAGCTGAGTTTGAGACCACTGCTCTAAACCATTGGCACTGCATAAGATACACTTTTTCCACACTATTTGTTAGGAGATTTACATATTTACCAACAGGTAATATTTTCTCAGGGTATGGGCCAAACATAAAACCAAAATGCGATGTGAACAGAGCCTGACCGACCGGGCTTCACTGTTTTCTTCCCAAACGCTGGTTCTGGGACTTGTACAGTAACAGCTTTTAGCACTCACTAAGGCCCCATTCACACGGCCGTGCCCGTATTCACTCCCTGCGGGCACCGCCGGCCGCTGACTGACGCCCACATTTTCGGGCCGAGCTCCCATACAAAGTATGTGAGCACAGCCTGAAAAATGCAAAAAAACGGACATGTTCCATAATTTTCGGAACATTTCTATAGCACGGACACCCATCCATAGCTATACAGAAAGGTGTCCGCGGCCAATAGACCTGAATGGGTCCGTAATTGCAGACAATTTTTACGGCCGTGTGTATGGGGCCTAAGAGAAGAAGTTTGATTCTGGACTTCTTGGAAAAGGATCAAAACTTCAAATGTTGGGACCCTTTCAAGAATTATTCTAAAGCACAAAAATTCCCCCCCCCCAAAAGTTGTCATCACATTAAAACAAAGGATTACAGGATGAAAGAAAGAAAACACCGCCTTTTGTGTTATGGAAATGAATAAACAGAGAGCTGGTACGGTGAAACACCATTAATTTGTAAATGCTGACCTCCCTGATCCCTCATTCAGCCTTCCTAGCCTTGTTTGTAGAGACCACCCATTGTCTTCACCTCATAATGTAATTTCCAGAGAAGTGGGGTTTTTATTTTCTCCCTGGATGCTTTTCTGCTAACTTTGCAAACAGAAGAATGTGGTAAATTTATCACATAGCTCATAGAAAAGCAACTGTGTAATGACCTTTGCTGGTATGATTTGAGACAGGATAGAGGTGAAAAGTGAAACAAAAGAGACACTAATAAATAGTATACACTTGGGAGATATATAAAAGGGCACACATTGATCATTTGGCCAATAATAAAAAAAAACAGCATTTCCAGGGACAAATCTTCAAACCTCGGTACAGTCCCTGTAAATAATGGACAATTAGGGTATGTTCACACGGCCTATTTACGGACGTAATTCGGGCGTTTTTGCCCCGAATTACGTCTGAAAATAGCGCCTCAATAGCGCTGACAAACATCTGCCCATTGAAAGCAATGGGCAGACGTTTGTCTGTTCACACGAGGCGTATATTTACGCGCCGCTGTCAAATGACGGCGCGTAAATAGACGCCCGCGTAGAAGAAGTGACCTGGCGTAATTGGAGCCGTTATTCATTGACTCCAATGAATAGCAGCGCTAACTACGGCCGTAATTGACGCGGCGTTCAAGCGCCTGCACATGCCGGTACGGCTGAAATTACGGGGATGTTTTCAGGCTGAAACATCCCCGTAATTTCAGCCGTTACGGACCCCCGCCGTGTGAACATACCCTTAGTAACCAAGAAAAAGGTGAAAAGATTCTAAACAACTGAAGCATAGAAATGTTAAAATATAATGTACGTTTAAAAGGGTTGTCTCACCAAGACACAAACTTTTGAAAAAAAGCCAACATGTCGATCAGCTGCGGGTCCACATTCTCTTACCACGTCTACCCATTTAATGTAGCATTAGGGTATGTTCACACGTTTAGGGTATGTTCACACGGCTTATTTTCAGACGTTTTTTGCTAATCGTGTGAACATACCCTTTCAAAAAACGTCTGAAAATACGGAGCTGTTTTGAACGGGAAAACAGCTCCTGACTTTCAGCCGTTTTTTAGTTAACTAGCGTTTTTCGCTTCGTTTTATTTTACGGACGTTTTTGGAGCTGTTTTTCTTTTTCGCGGGCGTTTTTTAATGCGGTCGTTTTTCAAAACGGCCGCGTAAAAAAACGCCCCGTCGGAACAGAACGCAGTTTTTCCCATTGAAATCAATGGGCAGATGTTTGGAGGCGTTCTGCTTCTGAATCTTCAGCCGTTTTTCGGTCGTTTACGGCCCGAAAAACAAAATAAGCCGTATGAACATACCCTTACATGGCAGCCATTCAAGTGAATGACCATCCATGTAATGCAGGTGCCCCAGAATAGGAGATGCTCTTGCAGACCCTTTGGCTGAGATTCGTTTTGATAGCGTTATTACTGCAGTTTTGTAGGAATTTTCATGTGCTTCTTAATTGCTGTGCAAAAAGACACGGAAGAAACCGCATGCGTCTTAGGGTATGTTCACACGTGAACGTCCGATACGCCTGAAATTACGAAGCTGTTTTCAGGAGAAAACAGCTCCGGAATTTCAGACGTAAAGGCATGTGCAGACGTTTTTCGCAGCGTCCATTACGGACGTAATTGGAGCTGCTTTCTATGGAGTCAATTGAAAACGGCTCCAATTACGTCCCAAGAAGTGACAGGCAATTCTTTGACGCGGGCGTCTTTTTTATGCGCCGTCTTTTGACAGCGGCGCGTAAAAAAAATGACCGTCGGCACAGAACGTAAAGCCCATTCAAATGAATGGGCAGATGTTTTCCGGCGCATTCGACCCATTTTTCCGGACGTAATTCGAGGTTAAAACGCCCGAATTACGTCCGTAAATAGGGTGTGTGAACCTAGCCTTACTACGAATTCACAGTCAGACGCATGCCGTTTTTGCCATGTGTTTTTCACAGCAATTAAGAAGCCCATGAAAATTGTTTCAAAACTGCAATAAAAACTTGACTAAAACGTGGGCTCACACGTGGTGTACTTTGAATAAATTTTTGCAGCGTAAGCCTACTCTACGGAAAACTTTAGAATGTATGCCTATGGGGAAAAATATTAGCAACGCAAGAACTAGAAAAAAAATCTGCATTGCATAATATTTTTCCCATTGGCATACATTTTAGTTTCTGCAGCATATTTTTACGCTGCGGAAATACAATGCAAGTACGCCACGTGTGACTGCACCCTAATAGGGCAGCCTAAATTTACGATTTCTGGTTGTAATTAGTGCTGAAGCTGACTTTGTGGTATTTTTTTTATTAATTTCCTGGTGTTTCTTCTCTATCTCAATTATTTGTTATAAAAATAAGAAGTATCTATGTTGTTGCTAATTAAGGTTATGCCCAAATCAACAAATAGAATATAAATGACTTCCATCCCATGTGAACCCAGCATTAGGGTAGGATCACACAGAGTTTTTTGCAGGCAGAAAATCTCCCTCAAAATTCAGTTTTGAATTTTGAGGCAGATTTTTCTTTGCCTGCGTGATGTTTTTGGCGGCGTTTTTCGTCCGCGGCCATTGAGCGCCGCGGACAAAAATCACAGTGAAATACGCTTTCTCTGCCTCCCATTGATGTCAATGGGAGGTCAGAGACGTAAGCGCCCGAAGATCGGGCATGTCGCTTCTTTCTCCCGCGAAAAAGAAAAAAACCGCCTCTGCCTCCCAATGAAATCAATGGGAGGCATTTTCGATCGGTTTCCGCGTCAAAAAATGTGTCAAAAAAACTCAGTGTGAACATACCCTTAGAGTGGTTTATACTTTGTACAGGCCAGGAACCACCGTATGATGGCGCTGTATGATGCCTCTGCACAACGCCGGAATTTGGACATATTCTACCCTAAAAGCAATGCTGCATTGAAGAATGCTTTGATCGGCACACAGAAGAACAGTGTTGGCCTATAGCAGGCTATGGGCATTGGGTTTGGGTGTAATGGATCCCATATACAGCATTGCATGAGGCCTTAACCACCGTTAATTTAGATACTTTTTATTTATGGAACGTTACACCATTTTTTTCTGAAAGATTTATATAAAATGTGTGGATACAGAAGCACCCTACAGACTTCCATGAATTCCGTATTAAAGCTCTATACAACTCTGAGGTTTACATAGCTGTAATTTGGTTGTGTGCATGAACCCTGAGAGCCATTTTAGGGAGACCATAGTTTATTTGACTATCATTTATCTATCTCTCCCAATTCCTGCATTAACATGTACTTCCAGTTCAGCTGAACAGACATGTTATTTTAATGGGGCAGGGTGATAAACTGCTGCCAGACACCTATGGTGCCTCTTTTATCTCCAGGGGAAACAAGAGGATCGAACAGGAAAAATCTATTTTGCCGGATTCTTGTTTCACCCAAGAGTCTGAAAGGCGGACATCTCATTGTTGACAGATCCTGTTCAGATTAACAAGATCTGTTGACTCAAACATAATGGCTCAGATTATTCGGTTTACACTTCATTTTGACAGAAATTGCACAGGATAAAAAAAAACGCATCTAAAATGTTGCAAAAAAATTTGTCATGCACAAAAAAAAAAAGGAGAAAAGTGGGTGTTTTCAGGTTTTGAACTTCTATTTTTAAATTCCTTTATTAAAAGCAAAGGTTGAAAAAGGCAAAAATGTACGACTGCTCATAGCTGGCAAAAAAAGTTTGAACAGTCATACAAGAGGCGTGCACCAACTACCCTCTCCTATTTTATTACACCATATTTATAAAATATGAACCATTGTTTATGTCCAGCTTTAGGCTAAATCAGGACCTGAACAGAGATCAAGGATGAAAAGCAAATAAAGACATAGCAAACTGTTCAAGTTAGTGTGCAGTGATGTATGTGAACAACTATCAAACATAGAGAAGTAATATGTAATGACGGGGGTGGGGAGACAGACAAGTGAGCCCTAATCTACCCACCACTCAGTCCCTGCCTACTTGCAACGACCCGCCCTAGGCGACGGGATACAACTGGGCGACGGTCCCTACGCTCAGTAAGTGCACGACAGACAAACAGACAAGGGTACACAGAGCTAGGGGGAGAAAGGGGCAGTTGCCCACGGCAACACTGTGAGCAACAAGAGAAGTGAACAAGCCGAGTCAAACCAGGAGAGTACGAGGTGCCAAACGCAGAGCAGAAGAGTAGTAAACAAGCCGAGTCAAACCAGGAGTGTACGAGGTACCAAACGCAGAGCAGGAGAGTAATCAGCAAGCCGGGGTCAATATGAAGCAAGCACAATGGTACAAGAAGCTGCAGCAGGGCCAGGAAACCAAACGAGAAGAATCACAAGCAACGGAGGAACAGGAAAGGCAGGTATAAATAGACAGAGGGCGGGAGCTAGCTCCGTCTAGCCAGGCTACGATAGGCTCTCCCACTCCTAAACCTGCCACCCTGAGTGGTGGAAGATGGAGTCAGTCTCACAGACATAGAAGCAGGTGCAGACTGATTATCTATGGGCGTTAACCCCGAAGCTGTGCCTGGCAGATCCTTTACATAATATTTACAGCTTTTATAGGCAGAACAGCAGTAAAAAGCCAAGATGGACACCTCATGTACATACCTCCGAACTTTCAAGTATCACAATTTGTTTCTTTTAAGCCACGCGTCTAATCCCACCCAATCCACGCCCATACACACCCGGTTCAGCCCACACAGTATAATGCTCCCATAGTGCCTCCCACACAGTATAATACCAAATAGCGCCCCCACACAGTGTAATGCCCCCATAGTTGCCACCATACAGTATAATGCGCCCATAGCTGCCACCATACTGTATAATGCCCCCATAGCTGCCACCATACAGTATACTGCCTCATAGATGCACCCATACAGTATAATGCCCACACAGATGCCCCATGCAGTAAAATACCCATACAGATGCCACCATGCAGTATAATGCCAAAACAAATTCCCCCACGCATCATAATGCCCCCATAGCTGCTCCATACAGTATAATGCCCCCCATCAGAATAATGCCCACACAGATGCCCCATACAGTATAATGCCCCCATAGCTGTCCCATACAGTATAATGTCCCATAGCTGCCCCATACAGTACAATGCCCCATAGCTGTCCCCGTACACTTTAATGCCCCCATAGTTGCCCCATACAGCATAATGCCCCCATAGCTACCCCCCCATACAGTATATGCCCCTAGTGCCAGTGCCCTTGTAGATAGTGCCCATGTAGTTCGCACCACAGTGTCCCCTGTAGATAGTGCCCCTATATAGTGCCACAGTGTCCATATAGATAGTGCCACACCCCCTTGAAGATAGCACCACCCCCCTGTAGATAGCACCATTGGGACTCCCTCTAGGAGCGGCATCCCCAGCCAGAGCATAGTCCGGGGATTCCACTCCTAGAGAGAAGCATTCATGTCACTGTCCATATAGGGAAAGTGACATAAAGGGCACAGCGTGAAGTCCTCGGCGAGTGGAGGAGCTCCATCTGCTCCTCTCTGAACTAATTTTGAAGCAGGGAGCTGATGGTTCCCTGCTTCAGAATCGGGTTCAACTGTATCTGCGTCCTGAGAACTCAGATACAGTTGACAGCGGGACACTGCCCGGAATCCGGGACTGTCCCGCTGAATCCGGTACGGTTGGGAGGTATGCATTTACGCTACCCTTCTGACAGAGGTCTGAGATTTACAACCCCTCACTGGGCAAATCTTTCTGTACAGAAATCATACACATAAATCGTTTTTTTTTTACTTTCCTCTTTTTACTTGCATGACTCTTGTATCTTCCATCTCCACATTGAATCACAATAACATGTGCAGTAAATGGTGATGCTCCGACTACTGAACTGCATTCGATATACAATTGAATATAAGATGTAAATCAGTCCTAACAACATTCATCAGAATTGGGATCATTAATCGCGGTTTAATAAACATTTTCTGTATAAATGTACCTTAGTTGCCATACAGTATATAATAAGCATTCTTCTGTCTAGACTATAACCTCTAGAAATATTTTAACAAACACATACTCGTAAATACTGTACACCAAAGATTAAACTGTGCGTTTTACACATCAAATCCATCATGCAAGGTCTCTTTCTTATGATATTCCTTCTCAATTTTCCATTCATAGCATACCCTCTTTTGGTTGGAAACCATATCCCTTTTTACCATACATCATTGTCAGAGGAGTCAGTGATCTTTGTGAAAGCTATATTCTGCAAACTGTTTTCTTGGCACCTGTTATGTCCAATAAACTTTTACCCAACTGGAATACCTCCCCTTAAAACAATGATCATGAAGTAGGTAGATGGTGGAATGCCAGAGCAAGGTTTCAGTAAACTGAGACACCAAATATGCAGTACTTTGTCATCTCCGCTATTTGTAAGCTTTACTTGGAAATCAACTAAACTTGGTTTTCTGCAATCTTTTTGTTTACACATTGGCCCCTTCATAAAAGGAGAAAGGTGTTGTATGAAATCCTGACATACTTTCTAAGAACATTTCTAAACTACCACTTGAAAAATGGCATGAGATTCAACAAAAATCGAATGCTCAATTGGCTTTCTAAATGAGAAGTAGTCCATGACCATGAATATGGTTCCAACATCCGCAACCGTAATTCTTAACAGGAATCTCATTGACATTTCCATCTTTACGATTCTCTTTTTCTGCAGGGGTCCTGTGTGCTGGAAAGGAAAGAGTTAAAATAACATACTAATGAGGATCAAGGAACGCAATAAGGCTTCCCGAAAACGTAGCATTAACCAATAACCACAAGACATTTAAAGCACGTGGTTTTACTACGAATTGCAGAGCTATTACGATGCAGGTTTTGGCCATGTGACAAGTACAGGTGAAGCACATAAAAATCATGTGCTACAAAAGTGCTTGCCGCAAAGCCAAAAACCGCATCCCAAAAGCTCTGCAATTACTGGCAAACCGCATGTGGGTTTTTTTCCGCGTGGTTCCCGGCTGCACATCCCAATTGCTACCAGTTCGGTCAGCCCAACAGTGCTACCTGTCTGCAGCGTTTTGTATTTTTAACTCTATCAGTTCCAGAGCATACAACCTGGCGCGGAGCGTCATTATTGCCAGTGATGGCTCCTTCCTCTCCAATGTAATATAATATTAATCCGGAATTTATTCCCAAACATCTAGCTATTAATATTGTACCTAAACCTGAAATATACATCACATTCAAATTAAGAAAATTAAAGCACTTAAAGGGGTTGTCCAGGAATGGACCAGTTTTTCATACTGATGACCTAAATGATCGGTGGAGGTCCGGCACCCAGACCCCGCACTGATCAGCTGCTTCAGATGCCTCTGGGCATCGAATGACCGTGCCGGAAGCAGATTGCTCCGGTCACATAATAGCGAACGAGCTGTATAGGAGCAGAGTTGGGGCATGTTCAGACGTGGCGGAATTCTGCAGACACTGTCCGCATCAATGCCGCACATAATCTGCGTAGCAGATTCCGTTGCGCCTTTGCCCAAAAAGTGAAGTAAAATGGTGCGGATTAGTCGTTGCGGATTCAGGTGAAGAGTACATCCTGCTCTCTTTTAAAACATTCCATCTCAGTCTGGCTATAGACCTCAAAACACATAGGTCCAGCCAGAATGATGAAATATTCTGTTTGTGAAAGCAATCCGCAACGCAACACACATAACATCTGCGGATTTCATTGCGTAATTTTGCAACTCCATTGAAGTCAATGGAGAAATTAGGCCACAGGTACGCATAATATTATATACAGATGTAGCCATCTTTATCTTGACTCCTAACACATTAATTACACAGTGGCAAGAACTTTAATTTGACATTTCAATGACTTTTTAATGGCTTTTGTTGTGTGATATCATGCTGCAGCAAGTTATCAGTCAAGATAAACTTGGCTACATCTGTATAAAAACTATTCATATACTAACAGTAGAGCATGCTGTTGACACATACATAAATATCCCCCATGTGACAAAGATTCCAATATTTGTCCATTATTTTAGGCTGTGGTTACATGTAGACTTTTTAGTGCTCAAAATAATTTGCAGTAGCTACGTTTTCCCTCGTTGAGGTTTTGTTTACAGTAAAGTTTTTAGGCCTTCTTCGCATACATTATTTTTTTAGCGTTTTTAAATGCTTGTAAAAAGAAGTCATAGATTTAAATTGCATTTTTTATTATTTTGAACATGCATTTTTTTCTGTCATTTTTCAAATCCTATACAAAAGCCTGAGAAAAATGCCCAAACAGGCCTTCACCCAGAACATGCTGCGTTTTGAAAAACGCCACTGATCCCAAAAACGCTACAAAAACACCGCAAACCAAAAAGCTTTGTATGTAACCTTTTTAGTAATTATACAGACTTTAAAGTAACATCTGGCTGCAGCGTTTTTTACTTCAAAACATTACAAAAAACGCAAAAAGAAAAAAACCTGTTTGCGATCCCAAGCCTAAGGCCCAGTTCACAAGTTCAGGATTTTAACGTAGTTTTACACCGAGATCTACATGAAATCTGCCTCCCATTTGCGTCAATGGACAATCCGTTTCTCGTTGCAGAAATTTCCTGCGCAGTTTTAAAATCAGCGTCATTAAAAAACATGTCACTTATTGAAGCAGATTCTGCAGGGAAGTGCCACCAACTGGAAATCCGGGCAAAAATCTGCGATAAGTCTCAAATTTCTGCCGTGGAGCCTGCAGTAAACATGGGTTGGATTTACCTATGGCAGACATTTCTGCAACTATCCCTTTCATCTGAATGGAACTTGCAGAAATCCATGCAACTGCTGCAGAAACAACTCCATTCAGTTATATAGATCTGATTTTTAAGGGTAGGAACACAGTAGGCGGATACGCTGAGTAAGGGCATGTTCAGACGTGGCGGAATTACTGCAGACACTGTCCGCATCAATGCCGCACATAATCCGCGTTGCAGATTCCGTTGCGGATTTGGCTAAAATGTTAGGTAAAATGTTGCAGATTTGTCATTGCGGATTCAGGTGCGGATCACACCCTGCTCTCTTTCAAACATTCCATCCCAGTCTGGGTATAGACCTCAACACACATAGGTCCAGCCTTGATCCCTTGTGTTGCGCTCACTATACTCTGCACTGGAGGTGTCCCACAATTTGGGATTGTTATGTACCTGAAAAACAAATAGACAGTGCATATTGAAGTTTGATTTGTACTTATGAATAATGTTATGTATGTTATATGTTTATCTTTGTTATAATGTTTACATACTGCAGATGCTGCTGGTCAGACATCATACATACAAGTAAACTAGTGAAAACATGACATAAACATGTAAAGTTACTTACAAGCATGGCCAGCCTTGGATACATTCGACCAGTGCGGTCGCACAGGGCGTCAGCCGCCATACTGCAAGAGGGGCGCCAGCGGGTGTGTGTATCCCCGTGCCGTTGCAACTACCAGCGGGGATGCACACACTAACTGCAGTCGCCTTTCCACCCGGGTGCTTCTTAACTTAGTGGCCGTTGCTACCGCTGTAGCAGCCATAGCGGCTGCTAGCGGTGACACCGGGCATGAGGGCTGATGGTTATTTTACTGTGAGTGGGGGGCTGATGGTAATTTTACTGTGAGTGGGGGACTGATGGTCTTCAAGTGGTTTCCGCCTCTGACCTTTTTTCCTGCGTCTTTAGCATTCGCTTCAACAGCTTAAGAAAAAACACAAAAAAAAAGGTCACACAACGCTGTCAGTTGCTGAAGGAATTTTAAGGCAAATTTTTTTTGCCTTACCAAAAAACGTGTGTGAACAAACCCTACGAGTGTAGAGCTTGTTCTTAGCCGTTTTCTGTCTTTCTCAAAACAATTTTTGGTAGGGGGGCCCTGAGCAAATTTTATTTTTCCAGTGCTGCCTCGAGTCTGAAAAGGTTGGGAAACTCTCTACTAGGCTACAGGATCCCGTCATGGAGCAGCTCAGTTCGTCATGGAAACGGGGCCTAGGTGAGTACAATTTTTGTTTTTGTTTGGGGGCACTGTCTACAAGGGGGAGGTGGGAGACTATATGGCACTGTCTACAAGGGGGAGGTGGGGAACTGTATGGCACTGTCTACAAGGGGGAGGTGGGGGACTGTATGGTATGGTTTACAAGGGGGATGTGGGGGGCTGTATGGCACGATCTACAAAAAGGAGGTGGGGGATTATGGCACTGTCTACAGGGAGGCTATATGGCAAAATCTACAGGGGGACACTATACTGTGTGGGGGCCACTAAGCGGGCATTATACTGTGTAGGGGTACTACAGGTGGCATAATACTATGGGCACAATTAGAGGACAAAATACCGTGTCCTTGAAGGGGTTGTAATATGATATTAAATACTGTATTATTATTATACTGTATGGGCACACTAAAGGGGCATTATACTTTTTTTATGGGGCATTTTTTTTTAATGATGGGGTGTGGGGCCGAAAGATTATTTTGCACAGGGCGCCATCTATCCTAGGGCCGGCCCTGCTTATAAGGTTAATAAGAGTGGACGCTTCCATATCCATTCGCCTATATCTGGCCATGGTAAAAGCTCTGTGTAAATGTAAGGGTATGTTCATATGCAAAGTCAAAAACGTCTCAAAATACGAAGCTGTTTTCAAGAGAAAACAGCTCCTGATTTTCAGCCGTTTTTTGTGCCACACGCGGCCGTTTTTGGAGCTTTTTTCAATAGAGTCTATGGAAAACAGTTCCAAAAACGTCCCAAGAAGTGTCATGCATTTCTTTTTCGCGGCCGCTTTTTTACGCGTAAAAAAAAACGCAGTTTTCCCATTGAAATCAATGGGCAGATGTTTGGAGGCGTTCTGCTTCCGATTTCTCCGCTGTTTTTCGGGCATTTACGGCCGAAAATAGGCGGTGTGAACATACCCTTATAAGCCTGGAAGGCGAAAATTGAGGTTTTCTCTTCCTCATCAGAATGATGAAATATCAGCAGAGGAGTTTTCCGCGACGTCTTCACGAAGTTAACTAAAAAGGTGTTGAAACCAATGGACAAACTGTCTGCTGCGGATTTCCGCTGCGGATTTCCACTGCGGACTGTCCACAGCAGAATTCCACAGCAATTCCACCACGTCTGAACGTGCCCTAAAAGTACACAGCGTATCCGCTCTGGTGGCCGCAGGGGATCACTTCCGAAAAACCACACGAAATTGTGGTGCAGTTTTTCGGGTGGCATGTCCGTTGCGGAAATCCTGCAGGAATAATAAAAAAAAAAAGTTTATACTTAACCGGCTGTAGTCATGGCGACGTGTCCCTCTCTTCTGTGCATAGCCCGACCTCCTGGAATGATGCTGTCGTCCATGTGACCGCTGCAGCAGTTACATGGGATAAAACGTCTTCCCTGGCGGCCAGGTTGCGCTCAGAATAGAGGATCGCATTGCTAGGACTATGGTAGGGGGTTGAGTTTAAGCTTTTTTATTCATTTCAAATAACAAAATATTTTTTTTTTCTCTCACTTGCGATTTTTGCAGCGGACTCACAGCGTTTCCGTCACAAAAGCATCAACACATAGCTCTTTGTTGTGGGTTTTACCTCCCCATTGAATTAAATGGGGAAAACCCGCAGCAAAAGAGCAGCGATTCCGCAGCATTAATTGGCATGTTGCGGCGTAAAGAAAAAAACGCACCACAGCTCAATTTATGAACTTATTTTTTGGCAGATTTTTTCCGCTGTGTGTGGATGAGATTTGTTCAAATCTCACCCACACTAATTCAATGCTTCTACTTTAATCCGCTGCAGATTTTCCATAATGAACTCAGTTGCAGTAAGTCTGCAGTGTTTACACCTAGTGTGTTCCTACCCTAAGGCTAGATTCACACATGCATCTCGGACATGAAAAACGGCACTTATTCACGTCCGAGGTGCATCCGTGCTCTGCGCTGCGGGATGCGATATCACGCATCTCCCATAGACTAGAGTCTCTGGTGGGATGCGTGAAGTGTGAAAAAATAGGACATGTCCTTGCTCACGGATCCTTCACACGGTCCGTTGAAACAACGGCGATGTGAACGGCAACATTGAATTATATAAGTCTGTGTGACGGCCGTTGTTTCAACGGCCGTCACACGGCCGTTTAACACGTTAATGTGAATAAGGCCTAAGGGCATGACCAGACGGGGCGGAATTGCTCTGGAATTCCGCTGCGGACAGTCCGCAGCGGAAATTCGCAGCGTAGACGTTTCTCCATAGCTTTCCACAGCTTTTTAGTTGGGTTCGTTTACACGTTGCGGACAATTCCGCTGCGGAGCATAGGCTGCGGTGCGGAATTTGGTGTCCGCAGCATACACTGACTGTTGCGGACGTGTAGCGGACTTGTTGCGGACTCATTGCGGAATTTCTCCATTGACTTCAATGGAGAGTCAAAATTCCGCAATGAAGTCCGCAGATGTTATGTGTGCTGCGGAGCGTATTGGTTTTACGAACATGACATTTCTTCATTCTGGCTGGACCTATGTATTTCTAGGTCTACAGCCAGACTGAGGAAGTCAATGGGGCTCCCGTAATTACGGGTGACTACGTGTGTGCACCCGTAATTACGGGAGCGTTGCTAGGCAACGTCAGTAAATAGTCACTGTCCAGGGTGCTGAAAGAGTTAAACGATCGGCAGTAACTGTTTCAGCACCCTGGACAGTGACTTCCAATCACAATTTACATCAACCTGTAAAAAAAGTAGAAGTTCATACTTACCAAGAACTCCCTGCTTCTTCCTCCAGTCCGGCCTCCAGGGATGACGTTTCAGTCCAGTGACGGCTGCAGCGGTCACATGGACTGCCGCGTCATCCAGGGAGGTCAGGCTGGATGTAAAGAGAGGGGCACGTCACCAAGACAACGGCCGGGTAAGTATGAATTTCTGTTACTTTTACTAGGGAAAGGGCTGTCCCTTCTTTCTATCCTGCACTGATAGAGAGAAGGGAAGCAATCTTCCCCTCAATACGCAACGGCTAGTCCGCATCAATTTAATGCCCATTTTAGGCAAAGCCGCAACAGAATCTGCAACGCAGATTCTGTGCGGCATTGATGCGGACAGTGGCGGAAGAAATCCGCCACGTCTGGGCATGCCCTTAGGGCACATTCAGACATGGCGGAATTGCTGTGGAATTCCGCTGCGGACAATCTACAGTGGAATTCTCCAGCGGCCGATTTTTACATTTGTTTCTATACCTTTTTAGGAAACTTAGTGCAGACGTTGCGGAAAACTCCACTGCGGACCATAGGCTGCGGTGCGGAATTTTCCCTCCGCAGCATGCACTGTCTGTTGCGGAGAAGAAGCAGAATTTCACTGTGGATTTCAGCCTTTGCAATGCAAAAACTGAAATCTGTGGCAAGTCCGCTGTGTTTTCTGCAATGTCTGAATTACCTGTCAAATACGCAAATGTTGGTGCAGATTCGTTGCGTAATTGCCCCAAATCTGCACCAACATTTGCAGCGGACAAACTCTGCCACGTCTGAACGTGCCCTTAGGGGGCAGTCACATGCGGGAGATTTTGTTTCAGAAATTTCTGTGACTGGAAATCCGTGCGATTCATATGATTCTAACTTTCACAAATCCATTTACTGGCTGCAGAAACAACCCTATTTAAAGAGGCTCTGTCACCAGATTTTGCAACCCCTATCTGCTATTGCAGCAGATAGGCGCTGCAATGTAGATTACAGTAACGTTTTTATTTTTAAAAAACGAGCATTTTTGGCCAAGTTATGACCATTTTTGGACTTATGCAAATGAGGCTTGCAAAAGTCCAAGTGGGTGTGTTTAAAAGTAAAAGTCCAAGTGGGCGTGTATTAGGTGCGTACATCGGGGCGTTTTTAATACTTTTACTAGCTGGGCGCTCTGATGAGAAGTATCATCCACTTCTCTTCAGAACGCCCAGCTTCTGGCAGTGCAGACACAGCCGTGTTCTCGAGAGATCACGCTGTGACGTCACTCACAGGTCCTGCATCGTGTCAGACGAGCGAGGACACCGGCACCAGAGGCTACAGTTGATTCTGCAGCAGTATCGGCGTTTGCAGGTAAGTAGCTACATCAACTTACCTGCAAACGCTGATGCTGCTGCAGAATCAACTGTAGCCTCTGGTGCCGGTGTCCTCGCTCGTCTGACACGATGCAGGACCTGTGAGTGACGTCACAGCGTGATCTCTCGAGAACACGGCTGTGTCTGCACTGCCAGAAGCTGGGCGTTCTGAAGAGAAGTGGATGATACTTCTCATCAGAGCGCCCAGCTAGTAAAAGTATTAAAAACGCCCCGATGTACGCACCTAATACACGCCCACTTGGACTTTTACTTTTAAACACACCCACTTGGACTTTCGCAAGCCTCATTTGCATAAGTACAAAAATGGTCATAACTTGGCCAAAAATGCTCGTTTTTTAAAAATAAAAACGTTACTGTAATCTACATTGCAGCGCCTATCTGCTGCAATAGCAGATAGGGGCTGCAAAATCTGGTGACAGAGCCTCTTTAAATATATAGAAATGATTTTCAGTCGCAGAAATTTCTGCAACAAAATCTGCTGCTTGTGAATCCACCCGTAGGGTGTATTCAGACGTTCGTTGTGGATGAGGTGCGGTTAAAACTGCATTAGAAAACCCCATAAAACAAAAACACATGCATTTTTACCACAGTTTGCTGCGGTTTTTGATGTGGTTGCGGTTTTTACAAGTAAAACACTTCATTTATTCACATATTTTATATGTTCATGTAAGGCTAGATTCGCACATGCTGTATTGATGCAGTATTTTGCACAGTTTTTATACAATTTTTTGAGCAAGAAGTTGAAACAAAAGGAAGGAAAAGTATAGAAGAAAGACTTAGGGCTTGTCCACACATAACGGAATTGCTGCATATTTTCCGTCTGGAATTGCAGACAGAAAATATGCAGCGGAATACAGTAGCAGCAAAGTGGGTGTGATTTAACAAATGTCACCCACACGCTGCGGAAAAATTCAGTCCAGAAATTCACCTGCACAATTTTTATATAAACTACCTTCATGGAAAAAAGCCTTTGATTGTAGAAACATATTTGGCTGATCTCTTAAAGTCGACTACGGCATTGCTTCCGTCAAAACGACGGAACCCTTGCACAACTGAGACAAAGGGACAAAGGGAAACCATTTCCACTGTATCCGTCACCATTGAAATCAATGGTGATGCAAATGGAAAGCTTTGTTTTCCGTTTGTTTCAGTCAGGGCTCCGTTCTGACATAAAGCTCTGACGGAATGCCAGAACGGAGCCCTGACGCAGATGTGAACGAAGCCTAAGTTTTGAATTGTCTCAGTAATATTTCCATCCGTATTGTTTTTTTGTGGGGGGGGTATACGGTCGTAATACAAAGCATGTTGCATATTTAAAAATGCGGAGAAATATGGACACATAGAAATACAGCTGTGGTAACAGCTCCATTCGCTAACATTGTCTATGTATCTCAGAACTTCCAAACATCCAAATATAGAACTAATATGCGTAGGAAATGTTAAACTATGAATAAGACATAAGATGGGAGAAAAGGAAAGATCTTCCATTGTTCTATCTTTTCTCTGCTAAGATCCATTTCCATTTTAGATTTAAAAAAAAGAAATAAAAAATGTAAGGGAGAATAGAGTTGTGCTAGGGTGAAGCTCTCCAGTCTTATGTTACTAAAGGCTATGTACACCTTTTGAAAAAAAATAAAAATTATTTTTATAAAAATGTATATCAGTGTGTTTTATGCAACTTTCTAATTACTTTTTATTCAATTATTTTTACTTTTTGAGATACAGCTGCTTTGTATCTTGTATACAGAGCAGCTGTTTCTAGCACTGAAACCTAAATACGTCAGGTCAACAGTACTGACGGGTTCAGTGACAGCGTGTTCTGCGTGTCTCTGATACACAGGATCGAGTTGTTACCGATCACATCTAAGTTCATAACTTAGATGTGATCGATTCAAGGTGGATCCAGCGTGTCAGACGCATAGGACCCGGTTTCAGGTCTTAGCGCACAATACAGCCGCTCTGTATACAGGATACAGAGCAGCTGTATCTCAAAAAGTAAAAAACATTTTTAATAAAAAGTAATTAGAAAGTTGTACCAAATACACTGATACACATTTTTATAAAAAAATAAATAAAAATAAATAAAAACATTTTCAATGATGTACATAGCCTTTAAGCATACCTCCCAACTGTCCCGGATTCAGCAGTACTGTCCCGTATTCCAAGCAGGTCCTGCTGTCCCAGACGGCCGGGGGTATGTCCCGCTGTCAACTGTATCTGTGTCCTCAGGATGCAGATACAGTTGAACCCAATTCTGCAGCAGGGAACCATCAGTTCCGTGCTTCAGAATTAGATCAGAGCAGAGGGAGCTCCACTGCTCGCCAAAGTTTCCCCAGGCATAACGCTACTTTAAGCGCTGTGCTCAGGGAATCCCTTGACATCATTGTCCATATATAATGTCAAGGGATTCCCTGAGTACAGCGCTTAAAGTAGCACATTGAAACCCCTGAAGTCACAGTCCATATCGCATCTGTTGTCCCTCTTTGTGATCAGGGCCGGCCTCAGGGGTGTGCAACCTGTGCCTTTGCATAGGGCGCATCACTCCAGCAGGTGGAAGGGGACGCTGCGCTGGGTCCCTTCCCCTGCTTGTTTCAGAAGTGCCCGGGCCCCGTGACTCAGCAGTCGCATTTCCGCCCGGACTGTGTGGCACTACCTACCAGGATGCTGTGTGGCACTACCTACCAGGACTTTGTGTGGCACTCCTTACCAGGCTGCAGTGTGGCACTCCTTACCAGGACACTTTGTGGCACTCCCTACCAGGGTGCTGCGTGGCACTACCTACAATGGGCTGTGTGGCACTACCTACAGGGGACTGTGCGGCACTACACACAGGGCGGTGTCTGGCTCTACCTACAGTTCGCTGTGTGGCACTCTACAGGGGGCTGTGTGGCACTCTCTACAGGGGGCTGTGTGGCACTCTACAGGGGGCTGTGTGGCTCTCTACAAGGGGGCTGTGTGGCACTCTCTACAAGGGGGCTGTGTGACACTATCTACAAGGTGGCTGTGTGGCACTATCTACAAGGAGGCTGTGTGGCACCATCTACAAGGTGGCTGTGTGGCTCTGTCTACAAGGGGGCTGTGTTGCGCTATCTACAAGGGGGCTGTGTGGTACTATCTACAAGGGGGCTGTGTGGCGCTATCTACAAGGGGGCTGTGTGTCACTACCTACAGGGGGGATGTGTGGCACTACCTACAAGGGGCTGTGTGGCACTACCTAAATTACGCTGCGAAAAACGCGAGTTGTTACAAAAACGTCTGTTTTCGCCTGAAAACAGCTCCGTAATTTCAGACGTATTTTGTTAAGCCGTGTGAACATAGCCTTAGGGTATGTGCACACGTAGTGACCAAAAACGTCTGAAAATACGGAGCTGTTTTCAAGGGAAAACAGCCCGATTTTCAGACTTTTTTGAGCAACTCGTGTTTTTCGCTGCGTTTTTCGCTGCGTTTTCGCTGCGTTTTTACGTCCGTTTTTGGAGCTGTTTTCATTGGAGTCTATGAGAAAACGGCTCCAAAAATGTCCAAAGAAGTGTCCTGCACTTCTTTGACGAGGCAGTCATTTTACGCGTCGTCGTTTGACAGCTGTCAAACGACGACGCGTAAATTACAGGTCGTCGGCACAGTACGTCGGCAAACCCATTCAAATGAATGGGCAGATGTTTGCCGACGTATTGTAGCCCTATTTTCAGACGTAAAACGCGGCATAATACGCCTCGTTTACGTCTGAAAATAGGTCGTGTGAACCCAGCCTTACACTGATAGGCAAAAATGTTTATATGGTGTCGCCGCGATTGTAGCGACTCGAACAATGAATGTAACACATTGATTAACAAGGGTTGCAAGGGTTCCATCGTTCCATCATTGCCCTTGCACATTGTGCAAGGGTTCCGTCGTTTTGACGGAATCAATAGCGTATTCGACTATTCAACACGACGAAGACAAACGGTTTGTGTCAGTCAGGGTCCCGTTCCGACGGAAAGCTTAGACGGAACGTCGGAATCGGGACCCTGGTGCAGATGTGAACGAAGCCTTCAAGACTGATACATCTCCTTTGTGTCCACTTCTGTGTTGGGCTCAAAAAAACTGAGACAAAAACTGTATCAATACTGTGTGTGAGATCCTGGCCTCAAGGTAATTTCCTTTTTATTTCTTTGTGTACCCCAAAAAATGTTTTTGCTTTTTTTTGTTTGCCACATTAGTCTTTTTTTATTATTTAAAATTTAAGCTAATATAAGCTGATTTCGTAGATCTTATGTAGGGAAAAACTTTGAAAGTCAATTTTCAATGTTCTATTTATTAAATGAGTAATAACTACCCCGAAAAGAATCCTCTAATTCTGCTGTGATTAGCGATGCCACATATGAGTATATCTTGTAAAGTCTGACGTCACTATAGTGTCAGGGACAAAGACCCAATTTAAGCTCCCAAAGCTTTAGATGCCACCTCTGTGCATGGATGATACTAATTCAGATACATACAACTTTTTTGTGAAAGCGTAAAAGCCAACAGGGCCAGGGTAGAACACCCAAAAACTTAATTATTGCATGTTTGGTGAAATGTACATTCTTTGTGACAAGAACGTATTAATGCCAGATCACCTGACACCCATGCAAAATGTGTTTCTGTCATGCAGGCGATCTAATACTGGTGTATGGGTTCGGACATGTGTGCCCTTTTTAGGGGGGTGGGGGCTTTTTTTACTCTTTTTTTCATTGTTTTATTATTTTTTTACATTTTACTTATTTGTATTTATCTTAATTATATTATTATTATTATTATTATTATTATTATTATTATTATACATTTATTGTAAAAAATATTTTTTTTACTGTAATTGCACATATTAGCAGGGAACACATGATCTGTGTGTTCCCTGATGTCCCCATATACAGATCACCGATAACAACAATATAATGATAGCAATATAATGGTGAACCCCTCAATGGAAAGGCAAACGTAAACCTTAGCTTACGTTTGCTTCACCATTGATATCAATGGTGACGGAAACCTTGCTAATGTTTTCCGTTTGTCATCATTCCATCAGGTTTCCGTTTTTTTGATGGAATCAATAGCGCAGTCGGGGTTCACCTGACGGAAAGCTCAGACGGAACCCCTCAACGGAAAGCCAACGCTGATGTGAACACACCCTAAGATAAAGATGTCTTACTTTACAGTGATATTTAGGCATACTACTAATAATAATAGTACAAGGAATGTAAAACCACATTATTACTGTTAACCATTTATAGATTAAACTAATTTGCCTACTCACAGGACAGACTTCACATTTTTTAGGCTTCGTTCACATCTGTGTCAGGGTCCCATTCTGATGTTCCGTCAGAGCTCCCCGTCAGAATGAGACCCTAACTGAAACAAGCGGAAACCGTTTTCCGTTTGCATCACCACTGATTTTAATGGTGACGGATCCGGTGACAATGGTTTCCATTTGTCTCAGTTGTGCAAGGGTTCCGTCGTTTTGACGGAATCAATACAGTAGTCGACTGCACTATTCATTCTGTCAAAACGACGGAACCCCTGCACAACTGAGAAAAACCATTGGCAACGGATCAGTCACCATTGAAAACAATGGTGATGCAAACGGAAACCTATGGTTTCCGTTTGTTTCAGTCAGGGTCCCGTTCTGACGAGAAGCTCCAACGGAACATCAGAATGGGACCCTGAAGCAGATGTGAATGAAGCCTTAGCATGAGATTTCCGTATCCTTAATACCACATCCTGTTTTAAAGGAACATTAAAGGTAGAAATTAATGATACGAGCAAACAGGAGATAAACTTGCCCCCAGCGTTTGTCAGTCTGCATGATATTCTGCATGTTCCTGAAACAAACAGTCTTGTGGAAATCCTTCAGAGAACAAAGGGGTTAATTTCCTTGTAATCTGTTAAATTTTTAGTGGAGGGGGCTTAGTTTAACTATCTGTGTTCTACTGCAGGCAGGACAAAGGGGCAGGCTCCTGCTGTAGCCAGTTGTCTTACAGCCAGACACAGGATTGTGAGGAGGCTGATCCCCTAGACTACATATATAAGAAGGAAATGGGAAGATTATCCCTTGTCTGCACCGTGCTGTACAATTATCATACCTTTCAACATTTGGGGTTGGCAGTGTTGTTATCTACATTACAGCGCCGCTCACATTATGTAGGAGATAGGGCACTTATAATGTGGTGACAGAGCCTCTTTAAAGGGGTTGTCTACTACCGGACAACTGATCATCAGTATATCATCGGTGCGGGTCCGACACCCGGACCCCGCACCGATCAGCCGCTCTGGTGACCTGCGGGCACCAAATGTTATTGCCCATTATGCGATATACAGAGCCGGAAGCAGTTGGCCCCGTACGTAGCATAGCGACCGTGCTGCCGAACTGCAGCTCTGCTCCTATTTACATGAATAGGAGCAGAGCTGCAGTACTGCAGCTCAGCTGCTATTCCGTGGTCACAACCAACTACTTCCTGCATGTACGTCCGGTGCCCGGAGGCAGCCGGAGTGGCATAACGGTGAGGGGTCCGGGTGTCGGACCCTTACGGACCCCCACTTTACGTCGTTCATTGTGTGGCATAAATTACACGCTAACGTTATTCTTTGGGCCAGTCCGATTACGGAGATAACAAATATGTATTTTTTTTTTATATTTTACAAATTTAGCATAATAAAACCACTTTTTCTGAAAAAATTTGTTTTATTTATTTTTTGGTCTAAAGCCGGTTTTTTTTTTTTTGCGATAACCTATATTTAATTTTTTTTTTCATCATTTTTTAAGTCCCAGTAGGTGCGTTTAATTGCTACTATAATGCTTATAATAAACTGACAGGCAATCAAAGGATACGTGTACACAGCATTTTTTGCCCAGCAGAAAAATCGGCCTCAAAATTCCTTCAGGATTTTTTAGGAACATTTTGAAATGTAAGCGTCTTTTGACGCCTTGTTTGACACATTTTTTTTAGCCATTTTTTTTTTAATTAAGCAAATGCAAAAAGCTGTAAAAAAAAAAAGCTCTCAATTATAAGTTGTGTTTTATTTCATGCTTTCTATTCATTATAATGGAGGTTCAGAGGTGTGTACCACTCCAAGATAGGACAAGAGGCTTCTTTTTTCCGCAAACGGACAAAAGCCGGCCAGCAAAAAAAGGGACTTGATCTCCCATTTGAAATCAATAGAGAAAGATTTAGGGTGTTTTTTGGTGCTGATTCAGACACGGTTTCTGCACAAAAATCAGCACCAAAAACACAGTGTGAACTGGGCCTAATAGGCAAATAGCCATGGCGTCGATGGGGTAACAGAGGGACCCCCTTCCCTCTACAGAGCCACTTAGATGCTGGGCCACTATTGACTGCTACATCTAAGGTGTTAAACAGCTGAAATCAGAATTACCTCTCTCTGATATTCCTTTGATCGTACCACGCAGCAGCGCCTCCAGAAGATCCATCTCTTTCCATTTCTCCATTCATTTTGTCAAGCGGTTACCTATGGGAACCGGTCCGGATCTGGCAGCAGCACTTGTGGATTACTCTTGCGACTTATACCTTTGGCTTTAGGTGAGCATGGTAGTTTTTTCCTATTGACCTGCACCATGTGGCGCCGTGTTTTTTGCTCTTCCTTTCACAAGTACCATCCAGTAGCACTACAGCAGAGTCAAGGTGTTACAGCTATAACACAGACCCTACGTCTATATGGTTGAAAAACCTGTTTAGAGACGAATAATAATAATAATAATCTTTATTTATATAGCGCCAACATATTACGCAGCACTTTACAATTTAGAGGGGACATGAAACAAACAATATCAGACATTACATAGTGACAAAGTTCATTTACAATTCAAAACTTGCCCCTGTGTATAGTCATTGGGTTGGTCTTTACGTTTTGTAATCTGTTCAGCATGGTCATCATTTACAATCAGTCTAAGCATAGGTGAATAAAGGCACGTTCAAACGTACAGATTATTGTTCCGATTTGATTGATTTAAGAAATTGTAACGATAATTGCACAATGTAAAAGCAAAAAATATTGTTTATCGTTGATGAAAATTGGCCGGGTTATTGTCATCCTTGTCTGCCATGCTGCTAACAGGGACTAGTTTTAGTAAAGTCTGCTAGCTCACATTGCCATTGCTACTCCTCTTTTCTCTCCTGTGCCCTGTTAGTACCCTGTTAGTACCCTGATATTACACCCCTTTCACACAGCAGAGACAGCCTACTTTAAAGAGGCTCTGTCACCAGATTTTGCAACCCCTATCTGCTATTGCAGCAGATCAGCGCTGCAATGTAGATTACAGTAACGTTTTTATTTTTAAAAAACGAGCATTTTTGGCCAAGTTATGACCATTTTCGTATTTATGCAAATGAGGCTTGCAAAAGTACAACTGGGCGTGTTGAAAAGTAAAAGTACAACTGGGCGTGTATTAGGTGCGTACATCGGGGCGTGTTTACTTCTTTTACTAGCTGGGCGCTCTGATGAGAAGTATCATCCACTTCTCTTCACAACGCCCAGCTTCTGGCAGTGCAGATCTGTGACGTCACTCACAGGTCCTGCATCGTGTCGGCACCAGAGGCTACAGTTGATTCTGCAGCAGCATCAGCGTTTGCAGGTAAGTAGCTACATCGACTTACCTGCAAACGCCGATGCTGCTGCAGAATCATCTGTAGCCTCTGGTGCCGATGTGTCCTCGCTCGTCTGACACGATGCAGGACCTGTGAGTGACGACACAGCGTGATCTCTGGAGAACACGGCTGTGTCTGCACTGCCAGAAGCTGGGCGTTGTGAAGAGAAGTGGATGATACTTCTATACACAACGCCCAGCTAGTAAAAGTAGTAAACACGCCCCGATGTACGCACATAATACACGCCCACTTGGACTTTTACTTTTCAACACGCCCAGTTGTACTTTTGCAAGCCTCATTTGCATAACTACAAAAATGGTCATAACTTGGCCAAAAATGCTCGTTTTTAAAAAATAAAAACGTTACTGTAATCTACATTGCAGCGCCTATCTGCTGCAATAGCAGATAGGGGTTGCAAAATTTTGTGACAGAGCCTCTTTAAAGAGAACCTGTCACCTGGCCAAAAAACTGCAGCTGACATCTCAGTTAGATTGCAGGCGCCTCACAGATTCTGACGCTTTTTATTTTTTTCTTCTTGGCATTTGTTGATTAGCATTATTTCTTGCATATAATAAATGTTATTTTTTTATTATTCAATGACAGACAATCCTAGACTAGAATTAAAGCCACCTCCTTGATACAGAAAGGGAACTTTTCCAGCAATTCGACAGGTACTTGGCAATTATGATTTATTTTTACTTTAAGTGGCTTATAATTTTTGATTTTCTTTTATACTACAGTTCTCAAATAATAAAAATAAACATCTTACAAACTGCACCAATAAGTAAATCCAAATAGCAGAGCTTGCTGTGCTATTACTCAAGTAGTACGTCAAGTATGTATTCCGGGAAACAAGTGAATTGTACAATGCTTACAAAATAATGCTGCTGTGAAATGTTATTTTAGAGAAGCTCAGGTTCATAACCTTTTTCATATAAGTTCCAGCAAGTGAGTTTAATTTGTGCAAGTCATAGAGGGATGGTCCACGGCTGGAAACCACCTCTATGAGCCAGAACTGAGAGTCGTTCTGCAAGAACTGCTCCTACTCTGGTAGATTCGATTTGGCCATGTATTACATGGATGGCCATTTATCTTAAAGGCTATATACACCTTTGAAATCATTGTGTTTTTTTTCCCCAATAAAAATGTCTATTAGTGTACTTTGTGCAACTTTCGAAATACTTTTTATTAATACTTATTTTTACTTATTTGAGATACAGCTGCTTTGTATACTATATATAGAGCAGCTGTATCTAGCGCTGAAACCTGTATCTGTCAGGTTAGCAGCACTGACGTGTTCAGTGTCAGCGGGTCACGCAGGATCGAGCTATTACCGATCACATCTAAGTTCATAACTTAAGTGGGTTTTACTCTGGACGATTATCGGGCAGACGAGCGTTCATAGAACGCATTGACGATAATTGCCCTGTGTAAACAGGGGGAACGATCAGCAGAAAAATGAGCAAACAGCTCAATCATCTGCCGGTCTTTATCATCTGCCGACATAATAATAATGTATGGGGACGAGCATTGGGAGTAACGACCACTCGTCCCTATCCATAGCTCCGTGTGACAGGGGCTGATACTGAACCCGTCATTGCCGCTGACCTGACGGATTCAGGTCTCAGCACATGATACAGCTGCTCTGTATACAGAATACAATGCAGCTGTATCTCATAAAGTACAAATAATTTCTAATAAAAAGTATTTAGAAAGTTGCACAAAGCACACGGATAGACATATTTATATATATATATATATATATATATATATATATACATATATATATATATATATATATATATATACATATATATATATATATATATATATATATATATATATATATATATATACATATATATATATATATATATACACATAAAATTCAAAAAAAAATGAAGAGGCAGCACTCCAAGGAAATTGGTGAAAAAAAGTTGTGTGTTTATTCACCCCAGGCAGGCAACGTTTCGATCCGTCTCTATGGGATCTTTGTCACTTTTTGTTCACCAATTTCTTGTGCTGCCTCCTAATTTTTTTTTTATTTCATTAGCAAGGGTTCCTCAACCTAGGAGGCCTGCACCCACTGCTGTCGCTGTGCTGCTTTATTCTTTTTCTCATTTTATATATATATATATATATATATATATATATATATATATATATATATATATATATATACAAAAGAGAAGACAGCAGCACTCACAGAATAAATGTGAATCGGGTGCCAGCAAAAAACGTCCCGATCCTCGGACGTGGTGTATATAGAAGAAAGAAAAAAAAGAAAAACTTTGCGGCACTCCAATTTGAAAAAATGGTGGTTTATTCAATCCAAATATAACAGCAACGTTTCAATCCTACATTAGGATCTTTCTCAAGCCTAGTGACACATCTAATACTCAAAGTATATATAGGGTAAAACCCATTTAACTTAATTGGTCTCATTATCATGAGTTACAGTGTTACGTGTCTGAAAACATGTATTTTTTTTTATTTCATTAGCAAGGGTTCCTCAACCTAGGAGGCCTGCACCCACTGCTGTCGCTGTGCTGCTTTATTCTTTTTCTCATTTTATATATATATATATATATATATATATATATATATATATATATATATATATATATAGATTTCAAAGTGTACATAGCCTTTAATGGCCGCCATGTAACACTACAAAGTAATCTCTGCAGACATCACAGGGCATGCCCACAACACTCTCCCATAGAAGTTAAATAATTTTTTACTGACAGGTTTTCTATGTCCAGATGCCTGTTTTAAAATGTCTTTCTCGTTGTTAAATTATGATTTTAATTTATTGGTGACCCAGAGTATTATTCCACCGCTCTCTGGCACTATGCATTCGGAAAGGAAGAGGTCTTAAAGCACCCACCAAATCCAAATTTGTCCATCAGGCATGTCTCCACTTGTCCAGAGTTCAATAGAAGTTTGCATTACATCATATAGCTTGGCACTTGGTATTGCGCATGATGCTGGTTCATTTTAAGCGGTACCTTAAAGGACGGGTGTCGCGCACATTTTTTTTTTTATATAATATTGCTTTTAGTATGTTATTAAAATTAATTTTATTTATTTGTGTGTTTGTGTTTTACTTTTTTCTTTTTTCTAACTTTTACTTCACTATGGGGGCTGCCATTTTGTTTTTCATCTCTGTATGTGTCGATTAACGACACATACAGAGATGGAATACGGCAGCTACAGTGCATAGGAGTCAATGAACGGGAGCCGTTCCATTGACTTTGCTCTCTGGCTCTGTACTGCGCAGATGCAGGTCAGAGCAGAGCAGCTGTTTGCAGGGAGAGACCAGGCACCATCTTGAAGACCAGCTGCACTGCAGGTAAGGTCTGTGTCTCTGTATGTCCCACTCTCTATCTCACAGACCGCCGCTCTCGTGACCCCCGACGGGCCTCCCCCCCCCCCCGACGCCCCCCCCCTTGTATGAAGGACACATGATGCAACTGTACTGGGAAAGCCCTGAACGATAAATCTCTAGTTGTGCTGAGACTGTTTGGGGATGTGACTAATGAACCTCTCAGTCTCAGCACAACTAGAGAGATTTATCGTTCAGGGGTCTGGGAAAGCTGGGTGACCACCATTGCCCCTCCTACTGGAGTGTGAGAGGTTCATTAGTCACATCCCCAAACACACTCCAGTAGGAGTAATGGTGGTCACCCAGCTTTCCCAGACCCCTAATCGATAAATCTCTCTAATTGTGCTGAGACTGAGAGGTTCATTAGTCACATTCCCAAACAGTCTCAGCACAACTAGAGAGATTTACTGTTCAGGGGTCTGGGAAAGCTGGGTGACCACCATTACCCCTCCTACTGGAGTGTGAGAGGTTCATTAGTCACATCCCTAAACACTCCAGTAGGAGGGGTAATGGTGGTCACCCAGCTTTCCCAGACGCAGATATAACCAGGGAAGGGCTGGATGGACTGGCTGAGGGTGCACAGGGTTTTTGGTGATCCCCCTCTGTCATGTGATCGGACCTAGGTTACCGGTTCATCAGACGGGGTTCATGTGACTATATATCTGTCCATAACAAGAGACAGTGCACTCAGGACAAGCCCTGCCCTCATGCCGTAGTTGTCTGGTTCTATCTGCAGTGATGGCGGTGGGTGGCTCTGACACCCGCCTCCCCCATCGGGTCATCTCAGGACAGAAGGGGTGTCCGGATTGGAGACACAGCGCCGCACCTGTCCTCAGGTTGTGTCTGGTATTGCAGTTCACCTCCATTGAAGTGAATAGGACAGAGCTGTAACACCACACACGACCTGAGGACAGGTGCGGCACCATGTTTTCCTGGACGACCCCTTTAAGACTTTTCCCGTGTGTGTGTGTGGCAGAGCGGAGTGTGCACGGGCGCCGCTGATACTTCATAGCCGCTTATCAGCTGTTTTGAAGAATCAGAGGCGAGCCCCCCCCCCCACACACACACAGATCCCCCAAACACGCAAAATCAAGTGTAATCAAGCGTTTTTTTAATGTGTTTTTTTGCACGTAAAATGTGCAAAAAAAAACATGTCAAATACACAGCGTGTGAACCGGTCAACTGAAAAGTCATTCACTTCACTTTCATCATTCTTAGGCTGGGTTCACACGACCTATTTTCAGGCGTAAACGAGGCGTTTTATGCCTCGATTTACGCCTGAAAAGACGGCTCTAATACGTCACCAAACATCTGCCCATTCGTTTGAATGGGTTTGCCGACGTACTGTGCCGAAGACCTGTAATTTTACGCGTCACTGTCAAAAGACGGCGCGTAAAATAACAGCCTCGGTAAAGAAGTGCAGGACACTTCTTGGGACGTAATTTGAGCCGTTTTTCATTGACTTCAATGAAGAACAGCTCCAAATTACGTCCGTAATTGACGCATCGCAAAACGCGAGTACGAGCAATTACGTCTGAAATGACGGAGCTGTTTTCTCCTGAAAACAGCTCTGTCATTTCAGACGTAAATGCAGTTAGTGTGTGCACATACCCTAAGGGTATGTTCACACACAATGTTTTCAGCTGAAAAATCGGAAGCAGAACGCCTACAAGCATCTGCCCATTGGTTTCAATGGGAAATACGGCGTTCTGTTCCGACAGGGCATTTTTTTACGTGGTAGTTTTCCAAAAACGGCACGTAAAAAGACGCCCGACCAAAATGAAGTGCACATCACTTCTTGGGACGTTTTTGGAGCCGTTTTTCATTGACTTTATAGAAAAACAGCTCCAAAAACAGCCGTTAAAAAGCGCAGGTTTGATTAAAAAATGGCTGAAAATCAGGAGCTGTTTTCCCTTTGTTTAGTAAGCGTGTGAACATACACTTAGCGTTTTGGTGTGTCCTATAACTTCTTCCAGCTGCAGAATCACACCCAATATGGCTGCCGGACACTGCTTAGCAATTTGAAGACACCTTTTCCTGGCTTGTGAGAGGGGGGGTGAGGTTCCCTCCCACATTTACAGCAGCTGTGAGTCAGGTTGCTTTGCCTTATTCACCTTGCTGTAATTCTGGGAAGTGCTCCCCCTGGTGGCCAACATTGGACAACATGTCAAATGATTATTTAATTTGTAATACTTTCCACCATACGGAAAAAATAAATAAATACAGCAAAAAACGTAAAAAATATAATAGAAATAAGTAACGACACTTAAAAAAAAAAAAGGTTTCATTTGCGACACATTCCCTTTAAGTGATCATTTATCTTCATTCCTCTATTTTGAGTTCCTAGTTCATAATTATAGTTTGTTGTTTTCTGTCCTAGTTTCTAGTGGCTTTTCTATTGCTCTGTGCTCCTGCTTCTCCCTGCCTTGCTTCTTTAGCCCCTTACCGACAACCCGCTGTCTTTTGATGGCGGTTAGTGCAAATCCCCAGTCCACAGCGATGTCATTTGGCGTCGCTCTAGAAAATCAGTGCTCCTGGGAGCGCTCAATCTCTAAGCAGGACCTGTAACTAACAACTTCTGAACTAAGGGTTCCTTTACATCAGCCCATTTTGGCCGTAACAACAAGCGCGTTAATTCGATCACCCGTCCCCATACATTTCTACCATGTCGGCAGCACATCTCACTGTTTACACAGGAAGGTGTGCTGCCGATAACGATAACATTTTAGGCAGCAGAAACAATACGATCAGCCGATGAATGAGTGTTTGCTCGTTCATCGGCTGATCGTTACCCTGTTTACACACGGCAATGATCGGAAATGAGCGTTCTGTAATAACTGACCCGTATAAAAGGGCCCTTGGAGAAGCCTTCTGAGTACACCTGGGATTGGAAAATATTCAGGCCAAAGCTCTTTAACCCTTTGATCACCGCAGTCCGTGACCGCAGCATGATCAAAGGGGACTACCCTCTTTAATCGCATCACCGGAAATCCGGTGACATGTTCGGAGACTGGGGGTACCCTCTGCAGCCATGCAGTCACTATGTACACTATGTTCTGCCCTTACAGCCCTTAAAGCAGCCTATGTCATAGTGACACAGTGTAATGTATTAGCATACAGGAGTATGCGAATATATTATAAGTAGAAAATTAAGTTGTAAAAACAGTTATCCCTTCATGGGATTAAAAAAAAAAAAAAGTAACAAAAAAAGTAACAAATAAAAAAAAGTAAAAAATAATAATTATTTTGCATAAAATATATTTTGTTGCCCATACATTACATAAAAACAAAAAAACTATACATATTAGGTTTCTACTCGACCGTAACAACCTGAATAATTACTTGAGCAGATTATTTAGCATGAAACGTGAATGGGTTAAAAAAAATAATAAAAAAATCAATGTAGAAAATCACTTTTTTCTATATTCACGCCACAAAAAATAAATGACATACTTTGCACAGTAAATTTTTTGTACCCCCCAAACTTGCGAAGAAAAAAAAAAATTTCTCCCATATAAAACAAGGCCTCATATGGGCACGTCAATGAAAAAATAAGAGATATGGGTGCTGAATGGCAGATAGGCAAAAACTAACAAATTTAGCTGGTCATTAAAGCCTTTTCAAGCCTGGTCATTAAGGGGTTAGTATCCTCTGTGTAGTGTCTCCTTGTCATGTACCCTGCTGAATGGCTTTTGTGTTAAGAATTGGCTTGAGGAATCTCCTGCCTCCTAATTATAGTAAGATATTAGATATGATGCTGCTAACCGCAATTGTCGTCTATCTAAATGTCCTAGTTTCTGTCTGCCTAAATGTCCTAATTTCTGTCTGCCTAAATGTCCTAGTTTCTGTCTGCCTCTGACATACAGTGAAGGAAATAAGTATTTGATCCCTTGTTGATTTTGTAAGTTTGCCCACTGTCAAAGACATGAATAGTCTAGAATTTTTAGGCTAGGTTAATTTTACCAGTGAGAGATAGATTATATAAAAAAAAACAGAAAATCACATTGTCAAAATTATATATATTTATTTGCATTGTGCACAGATAAATAAGTATTTGATCCCTTTGGCAAACAAGACTTAATACTTGCTGGCAAACCCCTTGTTGGCAAGCACAGCAGTCAGACGTTTTTTTGTAGCTGATGAAGAGGTTTGCACACGTTAGATGGAATTTTGGCCCACTCCTCTTTGCAGATCATCTATAAATCATTAAGATTTCGACGCTGTCGCTTGGCAACTCGGATGTTCAGCTCCCTCCATAAGTTTTCGATGGGATTAAGGTCTGGAGACTGGCTAGGCCACTCCATGACCTTAATGTGCTTCTTTTTGAGCCACTCTTTTGTTGCCTTGGCTGTATGTTTTGGGTCATTGTCGTGCTGGAAGACCCAGCCACGAGCCATTTTTAGTGTCCTGGTGGAGGGAAGGAGGTTTTCACTCAGGATTTGACGGTACATGGCTCCATCCATTCTCCCATTGATGCGGTGAAGTAGTCCTGTGCCCTTACCAGAGAAACACCCCCAAAACATAATGTTTCCACCTCCATGCTTGACAGTGGGGACGGTGTTCTTTGGGTCATAGGCAGCATTTCTCTTCCTCCAAACACGGCGAGTTGAGTTAATGCCAAAGAGCTCAATTTTAGTCTCATCTGACCACAGCACCTTCTCCCAATCACTCTCAGAATCATCCAGATGTTGATTTGCAAACTTCAGACGGGCCTGTACATGTGCCTTCTTGAGCAGGGGGACCTTGCGGGCACTGCAGGATTTTAATCCATTACGGCGTAATGTGTTACCAATGGTTTTCTTGGTGACTGTGGTCCCAGCTGCCTTGAGATCATTAACAAGTTCCCCCCGTGTAGTTTTCGGCTGAGCTCTCACCTTCCTCAGGATCAAGGATACCCCACGAGGTGAGATTTTGCATGGAGCCCCAGATCGACGTCGATTGACAGTCACTTTGTATGTCTTCCATTTTCTTACTATTGCACCAACAGTTGTCTTCTTCTCACCCAGCGTCTTACTTATGGTTTTTTAGCCCATTCCAGCCTTGTGCAGATCTATGATCTTGTCCCTGACATCCTTAGAAAGCTCTTTGGTCTTGCCCATGTTGTAGAGGTTAGAGTCAGACTGATTAATTGAGTCTGTGGACAGGAGTCTTTTATACAGGTGACCATTTAAGACAACTGTCTTTAATGCAGGCACCAAGTTGATTTGGAGCGTGTAACTGGTCTGGAGGAGGCTGAACTCTTAAAGGTTGGTAGGGGATCAAATAATTATTTCTCTGTGCACAATGCAAATAAATATATATCATTTTGACTATGTGATTTTCTTTTTTTTTTTAAATATAATCTTTCTCTCACTGGTAAAATTAACCTAGCCTAAAAATTCTAGACTGTTTATGACTTTGACAGTGGGCAAACTTACAAAATCAGCAAGGGATCAAATACTTATTTCCTTCACTGTATATACAGCCCCAGAACCAAGCTCAATACATATATACAGCACCAGCACAAATACAGCTCAATTTAGTGCAAGCCCTGCCGTAGAGGTGTGTACGGCGTAAAACTACAGCTCCCAGCATGGCCCGAACAATGGTAAGGATATGCTGTGAGATGCGGTTTCACAAAAAATAAATCATATCATAATCATACCACCCATCATCTCGCTGCAGATAATACAGTGACTACAGTGCTGATTAGAGGCAGAATGAACATTTACATTAAGTGACTCACCAGTGACGTCTCAGATTCTAGTTCTTTTTCTCCATCCGGTCCAGACCTCTATGATGACTTCTCCCAGTCACAGCCCATTTCTGCAGTTTGCCGCTCACATGTCTTCAGCTTCTCACTTTTCCAACATTTCTGCATCTATAAATAAATATAAAGTTATCATTATACCACACACTACGCCCCTAAATATAATAGCGCCATACACTGCACCTCTAATTATAATAGCACCATACAACCGTGTCCCACACACACACTGTGCCCCCTGTAGATAGTGCCTGCCATAGAGCCCCCTGTAGATAGTGCGCCCATATAGCCCACCCCTGTATATAGTGTCCCACAAATAACTCCCCCTATAGTGCTCTACAGATACCCCACCCCTGTATATAGCCCCCTGTAGATATAGCCCACCCCTGTATATAGTGCTCTACAGATAGCCCACCCCTGTATATAGCCCCCTGTAGATATAGCCCACCCCTGTAGATATAGCCCACTCCTGTATATAGTGCTCCACATATAGTCCACCCCTGTATATAGTGCTCCACATATAGTCCACCCCTGTATATAGTGCTCCACATATAGTCCTCCCCTGTATATAGTGCTCCACAGATAGCCCACCCCTGTATACAGGGGTGGGCTATCTGTGGAGCACTATATATAGGGGTGGACTATATGTACAGTGGGGCTATATACAGGGGTGGGCTTTCTGTGGAGCACTATAGGGGGAACTATTTGTGTGATACTATATACAGGGGTGGGCTAAATCTACAGGGGGACTATATCTACAGGGGGACTATATCTACAGGGGGACTATATATACAGGGGGACTATATCTACAGGGGTGGGCTATATCCTGGGGTGGGCTATATCCATGGGTGGGCTATATCCAGGGGTGGGCTATATCTACAGGGGGACTATATCTACAGGGGTGGGCTATATCTACAGGGGTGGGCTATATCTACAGGGGTGGGCTATATACAGGGGTGGGCTATATCTACAGGGGGCTATATACTATATAGCCCCCGCTGTAGCTATAGCCCACCCCTGTATATGGCGCTCCATAGATAGCCCACCCCAGTATAAAGCCCCCCTGTAGATAGACACCCCCCGTAGATAAAGCCCCCCGCGTGTAGATAAAGCCCCACCCCTGTAGATAAAGACCCCCCATGTAGATAAAGGCCCCCCTCCGTAGATAAAGCCCCCCCCCCGTGTAGATAAAGTCCCCCATAGATAAAGTCCCCCTTGTAGATAAAGGCCCCCCCGTGTAGACAAAGTCCCCCCCGTGTAGACAAAGTCCCCCCCCGTGTATACAAAGTCCCCCCCGTGTAGACAAAGTCCACCCTCCATAGATAAAGTCCTCCCCGAGTCCCGTAGATACAGCCACACACTTTCATTACAATTAAAAAAAACAAGACTATTTAAACTGAATCTTGGCCCCGGGTGCTGGAGAACCTAGCTACGCCTCTGTGTGACGTTGACAGTCACACTGACAGGAAGCCTATGAGGACCAGCTGGTCCTCATAGGCTTCCGTGAATGTCAGACCGGAGGCCGTTGTATGGCCTCCGATTTTGCCATGCAACCGACGGCAGCACACGCAATCGGTCCCCGGGAAAGTTTGTTATAGCAACAAACTTTCCAGTTTGTTGCCAAACAACAAACTTTCCCTGTGATCACATGATCGGGGCCTAAACCAATCAGGTCCCGGTCATGTCTCCGGGACCAGACGCAGGGGTTAACAGCGCGATCCGGGTGTCAGCACTATTCTGAGACACCCAGATCGCGCTTTTAACACCCACTGTGAATTCACGTCGGCGCTGCATTGGGCCCAGCAAGCACCGACGTGAATTTACTGTGGGCGGTCAGGAAACAGTTAATAACGGTGATCATATTCTCTGTAGCCGAACCAATTGGTTCGGCTGGCAGAGAACAGGTTGCTGGGGAGCCAGGGACACTGACACAGCCGGCGTCCGAGCGCTTTTCACAGCGCTATGCCGGCTGGAACAGAGATCTGTATATTCACGCCCTGGCAGCACGGGGTATGTTGCGAAAAGGATGTGAATCTCCAGATTGTCAACATGAAAGGGTTAACCCATTTATTCACTATAGCGAATGTGTGGTTAACTTTATTGATATATTTCCTTACATTACTTTCCTTTATTTAGTTTTTTTAAATTGTCATTTTTTTATTACATTGTTTTGGCACAAACACTATATGTATGCATATATATATATTTATATACATGTAAATTAGCTTAAAACAGATTGCTTCTTAATCTATGTCTGCGACTACCTTTTATTGCAAGGGTTTAAACCGTGAACTCAGAGATTTCTCTGATATTTACTATTAGAACACGCAGGAACTATGAAGAGAATTCAGCAACTTGAATGTCATTGGGCCATCTGAGTAGTGGTGTACAAATATAGTTCTATGGAAAAGCGGGGTGCCATAGATGAATAACATGATTACCCTTGCCATCATCCGTAAACACCTAGAATTGTCTGGAAAGCATCATTTATCAGATGTCTCTCATTTCTGTTTATCAGTTTATTTCTTTGGTTTAAGCCTTTTGTCCAGCTTTATTCGTAGTGACCTCCTGCCTCTAAAAATATTTTACCCCCCAAATGTGATAAATTTCACCAGACAGAACTTGTGAGTGTTGCTTCACAGATCCCAGATCTACATTCCTCCAGTCGGTTTGTGTTGGTCATTACACACAGTTGAATGTAGCAGCTCAGCAGGGTAGAAATGTGACAAACTAACATATGGAAAAGGTGACCTCCCATGACATGACATTCGATATGCAACATTGAAAGTCCCTAATCTCTTCAATACGACCCATTCTACTACTAATATTTGTCTGTGAACGGAATTGCAATGGACATGGATGAAGGACCATGAGGGGTCTTCACTGTAAGCAGTGATTAGTAGCTACCAAAAGTAGTAGGTGAACCGGAGACATGATCATGGGCGCTAAAAGCTCATTGATGCACGCGGGGAGCAAAGGCTAGTCCATCTGGTCCCATTTCACAGAAAAGCTATGGTAGCACAAATTGATGAAAAAGTTACTGCTGGCTATGATAGAAAGGCAACATTACACACAGTCCCTCACAGCTTACTGTGTGTAGGGCTGCATAGCTGCAGACCGGTCAGAGTGCCCAAGCTGACTACTGTCCCTGTCCCTACACTGGTCATGTGGGTATCAGAACTGGACCATGGAGCAATAGAAGATGGCCTGGTCTCATGAATCACATTTCCTTTTACGTCATGTGGACGGCAGGGTGCATCGCTAACCTGGTGAAAAGATGGCATATTGATGCATTATGGGAAAAACAAGCCAGTAAACGCAGTGTGATGTAATAGGCAATGTTCTGCTTGGAAATATTGTATCCTGGTATTCATGTGGATGAAACTTTAACAAAGAGTTCAAGGTGTCAACTTAACAAACGACACAAAAAGACCCTGGTAGTTGGTGGGCATATGAACAATAACTAATAACTAAATGCCCGAAGGCAAGAGAGGCCCTAACTTGCCAACTACCTCTAAAAGTAAAAATAAGAAAGAACTTTATTACTGCTATTGTAAGCAAATTGATGAATCACAATTATTAAAATGATCAGTGCAAGCTGCTAGCAGGTGAACTCCTTTGCGCAATGCCTGTAGGATAGCTGTGAATAGCATCATTGTATCTAATCTATATATAACAATAGGAGTCAGCGGCTGCAGAACGCTAAGTCTCCCCTATCTAGTGGATTGAATTGGATCTAACATCTATGCACTGTATTAAAATAATTAGCCCCCCCCCCCCCCCCCCCGACATGTTTCGCTACACCTCTAGGGGTTTCTGGGGATAATGAGGGTTATTAGCCCCGGAAGCCCCTGAAGATGCAACATGTGTAGCGAAACATATATGTTATATATAGACTAGATACAATTATGCTATTCACAGCTATCCTACAGGCATTGCGCCAAGAAGTTCACCTGCTAGCAGCGTGCACTGATCATTTTAATACTTGTGGTTCGTCATTTTGCTTACAATAGCAGTAATAAAGTTCTTTCTTATTTTTACAGGTAGTTGACAAGTTAGGGCCTCACTTGCCTTCGGGCATTTAGTTATTAGTCAAGGTGTCAACTTGGCCTCCAAAATCTCAATCCGATTGAACATTGTGGGATGTGCTGTAAGAACAAGTCCTTTCCATGGACTGTCCACCTGCTGATTTTAGAACCATAGTAATTTTCACAGAATTAACCTCTGGGACAATTTTAAATATTTTTGTCATGTTATAAACCATTAAGATGGCTGTAAGTCAAGGTCTGAATGTAGCGTTAATGCATGCTTCGGCCATTGTTTGGAGGCTTTGTATTCCTTCTCCAGGGACGTGCAGCTTGAGATAGGGAAATGATAATTAATGTCAAATGTCATCATAAGCAAGAAGACATAAAAATGCCTATTAATCTCCTCTCTGGAAGATCCTTTGTTCTATATCCCAAACCTATTCATCTCTTCCCACATTCAAGAAAAAGGAATTACAATTGCAGAAAGCTGGCAGAATGTATTTAATGTAGAACAGGGTTTGATGAAAGACACTTAGAAACCCACGCTGTTTTGAGCTGAACAAGAAGACAGGTCAAGATGCTGATGCTTGGCTATACGCATCCTCTGCTTTCATACGACCATCCACTATTTATTGAGCATAATTTACATGGCTCTGTTTGTGTTTCTATCCAGCTGGTGCAGAAAGAAGCAAATACATAAATATATATTTAATGAAAATCACTGACAACATAAATGTAAGAATATGAGACCCGAAGCGCAAGCCATTGGGATTCGCAGCAAAGAATGACGGCTGATGTGTCTTCTAGGCATTCTGCATAAATAGCTTATGCAATCTCTGCTGGAGCTTTCTTTGTTTCCTCATGTGCCGTAATTGCATGAATGTATAGCTACTTATTCCAGAGGAGAGTAAATATCAAGGCTTCATTAGGGCAGGAAGTGCTCAACAGGATATTTCATTTAAGGGACTACATAAATGAATAGAGCGAATCAAGCATGCATATTTTAATAATAAAATTACAATTGGTGGGACAATGTTATTGACAGAATTTAGGTGGTAAACATGTGAATCCAGTTATATCTTAAAATTATAGATATAAGGCTTCATGTACATGGCAAAAAGGCTGTACGGAGGCACATCGAGTCCCATACGACTGAATTTTACAAAGCCATATGGAGTACAATTCTTTATTGGGTGCCATATTGACAGAGCAATGATTCTAGTAGAGAGTACCTCCTTGAATACCACATATGTGGTATGTAGCATGCCACCATTCTTTTCCCAAAAAAATCAATATGCTTCTGTATGTAATTGGAAGTATACAGGTACAGTACGGGCCCATATACGTGATGGGTTTTTCCCCCGCACTTATATATTCCAATCGGACATTGTAAGTCTGCAAATGTTTTTCAATATAGACACAATATATTTGTAGCAAATTCTATTACTATCTTATCACAGAATTACTAATTTAATGGCGCAGAGGTGGTAAGGATGTATAAGTCAGTATGGCAACAAAAACAGAGGTCCCGCAGTGGATTATGGCAATAACAATTACTGCTGCTTTAGTCCAACACTTAGGCTATATTCACATGACAGTGAAAAAAAATTTCCATTAAAAACTGATCAACTGACAGTTTTTAATGGCCGTTTTGCATCAGTGTGTCTCTAAACTTTCATCCATTTCCAGTCCGGCTGTTCGTTTTTAACGGCCGTTTGACATCAGTTTTTCATGGTCGTTAAAAAACTGATGAATTTCATTGGTCAGGCTTTTTTTGTCCCAGCCCCCTGAAAACACCTAAAGGAAGGTCACATGTTCACCTAGACACTATTTACAGCCTCCCTGTATATGATGCCACACAGCCCCCTGTATATGATGCCATACACCTCGCTGTATATGATGCCACACAGCCTTCCTGTATATGATGCCACACAGCCTTCCTGTATATGATGCCACACACCTCCCTGTATATGATGCCACGCACCTCCCTGTATATGATGCCACACACCTCCCTGTATATACCACACACCTCCCTGTATATGATGCCACACACCTCCATGTATATGCCACACACATCCCTGTATATGATGCCACACAGCCTCCCTGTATATGATGCCACACACCTCTATGTATATGATGCCACACAGCCTCCCTCTATATGTCACACACCTCCCTGTATATGCCACACAGACCCCCTGTATATGATGCCACACGGCCTCACTGTAGATGCCACACATCCTCACTGTAGACGCCACACAGCCCCCTGTAGATGCCACACAGCCCTTTATAGATGCCACACAGCCCTCCTGTATATGATGTCACACAGCCCCGATGTATATGAATGTCCTACATACTCACCGATGCAGCACTGTCTTCTTCAGGTAAGGTCTCTCGTCTTCACGGGATCTGCGGTGATGCGATGACACATACTCACCGATGCAGCGCCGACTTCTCCTGGTCTGGTCGCTAGTCTCACAGGATCTGTGAAGGCAATGACGTCATCCCGTCGCCTTCGCATAACCCGCAAGACTAGCGACCAGACCAAGAGAAGTCGGCGCTGCATCGGTGAATTGGTGAGTATGAATCGTCGCGCCGACCGATAGCCAGCAAGGGAACTAGTAGTTTCCTTGCAAATCCCCAATGTCGCAGATCCGTTTTGAACGGTTGTTACATGTATTGACAGCCGTTACAAACTGATCCATTGACTTCTATGAGGGCCATCAGGCCGTTAAAACGGCCAAAAATGGGACATGTCCTATTTTTTGACGGCCACTATTCATGGGCCGTTAAAAAAGGGCCGTGTGTATACAGCCATAGAACATCATTGTTCTGAAAATGGCCGTGTAATCACGCTGTAAATGACAGTTTACATCGTAATCTCGCGAGATCACGTTTGCTGTCATTAAGTCCCACACAAACATTTCTGAAGTGTCGGGATTGTGAATAGACATCGCATCCTGGCTGGAAGCGACATAGTGCACATTGCTATGCAACATCGTGCACATTGCGCATGTCAAAAAATCTTGTATCGATAGGGAACGAGAGGCTGTTTATGCCAATATCAGCAGTTAATTTATTAGAAAAGAACCCAAGCAGGGCTTGGCATATTGAATGGTTAATTACAATCATGATGTCCTGGATATCCATAGGAAAGGATGGTTAACAAACCAAATTACATATAAACATGAGTGAGGAACAACACAAATGCACAGCATAGCTACTCGATGTATATAAACATCGTAAACGGTACCCCTGCCGATCTTGCAACATAGGGAATACATAAAATAATTTTTTTCTCATTATTTTCTAAAAAAAACATATATATAAGAATAAGGTCCACACGAGGAAAGAGGACCCCTGACCACACTTCTGTGGTCAGTGGTATCCACCACCTGGGTTCATGGAGAGACCGAGTCACACTTTCGTGTAAACGGTCAAATACACTATAACCAACATTCATGTGACGGACCGGTAAGAGACAGTTATGTGGCAGCTCATTATTGTGACATCCATAGAATAATACATGCATTTTTACAGTATCACTACCACATGTTATAAACCGTAAAGAAAATAATAACAACATTCCCATATACATTAATCACAGGACATAATGTCAAAAGCTCAGATCCAGCTCCCATCTTCATTTCATCAAAATCCAGGTTATTGTACTCTGTCTAGAGTGGTCCTGCAGTCCCATTATGATCTAAAAAAAGAGGAAATTTGCTACAATATACATAAATATATAAATATAAAAATGTATACACATCAATGTATCACATAATATGTATATAAGGAGGATATTGCGAGAAGTACAGATACAGCAATGAAGGAGAAAGTCATCAAGAAGTAACCCTAGCCACATTGAATTCAACGTTGAGACCTTTAGGCTTCAATGTATCTAATAAAAATATCCACTTTAACTCACATTTGTGTAGCAACATATGTCTATCACCACCTTTGTGGGACAATGGAATATGTTCCAAAATCATGAATTTTAAATCCTTCTCTGTATAGCGTTGTTCTGCAAAATGTTTTGCTACTGGCAAATCACGTTTCTTTTTTCTAATGGGGTATCGGTGATTATTTAGCCGGGTTTTAAAATCACAGGTGGTTTCACCCACATTTAGTAGTAAACAAGGGCACCATAATACATAGATAACCCAGTCCGAGTCGCAAGAGCATAATTAACACATTTGTGGCATGGGAAGTTGCCAGGTTTTAGTGATCTAAGTAGGGTTTGTTGTCCACTAATTGGTGTCTCACCCACCCGTGTTCTCACCAGTTTATCACGTAAGCTACTTGCTCGTCTATAAGGCATAAGTGGAGGATTGTTCAATTCATCAATATGATTATAGCTATTCTTAATAATTGACCAATGTGTGTTCAAAATTTTAGAAATATCACCACTGAGATCGTTATAAGTGGAGATAAAAGGAATTTGCTTTTTTTCTCCCATGTTTTGATGCAATAAATAATCTCTCCCTAGGAATACTGTTGATCTTTTTCTTATGTGCTTGCAGCAACTGCCTAGGGTATCCTCTCTGTATAAAATTTGAGATCATGAGATCTAGGGATAAATTCAAATTGGTTTGGTCATCCACAATAAACTTTGCCCTCATCATCTGGCTGTATGGCAAAGATTGTATCATGTTCTTTGGATGGTAGCTCTCAAATCTTAAATGTGTGTTATGGTCAGTATCTTTTGTGTACAACACAGTGGTCAATATACTACCGTCAAACATGACAGTAACGTCCAAAAATGTAATCTTTTCTGTTGAGTAAGTCATAGTGAATTGTATATTGCTGTCAATCATGTTGAGAAAATGATGAAAGGACATTAAAGAAATATCAGTATCTGTCCAAATGAAGAAGATGTCGTCTATGTACCGCCACCACTCCAAAACATGAGTGAAGTGGTGGGCTCCATAGACGAACATCTCCACAATCATATCCATAAAAATATTTGCATAGGTAGGGGCCATGTTACACCCCATGGCTGTACCTTTCAGCTGAATATAATATTTATCCTCAAAAATTAAATAATTGGACGTCAAGATGATATCTAATAAAGAGATGATAAACTCACAACATGGAGCTTTATAGTCCAATGTATTAAGCCTGCGTCTAACTGCCTCTATACCCATATCATGACCGATAGATGTATAAAGAGACACCACATCGAAGGACACTAAAAGTGACCCAGTGGTGGTGTCACCTGTTTTAACTTGTGTCAAAAATCTGAGGTGTCTCTGATATACCACTTTGTCTCAATAAGAAAATGTCTTAGAGCTCTTTCCACAAATATGGATATGTTATTCAACAAAGAGCCTCTCCCCGATACAATAGGGTGACCTGAGGGATTCACAAGACTTTTGTGTATCTTGGGACGCAAGTAAATGCAAGGTGTATTTGGGTGGTCAATAATAAGGAAGGTCTGTAATGCAAGATCAATAATGCCCTCATCAAACGCTTGAGTTCAAAATGTTTTAATCCTTTTATCTATATCCCATCTAGTGTCATGATTCAACAATATATATACCTCACTGTCATTCAGTTGTCTATATTCCTCAGAGATGTATGTTTTAGTGTCCATAACCACGACCGCACCCCCTTTTTAATGGTGAGGTCGTGGCTATGGACTAACTCATTAAGTGCCAACATTTCAGATGTAGTAATATTTGGATGTTTTAAATTATCACCCTGGGTCTGGGACCGTAATTCAAACAAATCTTTCTTAAGCAATTCCATAAACATCTCAATGGAATGTGATATAATGGGAGGTTGAAAACTACTCCTATTAAATAAACCAAAATTTGTTAAACAGATATCACTAGACTCAACATCTGGTATATCTTTACATGGTTGAGAATCAAACCAAATCTTTCGTTTAATAGATCTAATATAATTGTATAGATCTAGTTCCAACTGGAACCAATCCATACGTTGGCTCGGGCAAAATGTACGGCCATTAGCCAAAAGCAGCAATTGAGAATTAGATGCATGAGAGGAGATATTTACCACTGTTTCAAGGAGTTCTTTTTGTGGTTGTTGTATGAAGTCTTCTGGCTTAAGTGACGCTGTTTTTTCTATAAACGGGTCCTTCCTTCCTCGATGTCTTTTGTGTCCTGCCACCCTGGTGGTCTTTCTTTTGAAGTTTCCATATTGCTGAATCCTAAAAAATCTTCATGATTTGAATTGTGACTCTCACTGGTTGAATTCTTATTTGAATCTCGTATTCTGCGGTCTCTTCTTGGTGGTCCCTTTATATGTTCACTGGAGTTACCCCATGTGTAAACCTGACATGTTTTATAATCAAGTTGATCTTTATACCACTTTCTTTTTTTGGTGCCTTCCGTCTCCGATCTCACTTTGGTCAATGTAGTATGTAATTTATCCATATGTAAACCAAATTTATGGATATTAATGTTTGCAACGTGTTCTCCAACTCGCGTACCTTAGCTTTTAAATTGATGAGATCTCTTTGCAGAAAGTCCATATTAAGTAGAATTGTATCCAGTGCGTATCTGTCAGATAATTGCTCATATTTAGAGCGAAATTCATTGTGTTGCATATGCATAGTAGGTTTTAATTGAGGGCGCATCTCACGAGGGACCATCTTAATTTTATAGTACTGACCAAGTGTGAGGAGATGCAATTCCACATTGATTAATCTCTTGGATTCAAATTCCAGATTATGTTTCACGTCCAGTAATGATGGTATGCTTAGGAAAGAGACATCCCCTCCAACTACATTCAAAATCCTAGCAATGTCCTTCTCAGTAAAAACAGCAGTGTTGGCAGAAAACATCTCATTTGGTTTAGCAACTTGTTCCATGGTGTCCATAGTGAAATTATGAAAATGGTGCCAGCTGATTAGATCCAATTATACACAGCAGAAAGGGCAGCATCACTTAACACAAGCAAAAATAATTTTAGGCGGGTGCCCAGCAAGTAGTCATGATTCAAAGACTATATCTATATCCAAAGAAAATCTTGCAGCACTCCAATAGAGAATGTGAAAAAATGTGGTTTATTTAGCCAACATAGCAAAGTGCAATGTTTCAGTCCAACATTAGGACCTTTTTTAAGCATGGTGATACATATATCAATAGTGGTTTATATAGCATGACTCCAATACAAATAATCAACCTCATTACAATAATTAAAAAGTGTATAAAATACCATAGTGTTAGGATCATTCTTAAGGTATCAAAAACAATATATATATATATATATATATATATATATATATATATATATATAAAATATATATTATATATATATATATAAAATATATATTAAAAAAAACCTTTATAACATGTGGTGGTGATACGGTAAAAATGCATGTATTATTCTATGGATGTCACAATAATGAGCTGCTACGTAGCTGGCTCTTACCGGTCCGTCACACAAATGTTGGTTTTAGTGTGTTTGACCGTTTACACGAAAGTGTGACTCTGTCTCTCCATGAACCTGGGTGGTGAGCTTGAGAAAGGTCCCAAGGTGGGACAGAAATGTTGCATCACATCATTATGTTGACTTAATAAACCATGTTTAACCTTTACTATTGGAGTGCTGCAGGATTTCTTCATGGATAGATAGATAGATAGATAGATAGATAGATAGATAGATAGATAGATAGATAGATAGATAGATAAGATCACTGGCGTAGCTATAGGGGTCGCAGCGGTCGCAATTGCGACCGGGCCCCGAAGCCAGGGGGGCCCACAGCCCCCCGCACCACATCAATAAAAAGTTATTATAGTTATCTCGAGCCGCTGGCCCCTGTTACTATAGTAACAGACTGTACTTACCTTCCTGGTTCCGGATCGCAGCGGAGGTCCTGACGTCAAGCGCTGTGCGACAGGTACTGTCTGCTGAGCCACTGTATCTAATCCTATCCATAGTTTATAGGGTCGTAGTGCTATAGATATGCTATGCTGTCTCCTATACACACATTTTTTTGGGGCGGACACATATGTATTGGGGCTATCTCCCCTGACATTTTAAGTCCTTAGTGACGCCCCTGGCTGCTACTGCTGCATTGTTGGGTCACTTAGGAGACCCAGCGATGCAGCTGAAAGCCGCGGACCGTCGGCCATGAGAAGTTTGCGGGGGGGGGGGCCCAATAAGAACTTTTGCATCGGGGCCCATGAGCCTTTAGCTACGCCCCTGGATAAGATAGATAGATAGATAGATAGATAGATAGATAGATAGATAAGATCACTGGCGTAGCTATAGGGGTCGCAGCGGTCGCAATTGCGACCGGGCCCACAGCCCCCCGCACCACATCAATAAAAAGTTACTATAGTAACTCGGGCCGCGGGCCCCTGTTACTATAGTAACAGACTGTACTTACATTCCTGGTTCCGGATCGCAGCGAATGTCCTGACATCAAGCGCTGTGCGCAGCGCATGACGTCACAGCGCTATGCGCCGCGCACAACATCGAGAGGACAGGACCTCCGCCGCGGCTGAAGAGGAAGGTAAGATTACTTGCCCTGACTGCTAAAGCTGACTGGCGGGGTCCGACTCCCTGGACCCGCCAATCAGCTGTTTTGAAGGGGCCGCAGCACTCGTACGAGAGCTGCTTCCCCTTCATTCCGGTCACTTCATTCCAGTCACACTGTGAATCGGTGTCGGCGATTCACAGTGTGAGCGAGTAGTGAAATGAAGGGGAAGCAGCTCTCGTACGAGTGCTGCGGCCCCTTCAAAACAGCTGATTGGCGGGTCCCGGGAGACGGACCCCGACACATCAGCTATTGATGGTCTATCCTGAGGATAGGCCATCAATGTTTAGGGACTGCACAACCTCTTTAAGCCTACGATGTAGCAGGCTTAGAGGGCCCACAGATTGTGTGATCCTGTCTGCTGGGCCCTGTATCTAAGACAATCACATGGTAGGCTTAGATACATGGCCCATATGTGATCCTGTCTGATGGGCCCTGTATATAAGCCTACCACACGGTAGGTTTAGATACAGGGCCCCAGCACACAGTAATCTTATACTGTATAAGATTACTGTCTGCTGGACCCTGTATCTAAACAGCAATCTATGCCAAATTCCAACACGGTAATGGGTGCAAGCAGGTAATCCAGATCCGTGGCTTATAATGCATAAATGAAAGAAATCCCACAGCACTTCAATCAACTGAATAAATCACATACTTTTTGGAACCATCGGAGTGCTGTGGAATTTCTTTTATATATATATATATATATATATATATATATATATATATATATATATATAAGCTGGGGAAAACGATACTTGTTGCACAGGAATATAAACCATAGATATACAGTATGTATACACATATTGTACTTTTAATAATGCCTTAATTCAATTAAACTGATTAGGAAGAGTGAAACCACAAGCAAGTGTATTTTTCTAAATTTATTTTATGAAGTCCAAAAACTAAAATACAATTTTTAAAGAGAAAGATTTTGTGATTTTTTTTATGCCGCCTCCAGGAATATTGTAAAAAAAAAAAGAAAAGGCGGTGGCTTAGTGGGAGGGATGGGGCCACTGAAGGCCGATAAACGTACTATAATTACTATTGTTTACTATAAATGTACCTAGCTCGGGTAGAGATTTTATTTTCTGGTGCCTGGCCAGAGATGCGCCGATAACAATAACGTATGACGGCATGATCAATGAAAATAAACAGAAACAAGTGATATGTGATGATAATTGCCCAGTGTAAGCAGCCTTTACTATCCAACATACACCTATACATGCCCAATATCTGTGTTCCATGACAACCAGAGTCTGCAAAGCACTAAAAGTATACAGGCTACCATAAACAGTAGCCTGCATTCGACTGACTTTATTCTCTGATTTCTACTACTGCTTCCTAATAATACGAATGTTTTAGGATCATTACTATGTATGCAATTCCCTAATATGATCCTTAAAGTGGTTCCAACCCAGAGCTTTACAACAATAGTAATCACAAAACAAGCACGTATTAAAGAGGCTCTGTCACCAGATTTTGCAACCCCTATCTGCTATTGCAGCAGATAGGCGCTGCAATGTAGATTACAGTAACGTTTTTATTTTTAAAAAAACGAGCATTTTTGGCCAAGTTATGACCATTTTCGTATTTATGCAAATGAGGCTTGCAAAAGTACAACTGGGCGTGTTGAAAAGTAAAAGTACAACTGGGCGTGTATTATGTGCGTACATCGGGGCGTGTTTACTACTTTTACTAGCTGGGCTTTCTGACGAGAAGTATCAGCCACTTCTCTTCAGAACGCCCAGCTTCTGGCAGTGCAGATCTGTGACGTCACTCACAGGTCCTGCATCGTGTCGGCACCAGAGGCTACAGTTGATTCTGCAGCAGCATCAGCATTTGCAGGTAAGTAGCTACATCGACTTACCTGAAAACGCCGATGCTGCTGCAGAATCATCTGTAGCCTCTGGTGCCGATGTGTCCTCGCTCGTCTGACACGATGCAGGACCTGTGAGTGACGACACAGCGTGATCTCTGGAGAACACGGCTGTGTCTGCACTGCCAGAAGCTGGGCGTTGTGAAGAGAAGTGGATGATACTTCTATACACAACGCCCAGCTAGTAAAAGTAGTAAACACGCCCCGATGTACGCACATAATACATGCCCAGTTGTACTTTTACTTTTCAACACGCCCAGTTGTACTTTTGCAAGCCTCATTTGCATAAATACGAAAATGGTCATAACTTGGCCAAAAATGCTCGTTTTTTAAAAATAAAAACATTACTGTAATCTACATTGCAGCGCCTATCTGCTGCAATAGCAGATAGGGGTTGCAAAATCTGGTGACAGAGCCTCTTTAACCCGTTAGTGACCGCCAATACGCCTTTACGCTGAGGGCTGGGAGCGTCCCTGCTCTGCCGCGTGAGATCGATATTAGTATCGATCTCACCTGTTTAACCCTTCAGATGCGGTGCGCAATAGCGAGCACCGCATCTGAGTGGTTTTGGAGAGAGGGAGGGAGCTCCCTCTCTCCCCACCGACACCCGGCGATAAGATCGCCGAGTGTCTGTGTCTCTAATGGCAGCCGGGGGCCTAATAAAGGCCCCCAGGTCTGCCTGGAGCGAATGCCTGCTAGATCATGCCTCTGGCATGACCTAGCAGATGCCTGCCCGTTTTAAACGGACAGGCAGTAATACACAAAAGTATTGCAGTGTATTATAATAGCGATCGCATAATCGCATATTATAGTCCCCTAATGGGACTAGTAAAAAAGTGAAAAAAAAGTTTAATAAAGTTAATTTTAAAAAAAAATGTGAAAAGAAATGAAAAACACAGCTTTTCCCCTTACAAAATGCTTTACTATTAAAAAAAGAAAATAAAGTAAAAAAGTTACACATATTTGGTATCGCCGCGTCCGTAACGACCCCGACTATAAATCTATTACATTATTTAACCCGCACGGTGAACGCCGTAAAAAATGTAATAAAAAACTATGGAAAAATTGCTGTTTTCTGTGAATCCTGACTTAAAAAAAATGTGATAAAAAGAAATCAAAAAGTCGCATCTACTCCAAAATGGTACCAATAAAAACTACAAGTCTTCACGCAAAAAAAAAGCCCTCACACAACCGCATCGGCGAAAAAATAAAAACGTTACGGCTCTTCAAATATGGAGACACAAAAATAAGTCATTTTGAAAAAAAAGCGTTTTTACTGTGTAAAAGTAGTAAAACATACAAAAAGTATACAAATTTGGTATCGTTGCAATCGTAACAACCCGCTGAATAAAGTTATTGTGTTATTTATATCACACGGTAAACGCCGTTGATTTAAGACGCGAAAAAGAGTGGCGAAATCTCAGGTTTTTTTCTATTCCCCCCCAAAAAAAAGTTAATAAAAGTTAATCAATAAATAATATGTACCTAAAAATGGTGCTATTAAAAAGTACAACTTGTCCCGCAAAAAACAAGACCTTATACAGCTATGTCGACGCAAAAATAAGAAGGTTATAGCTCTTGGAATGTGACGATTGAAAAACGTAAAAAATAGCTTGGTCATTAAGGTCTAAAATAGGCTGGTCATTAAGGTGTTAAAACCGGGGGGAAAATGGCAATAAAACACAAATATAAAACTAAAAAGGCTGTAAAATCCTAAAACCAAATCCAAAATGACCATCCCTAATAATAACAACAAGCCTTGTATGGCTGCCCCAAAGCCTGTTGACTAAACATGCCTGCAAATGAAAAATGTGCTTATGGAAAATCAGAAACAACAGACACATCACTCAACCTAAATGATACAGAACTTAAGAAAGAGAGGGGAAAAAAACAAGTTAATGCATATAAAGCTTTGACTCCCTAAGACACCTGCAAACAGAAGCTTCAGTTACAGGAAGCAGATATCAATAGATCAAACAGACAAGTCACAGAAAAGTTCAGCCCCTGCTAGCTGACCTAGAAACTGTTTGCAAAGGATTTAACAGCTGAATCATGTTTTTAAGACAAATGTACCCGTACTTATAGAAAATTTCTGTCTTCTGTCTTTGAGTAGGACTGTGCAAAAAAATACAAGAATGATGCGGTTAGCAATGACCTTCACCAAGTGTTATATAAAATGTCCTACTCGCCATATCCACATTAACAAAGTACAGTACAATGCATGTGAACGCCATTCACATCATGTGCAACAAATCATTGCATATATATATACCTGCCAACACACCCATTGTACTGTACTGACCTGTAATTCGGTCTTCAAAATAAGCGAGGCTTAAATTTGCATAAAAAGAAAAATTTCTAGACTGTGTATGGAAAAGTTATATAACAGAGCATGGGTGAACCTTAAAATATCTCATGATTTGTGAGGTATAGCTGACTTGAAGACAGCATGCCTAGCAGTGGCGTCACTAGCACCAGGCTTTTGGGCCCCAATGGTGTAGATATAGGGGTTGCAGCGGTCACAATTGCGACCGGGTCCTGAAGCCGGGGGGCCCGCGCAGGGGCGTAACTAGGAAAGACTGGGCCCCATAGCAAACTTTTGACTGGGGCCCCCCCTCCCCTGGGTGTCACACAACCCCCCCCCCTCTTGTAGATAGTGTCTTTTTTACAAACCCCCCCTTTTGATAACGTCATACAGCCCCCTGTAGATAACGCCATACAGCCCCCCTGTAGATAACGCCATACAGCCCTTTGTAGATATCTACAGAGGGGGCTGTATGGCGCTATCTACAGGGGGGCTGTATGGCGCTATCTACAGGGGGGCTGTATGGCGCTATCTACAGGGGGCTATATGGCGCTATCTACAGGGGGGCTGTATGGCACTATCTACAGGGGTGCTGTATGGCGCTATCTACAGGGGGCTGTATGGCGCTATCTACAGGGGGACTGTATGGCGCTATCTACAGGGGGAACTGTATGGCGCTATCTACAGAGGGGCCTGGATGGCGTTATCTAGAGGGGGGACTATATGGCGTTATCTACGGGGGGGACTGTATGGCGTTACCTACAGGGAGTCTGTATGGCGTTCCCTACAGGGGGGGTCTGTAGGGAACGCCATACAACCCCCCTGTAGGGAACGCCATACAGCGTCCCCCCTGTAGGGAACGCCATACAGCGTCCCCCCCTGTAGGGAATGCCATACAGCGCCCCCCCTGTAGGGAACGCCATACAGCGTCCCCCCCCTGTAGGGAACGCCTTACAGCATCCCCCCCTGTAGGGAACGCATACAGCGTCCCCCCCTGTAGGGAACGCCATACAGCGTCGTCCCCCCTGTAGGGAACGCCATACAGCCCCCCCGTAGATAACGCCATACAGCCCCCCTGTAGATAACGTCATACAGCCCCCCTGTAGATAACGCCATACAGCCCCCCTGTAGATAACGCCATACAGCCCTTTGTAGATATCTACAGAGGGGGCTGTATGGCGCTATCTACAGGGGGGCTGTATGGCGCTATCTACAGGGGGGCTGTATGGCGCTATCTACAGGGGGGCTGTATGGCGCTATCTACAGGGGGGCTGTATGGCGCTATCTACAGGGGGGCTGTATGGCGCTATCTACAGGGGGAACTGTATGGCGCTATCTACAGAGGGGGCTGTATGGCGTTATCTAGAGGGGGGACTATATGGCGTTATCTACGGGGGGGACTGTATGGCGTTACCTACAGGGAGTCTGTATGGCGTTCCCTACAGGGGGGTCTGTAGGGAACGCCATACAGCCCCCCTGTAGGGAACGCCATACAGCGTCCCCCCCTGTAGGGAACGCCATACAGCGTCCCCCCCTGTAGGGAATGCCATACAGCGCCCCCCCCTGTAGGGAACGCCATACAGCATCCCCCCCCTGTAGGGAACGCCATACAGCATCCGCCCCTGTAGGGAACGCATACAGCGTCCCCCCCTGTAGGGAACGCCATACAGCGTCGTCCCCCCTGTAGGGAACGCCATACAGCGTCCCCCCTCCCAAAAAAATGCGACCTACAGTGTGTCCTAATAAAAGACATGTATCCCCTATCCACAGAATAGGGGAGACATGTGTGATCGCTGGCAGCGATAGGGAGAACGGGGGACCGAAAGTCCCCCTGAAGTTCTCCATGACTAACCAATGATTTCTGGCGTCTGCGCAGCTCTGTAGAAATGAATGGAGCGCTGGTCACGCATGCGCACAAGCGGGACCGGCGCTCCATTCATTTCTACGGAGCTGCCGACACAGACCCCGGATGTCCGAGGTTTGTGATGGAGAACTTCAGGGGACTTTCAGTCCCCCGTTCTCCCTATTGCTGCAGGCGATCACACATGTATCCCCTGTCCTGTGCATAGGGGATACATGTCTTTTGTTTAATGTCAGAGCGGGGAGATACCTCCCTGCTCTGCCGTACTGTTCAGTGGCGTCCCACTGTAGCAGCCATAGCGGCTGCTAGCGGAGCCTCCGGCCATGGTGTGGGCCCGTGCCGGCGGGCGACACGGGCCCCCTCATGCCACGGGCCCCGTAGCAGCCGCTACTGCTGCTACGGCGGTAGTTACGCCACTGGGTCCGCGGCCCCCCCGCACCACATCTAGAAATAGTTAGTGTAATAACTGGGGCCTATGTAATAAAATATACGGGCCCCTGTTACTATAGTTGTAACAATATACTTACCCTTCTCATTCCCGAGCACAGCGGAGGTCCTGACGTCTTCCCGTATCATGACGTCACAACGCTGAGTCCCCAAAGTGGAGGGTAAGTATAACGTTACTGTCTGCTGGGGCCCTGTATCTAAGCCTACCATGTGGTAGGCTTAGATATAGGGTCCAAGAGACAGTATCACACATGGGCCCTGTATCTAAGTCTACCACATGTGTTACTAATGTTGGTGTTTTTTGTGTTTGTGCTTATTTTACAGGTTTGGATGTGAGGACTACTTCGATGATGACTTTTTTATTTTCAATAAAATGAATAACGAGGGTTGTGTGGGGGTTTTCTATTGCAATAAAATATTTTTTCTATGTCTTTGTATTTTTTTTAAACTTTACTACTACCGCCTTAGGAATGGCCGCTGGCAGATTGACAGCGTCCATTACTAAGGTGGGGCTTAGTGTTAGCCGATGAAAAGGCTAACACTGACCAACATTATTACCCTGATACCCACCACCACCAGGGGTGCCGGGAAGAGCCGCGTACCATACAGTACACGACCATCTGTAGTGATGGTCGGGCACTGGGGCGGCCGCAGGCTGGTATTATGAGGCCAGGAAAGCCCAAAAATAGTGGGCCTTCCCATCCTGGTAATGCTAGCAGCCTACTGCTGCTATGTTGTATCAGGCTGGTTCCGAAAAATTGGGGGGGGGGGGGGGGGAACCCATGTCATTTAAAGAAAAAAATAATTAGATAAAAACTATGTGGTCCCCCCAATTTTTCATAACCAGCCAGATACAACACAGCAGCAGCAGCAGGCTAGCATACCAGGGTGGTAATGGCCATTGTTTTTGCTTTCCGAGTCTAATAATACCAGTCTGCGGCCGCCCCGCTACTCGAGTATCACTACAGATAATTGGGTACTGGATGACACCCGGCTCTTCCCGATACTCCTGGTAGCGGTGGGCACCGGGATAATAATGGGGGTTAGTGTTTAAAACAAATACAAGGACATAGAAAAACTATTTTATTGAAATAAACAACCACCACACAACCCTCGTTAACCATTTTATTGAGATAAAAAAACTCAGAAGCATTCCAATAACCGAACCTGTAAGAAAAAACACACAAATAATTAATAACAGGTAAATAAGCAAAGCAATTCTTATTCTTACCTTTCCTGGGTCCAGCGCTGGAGCAGCAATATCAGCGAGCTTGGCCCTATATCTATAGTTATAGGGTCATAGTGCTACGGATAAGCTGTATCATATATATATATATATATATATATATATATATATATATATACATACACACACACACACACACACACACACACACACATATACGTACACGTACACACATGTTTTTAGGGGGGTAAACATATGTCCCGGGGCTTGTGCCCCTGATTTTTTAAGATGCTAGCAACCCCCCTGATGCCTAGTCTGTGTAACGTCTGTGGTCGCTGAAAACGAACTCCTTCCATCCGGTCTACGCCCTTCTCTCCAGAGATGTCCGTACATGCGGTCGTCCTGTTCCCCAGTGACCACTAGGGTGCGCTCGCAAGCTCAGTCAGCTTTGGAGCGCACACTGGTTTGAGATTGAGCTGATTGCTTCCAGAGCACCTGGACTATAAGAAGGGCTCTGCCCATTCCTATCTTGCCTGAGCGTTGTTGTCGTTATCCTTGTATGTCTATGCAAATGGTCTCCTAAGTGTTTTCAAGTTCCCAGTGTTCCCCGTTCCTGCTACCTGTAACCTGTATCCTGAGCTATCCTGGTCAAGTGCCGTGTTGAGCTGAAGTCATGCTGTGCTGTGTTCCACGCCTGTCCTGCTACACCACGCCTGGCGCCTGCCTGCTGCCTAGTCCCAGCCGAGCCTGTCTTGCTACTGTCTGAGCTACCACAGGTACACTATACGAACTATAGACTCTGACCTGCGTCCTGTTGGCCAGCTGCCATACTATCAAGGCGGTACGGCCCAGTGGGTCCACGTACCCTTCGTGACAGTCTGTCGCACAGTTCTTCCAGTTTTGCATTACAATGCAAATGGTATAATTCAAATGTCACTAAATCCACATGGAACATGTGCATTTCATGACTATTTCTGTAGTCTGCTGCATGTGAACATGGTTTGAGAGTACAATAATATGTTGGGAAAAAAAGAAATACATTAGCAATAAGCTATCAGTGTTTGGAGTTATAGGAAAGATTGGACTGGCCCACCAGGTTCTGACACAATTGGGCCTGTTGGTTTCGACCCCACCCAGAAATCACTCACTGCTGGAGTTTATCACTTTTTTGGGTTATTACACAGATTACGAATGATAACAGTCACGTTTTCTGATGCCACTTAAAGGGGTTGTCCAGTTTAAAATACCAATTTCCCTACACAGTATTAGGGAATTCTGAGATAATAGAGGGGGGATCTTATGTTCAGGATCCTCGTCTCTTTGCCAGAGTGGAGAGTGGTTACAAAGTCTCGCTCTGGAGGACTTATCTTGTCCTCCATTACACAGACAACCTATTGATATGCTCACTGTGTAGGCTTAATTTGCCCTGTGTTGGCGCTGCAGGGAAATCGAACACTTATTGAGAGATTCCCCCACAGAATACAGCTGATCGCTGGGGGTCCCTGAAGGTCAAAACTTTGTGATCAGCCTATTGACAGGGGGCCCTTTTACATGGGTCAATTATTGGGCAAACAAGCATTCACAGAATGTTTGTTCCCGATCATTGCCCTGTGTAAACAGGGCAATGATTAGCTGATGAATGAGGAAACACTCGTTCATAGGCTGATTTTATTGTTTCTGCAGCCTAAAATATTATCGTTATCGGCAGCACATCTCCCTGTGTAAATAGGGAGATGTACTGCCGACATGATAGAAATGTATGGGGACGGGTGATCGAATTAACGATCAACGAGCTGTCTCGATTATTGGCTGATTGCATTGTTTTAAATGCCCCAAATACTATCATTGTCAGCAGCACATCTCCCTGTGTAAAGAGGGACAAGATAGGAATTGTCTGGGGACGAGCGATCGTAGTAAATAGCACGGGGACTAGCTCCTTGTAAAAGGTGCAAATGTGCACCGATCAACGTGCTGTCTCGTTGATCGGCATTCATATACACGGCCCATGTTGAGCCGTGTAAGAGCACCTTAACAAGTAGGGATTGTGCAAAGCGGAGTACCCTGTTAAAGTGATCAGGCGCTTGTTCGGTATTGCTGAGGGTCAGTTCCTAGGAATACCTCAGTCCAACACTAGTTACAGGTTGGGGGCATCTAGCTCCTTCGGTCTTGTTCGTGCTAAGGAGGCCTGGCCTGGCTTTTAACCTGCCATAGACATACAAAGAGGCCTTTGTCACATAACTTTACTTTCACTACATCCATAGTCCATTGCCCATAGAAATTCTGAGGTGGTCACAGATATCTTAACTACATGTTCGCAACTTGCATTACTTTGCAGGTTATACGCATGTTAGCTCACATACTGGGTGAGTGACTAGTTCATGCAGCGTTATTTATATTTTTCCTAGCCACCACAAGGGGCTGGTCCGGTATCTATTGTGTCACTTCTCCCATTCCATTTAAATTCTAAGCCCTTATGGGCAGGGACCTCTTTACTTTTGTCTCATTGTTTGTTCATTTATTTTGAGTACTTTGTCATTTCACATGTTTGTTATTTCTCCAATTGCAACATCAACAAACTGGAAAAAACCCAACTTGTTGTATACTGCACACTCACAAAGTTATATAGATGAAAAATATATATATAAAGATTTATTAGGTCAACTGTGTACAACAATCAATAAAAAACGTATTCCCCAATTGTAATGTGCTGTAGAATATGTTGGGGCCAAATTAATATGGGTAATTATTATTATTATCATTATTATTATTATAGGAATAGCACAGTTTTTGACTGAACAATGTTTTATAACTCCACCTTTGACATGGCTCTTCAATGCGGCAGAACAAAATTTACCTTTTTGATCATCGTTTCCTCTACATGTACACCCCTGGGCTAAAGCTGGCCATACACATTAAAGACAAATGTACCAAAACTTTGCCCAATGATTTCATGTGAATAGGGGGCTTCCAATTGCCGCCCAATGGAAGATATTTGGCTGAGAGCTATCTCATGCATATGGCCGGATTCATATAACAGTTGTCAGATTGTGAGCGATTCCTGACTATAGCAGGTGAAATCCACCGACAACATCTAAGGTCTCTGAGCATTCAACTAGATTGTTTGTCTGTCACTTTAATCTGAACACTGACTATGTGATCTTTTGGAATCTGTTGTCTCACATTGCATAGTATAATATATTAGTAAATTAATATGCAGTATCAATTACAAATTATGTTTTTACATTCAACCATAATATTATTTGTTTCTATGTACATTATTGTAACACGTTGCTGAATTAATGCTCCTACCACTTCGTTTGCTATTAATCCCTTGAAGAGATGTCACGAATAGTTCCGTCGCTGCCGCCAAGGTATTAGCGCAATGCAACGTAACAGTATGTGATGGTGGTGGCGTGGGCTCTGAATCTGAGCTTGTGCCATCATCTGGGATTTCTGGGATTTGCAAACTTCTATCAGCAGTTCATCCTGAACTTCTCATCTCTGACTGCTCCAATCTCGGCCCTCACCAAAAAGGGGGTGAACGCCAAAGTCCGGAGGCAGAATCTGCGTTTTCTGATCTCAAGATCGCTTTCCCCTTAGCATGTGTTCTCCATCACCCTGATGCTTCTCAGCAATTTCTTCTGGAGGTAGACGCCTCTACTATAAGTGCAGGAGCACTACTGTGCCAAAAGAATTTCAAAGGCAAGTTGGTGGCTTGTGGCTTCTTCTCAAAATTATTCTCCCCAGCAGAACGCAACTATTCCATCGGGGATCGGGAATTGCTGGCCGTCAAGTTGGCCTTAGAGGAGTGGAGACACTTGCTGGAGGGTGCTATACAGACCACAAGAACCTCATATAACTACAATTGGCCCAACTGTTACATCCACGCCAGGCCAGATGGTCGTTGTTCTTTGCCCGATTTCAGTTTTTTCTTCACTTCCGTCCTGCAGACAAGAATGTGAAGGCAGACGCCCTGTCTCGCTCCTTCGAAACCAATTGCTCTGAGGAGACTCCTCAATACATAATAGATCCTTCTAGGATTATTGCTGCTAACCCCCTGCAAATCAGAGACATTCCGCCTGGAAAGACTTTTGTGCATCTTGCTGACAGGAAGAAAATTCTCCGCTGGGCCACAACTCTAAACTGGCTGGGCACTCTGGTGTTCGTAAGACACAGGATTTGATAGATCGTCACTATTGGTGGTCCACTCTGCCTGGTGATGTTGCGGACTATGTCTTGTCATGTACGAACTGTGCCTCGAACAAATCTACCTGCTTCAAACCTGCTGACCTGCCTGTTCCTGATGCCCCTTGGCAGCATATTTCGATGGACTTCATCACTGACCTTCCTTCTTCTGCTGGATGTACTACGATCTGGGTAGTGGTGGATCGTTTTTCAAAAATGGCACATTTTGTTCCACTGACTGGAAGGTCTGCCCCTCGCTTGGCAAATTTGTTTATTCTACACATCTTCCGGACTTCCTCTGCATATTGTCTCGGACTGGGGAGTACAGTTTACATCCAAGTTCTCGAGATCCCTGTGCAACCTGTTAGATGTAAAGCTGGACTACTCCTCTGCCTATCACCCACAGTCCAATGGTCAAGTGGAGAGGACCAATCAAATTTTAGAGAACTATCTCCACCATTTCGTTTCTGCCCAACACAACAATTGGGTGCAACTTCTGCCTTGGACGGAGTTCTCGTAGAATAATCACACAAGTGAGTCTACTGCCTCGTCTCCCTTCCTCATCATGTATAGCCAGCATCCTCGAGTTCCTCTCCCTGTGCCAGCCATGACTCAGGTACCAGCAGCCAATTCTTCTTTTGGGACGTTTATTCACCAAGCAGTGGGCCGCATGAAAGTGCATATATACAACACCAGAACCAAGCTCAGTACATATATACAGCATCAGAACCAAGCTCAGTGCATAAATACAGAACCAGAACGAAGCTCAGTACATAAATATAGCACCAGAACCAAGCTCAGTACATATATACAACACCAGAACAAAGCTCAGTACATATATACTGCATCAGAACAAAGCTCAGTACATATATGCAACACCAACACAAATACAGCTCAATTTAGTGCAACCCTTGCCGTATAGGTTTGTACGGCGTAAAACTACAGCTACCACCAGCATTTTCCGAACAATGGTATGCTGGGAGTTGCTCTTTTACAAAAAAAAAAATCATACCACCCATCATCTCGCTGCAGATCATACAGTGACTACACAATTGATTAGAGGCAGAATAAAAATTTACATTAAGAGACTCACCGGCGACTATCTCAGATTCTAGTTGTTCTTTTTCCCTTTTCTTCTCCATCTGGTCCAGTCTTCTATGACGAATTGTCCCGGCCACGGCCAATTTCTGCAGTTTGCCGCTCAGATGTCTTCAGCTTCTCACTTTTCAAACATTTCTGCACCTGTTAACGAAGATAAAATTCTCATGATGCCACACATTATGCCCTAAGTATAAATATAATAGTGCCATACACTGCACATCTAAGTATAATAGCACCATACACTGTCCCCATAGAGCCCCCTGTAGACAGTGCCCCCCATAGATAGTGCCCTACATAGATCCCCCTGTAGATAGTGCCCCACATAAAGCCCTCCCTGTAGAAAGTGCCCTACGAATAGCCCCCTGTATATAGTGCCCCACATATAGCCCGCTGTAGATAGTGCCCTACATATAGCCCCCTGTAGATAGTGCCCTACATATAGCCCCTGCATATAGTGCCCCACATATAGCCCCCCTGTAGATAGTCCCCCACATATAGCCCCCTTAAAATAGAGCCCCACATATAGCCCCCTGTATATAGTGCCTCACATATAGCCCCCTGTATATAGTGCCTCACATATAGCCCCCCTATATATAATGCCCCACATATGGTCCCCCTGTATATAATGCCCCACATATAGCCCCCCTGTATATAGTGCCTCACATAGCCCCCTGTATATAGTTTCCTACATATAGCCCCGACTGTAGATCGTTCCCTACATATAGCCTCCTCTATAGATTGTGTAACATATAGCCCTCCCCTCCTGTAGATAATGCGACACACACTTTTTAAGAATAAAACAACTTTACATACTCACCTTGATCCCGTTCCCGTGCTGTCCTGTGTCAATGCAGGCCTGCTCTATTCTGTGCAGGTGTGATGGAGCTGAACGATGCAAGCGGCACGATGACGTCATTGTGCCTCTTGTATCGTTGAAAGGCACTGATTGGCAGGGCAGAATGACTTGCCCCACCAATCAGCGCCTTCCAATAATGGTAGTGAAACGATGACGTCATCGTTCTGCTAGCGTAGTTGAAAGGCGCTGATTGAAAGGGCAGAATGATTTGCTCCGCCAATCAGCGCTTTTCAACAACGGAAGCAGCGCCAGTCGTCGAAAGGCACTGAATGGTCGGGCATGGCACGTTCCCGGCCATTAAGCTCTTATGCATGTAATTGTTTTATAGACGCAGGTACAATTAGTGCATGAGGGGGTGGCTCGTCTCGCATCATGGACGGTGTGGACCTGATCGGAAACACCGAAGAAATAAAAGAGCCAACTTGGATACATTTCTGCGGAAACACCAAGACCCCTCGCTTGCAGGCAAGGGTAACCATTACTCAGGGGATGTTAAGGATCATGTTCATAAAGCAGAATCTGATGAGGATAGTAATACCTCTGAAGCAGCTACTAGATCTGACATTTGTCACCTTTCCAAGGTATTTTTTAAAAAATGTCTCGCTGAAGCTCTCTCTCCCTGTGTTAATGGGAATGTGTCGTAAATTTAAATATTTTTTTAAGGAAGTTACTTATTTTTATTATATGTTTAAAAATATTTTCTTTTTTCTTCCACAAGGTGGGAAGTATTAAAAATGAAATAATAATTTGCCAAGTTTTCCTGTTGGCCACCAGAGGGAGCACTTCCCAGAATTACAGCAAGGTGAATCAGGCAAAGCAGCCTGCCTTACAGCTGCTGTAAATGTGGGATGGAGACTCACCCCCTCCCTATTTTTGAATACAAGCCTGTCAATGGTGTCTTCAAATTGCTAAGCTTTGTCCAGCTCTCATTTTGGGAATGCTTTTACAATGTCAGCTGGCAGAACCTATAGGACACACTAAAAGGCTAAGAATGATGAAAGTCAAGAGAGAGACCCTGTGGTGAATGTCTTTTCAGTTGACATGTTCACACGGCGTGTATTTGACGTGTTTTTTTGGCGCACTTTACGTGCTGAAAACTGCATAAAAAAAACGCTTTATTACGCTTTTCATTTACATAAATGGGAAAGCACACTGTTAGTACTTACAATGCGCTTTTTTTACACACGTGTTTTTAAAAAACGCGTTGTGTAAATAAAGAAGCGTCAAATGCGCAGTACAGAGCTAGACGGAAGAGGCAGGGAATGTAACGAATGGCTTACGTTTGATATGTCCTATGCCCTGTAGCTGCCATATTCCATCTGTGTATGTGTCGTTAAGAGACACATACACAGATGAAAGAAACTTGGCAGCCCCAGTAGTGTAAAAAAGTGTTAATAAAAAAAACTTTTTATGTGAATAAATAAAGTAAATATAATATTTTATAAAATAAAAACACAGAAATTAATTAATAAATCATGACACCTTTCCTTTAAAGGAATTATCTGATATTAAAACAGAAATGAAACATATAGGTAGAATCGCTCGATACCACCCAATAGGCTATTATATTACGCAGTGATGTCGTGCAAACCAACATCCTACCACAAGAAGACCATATCAACTATGCTTTCCTCATGATAGAGGACCAAGTAAATCGCAGTCGAAGAAGAAATATACGATTCAGAGGCATACCGGAAAATGTCGCACATGAAGCACTACCATCTGCCGCTATGTCTATGTTTTCTGATCATCTGGGGAAGAAAAGGTACAGAAAATAACTGTGGAAAGGATCCATAGGGTGTTACGCCCCAAACTTGCTGCGACAGATCCATCGAGGGATGTCATTGGTGGGCTCCTGCGCTACGTTGATACTGCCGAATTACTCCAAAAGCCAGAAAACGTTCTTCAGTTACGTATGAAGGCTCACAAATTTTATTCTTTCAGGATATAGCAGCCATGGCCGGCCTTAGCTATGTTCGGTCGCACAGGGCGCCAGCCGCCACACTGCAAGAGGGGTGCCAGCAGGTGTGTGTATCCCCACGCCGTTGCAACTACCAGCGGGGATACACACACTAACTGCAGGCGCCTTTCCACCCGGGCACTTCTTTACTTAGTAGCCGTCGCTACCGCTGTAGCAGCCATAGCGGCTGCTAGCGGTGACACGGGGCATGAGGGCGGTGGCGCCGCTAGCACCTGCTGTGGCTGCTATAGCGGTAGCTACGGCACTATAGCAGAGCAGGGAGGTATCTCCCTGCTCTTGCAGTCTACTAGCGCCACTGTAGCTCCCTGAAGGAGCGGAATCCCCGTGTGGCCGGGGATTCCGCTCCTGGAGCGCTGCTTGATGTCTCTGTCCATATATGGACAGTGACATCAGGGGAAACTCCTGAAGCGGAATCCCTGGTCACAACCTTGCAAACTCGACCACCAGGGATTCCACTCCAGAAGAAGCCAATGACGTCATGGACACAGACGACAGGAGCTTCTCCTGGTGTGGAATCGACGGTCATAGCGTCTGCAACGCTGTGGACGGGGATTCCGCTTCAGGAGTTTTCCCTGATGTCATTGTCCATATATGGACAGAGGCATCAAGCAGCGCTCCAGGAGCGGAATCCCCGGCCACACGGGGATTCCGCTCCTTCAGGGAGCTACAGTGGCGCTATCTTTACTGGAAGGGGGTTGCTATCTACAGGGGGGCTGTGGGCTGTGTGGCACTACCTACAAAGGACAACTGTGCAGGAGCACACAAAATACCCAGCTTTCCCGGGTATCAAAAAAAAAGTGTGGAAATAAACTAAGATATAACTTTTATTTAATCTAGCTAAAAGGATTAATCCTTTAGCTAGACTAAATAAAAGTTATATCTTAGTTTATTTCCACACATTTATATGATAGCTGGGAAAGCTGGGTATTTTGTGTGCTCCTGCACAGTTGTCCTTTTTTGAATGTCTATTGACTGCCAGCTATCAGGGTAATTTCATAGTCCTTGCACTACCTACAAGGGGGCTGTGGGCAGTGTGGCACTACCTACCAGGGAGCTCTGGGCAGTGTGGCACTACCAACCAGGGGGCTGTGGGCTGTGTGGCACTACCAACCAGGGGGCTGTGGGCTGTGTGGCACTACCAACCAGGGGGCTGTGGGCTGTGTGGCACTACCAACCAGGGAGCTGTGGGGCACTAACAACCAGGGGGCTGTGGGGCACTACCAATTAGGGGGCAGTGGGCTGTGTGGCACTACCTACCAGGGGGCTGTGGGCAGTGTGGCACTACCTACCAGGGGGCTGTTGGCTGTGTGGCACTACCAACCAGGGGGCTGTGGGCTGTGTGGCACTACTAACCAGGGAGCTGTGTGGCACTACCTACCAGGGGGCTGTGTGGCTCTACCAACCAGGGGGCTGTGGGCTGTGTGGCACTACCAACCAGGGGGCAGTGGGCTGTGTGGCACTACCAACCAGGGGGCTGTGGGCTGTGTGGCACTACCAACCAGGGAGCTGTGGGGCACTACCAACTAGGGGGCAGTGGGCTATGTGGCACTACCTACCAGGGGGCTGTGGGCTGTGTGGCTCTACCAATCAGGGGGCTGTGGGCTGTGTGGCTCTACCAAACAGGGGACAGTGGGCTGTGTGGCACTAACAACCAGGGTGCTGTGGGCTGTGTGGCACTACCAACCAGGGGGCTGTGGGGCACTACCAACCAGGGGGCTGTGGGGCACTACCAACCAGGGGGCTGTGGGGCACTACCAACCAGGGGGCAGTGGGCTGTGTGGCACTACCAACCAGGAGGCTGTGTGTCACTACCAACCAGGGGGCTGTGGGGCACTACCAACCAGGGGGTTGTGGGGTACTACCAACCAGGGGGCCGTGGGGCACTACCAACCAGGGGGCTGTGGGGCACTACCAACCAGGGGGCTGTGAAGCACTACCATACAGGGGGCTGTGCGGCACTCCCTACAGGGGGCTGGGCGGCACTCCCTACAGGGGGCTGTGCGGCGCTATCTACAAGGGGGCTGTGCGGCGCTATCTACAAGGGGGCTGTGTAGTGCTATCTACAAGGGGCTGTGTGGCGCTACCTACAAGGGGGCTGTGTGGCGCTACCTACAAGGGGGCTGTGTGGCGCTACCTCCAAGGGGTCTATCTGGCACTACCAAACAGGGGGCTGTGGGGCACTACCAACCAGGGGGCTGTGGGGCACTACCAACCAGGGGGCTGTGGGGCACTACCAAGCAGGGGGCTGTGGGGCACTACCAACCAGGGGGCTGTGGGGCACTACCAAGCAGGGGGCTGTGGGGCACTCCCTACCAGGGGGCTGTGGGCTGTGTGGCACTACCAACCAGGGGGCTGTGTGGCACTACCAACCAGGGGGCTGTGGGGCACTACCAACCAGGGGCTGTGGGGCACTACCAACAAGGGGGCCGTGGGGCACTACCAACCAGGGGCCGTGGGGCACTACCAACCAGGGGGCTGTGGGGCACTACCAAGCAGGGGGCTGTGGGGCACTCCCTACTAGGGGGCTGTGGGCCGTGTGGCACTCCCTACCAGGGGTCTTTGTGACACTTTCTACCAGGGGGCTGTGCGGCACTCCCTACAGGGGGCTGTACGGCACTCCCTACAGGGGGCTGGGCGGCACTCCCTACAGGGGGCTGTGCGGCGCTATCTACAAGGGGGCTGTGCGGCGCTATCTACAAGGGGGCTGTGTGGCGCTATCTACAAGGGGGCTGTGTGGCGCTACCTACAAGGGGGCTGTGTGGCGCTACCTACAAGGGGGCTGTGTGGCGCTACCTACAAGGGGGCTATCTGGCACTACCAAACAGGGGGCTGTGGGGCACTACCAACCAGGGGGCTGTGGGGCACTACCAAGCAGGGGGCTGTGGGGCACTACCAAGCAGGGGGCTGTGGGGCACTACCAACCAGGGGGCTGTGGGGCACTACCAAGCAGGGGGCTGTGGGGCACTCCCTACCAGGGGGCTGTGGGCTGTGTGGCACTCCCTACCAGGGGTCTTTGCGACTCTTCCTACCAGGGGGCTGTGCGGCACTCCCTACAGGGGGCTGTGCGGCACTCCCTACAGGGTGCTGTGCGGCACTCCCTACAGGGTGCTGTGCGGCACTCCCTGCAGGGGGCTGATCGGTGCTATCTACAAGGGGGCTGTGCGGCGCTTTCTACAAGGGGGCTGTGTAGCGCTACCTACAAGGGGGCTGTGTGGCGCTACCTACAAGGGGGCTGTGTGGCGCTACCTACAAGGGGGCTGTCTGGCGCTACCTACAAGGGGGCTATCTGGCACTACCTACAAGGGGGCTGTCTGGCGCTACCCACAAGGGGGCAGTGTGGTGCTACCCACAAGGGGGCTGTGTGGCGCTACCTACAAGGGGCTGTGTGGCGCTACCCACAAGGGGCTGTGTGGCGCTACCCACAGGGGGCTGTGTGGCGCTACCTACAAGGGGCTGTGTGGTGCTACCAACCAGGGGGCTGTGGGGCACTACCAAGCAGGGGGCTGTGGGGCACTACCAAGCAGGGGGCTGTGGGGCACTACCAACCAGGGGGCTGTGGGGCACTACCAAGCAGCGGGCTGTGGGGCACTCCCTACCAGGGGGCTGTGGGCTGTGTGGCACTCCCTACCAGGGGTCTTTGTGACACTTCCTACCAGGGGGCTGTGCGGCACTCCCTACAGGGGGCTGTGCGGCACTCCCTACAGGGGGCTGTGCGGCACTCCCTGCAGGGGACTGTGCGGCACTCCCTGCAGGGGGCTGTGCGGCACTCCCTCCAGGGGGCTGTGCGGCGCTATCTACAAGGGGGCTGTGCAGCGCTATCTACAAGGGGGCTGTGTAGTGCTATCTACAAGGGGGCTGTGTGGCGCTACCTACAAGGAGACTGTGTGGCGCTACCTACAAGGGGGCTGTGTGGCGCTACCTACAAGGGGGCTGTCTGGCGCTACCTACAAGGGGGCTATCTGGTGCTACCTACAAGGGGGCTGTCTGGCGCTACCCACAAGGGGGCTATCTGGCACTACCTACAAGGAGGATGTCTGGCGCTACCCACAAGGGGGCTATCTGGTACTACCTACAAGGTGGCTGCCTGGCGCTACCTACAAGGTGGCTGCCTGGCGCTACCTACAAGGGGGCTGTGTGGCGCTACCTACAAGGGGCTATCTGGCACTACCTACAAGGGGGCTGTCTGGCGCTACCCACAAGGGGGCAGTGTGGCGCTACCCACAAGGGGGCTGTGTGGCGCTACCTACAAGAGGCTGTGTGGCGCTACCCACAAGGGGCTGTGTGGCGCTACCCACAGGGGGCTGTGTGGCGCTACCTACAAGGGGCTGTGTGGTGCTACCTATAGGGGGAATCTGTGAGTGGGGGGTTGATGGTCATTTTACTGTGAGTGGTGGGCTGATGGTCTTCAAGTGGTTTCCACCTCTGACCTCCAATTGAATAAATACCTGCGGTGCCCGTTTGGAGCTTTTTTTCCTGCGTCTTTTGCATTCGCTTCAACAGCTTAAGAAAAAACACAAAAAAAAAGGTCACACAACGCTGTCAGTTGCTGAAGGAATTTTGAGTCAGATTTTTTTTGCCTTACAAAAAACATGTGTGAACGTACCCTACGAGTGTAGTGCTTGTTGTTAGCCATTTTCTGTCTTTCTCAAAACAATTTTTGGTCGGGGGGCCCTGAGGAAATGTTGTTTTTACAGTGCTGCCTCGAGTCCGAAAAGGTTGGGAAACTCTGTACTAGGTTACAGGGTCCCATCATGGAGCAGCTCAGTTCGTCATGGGAACGAGGCCTAGGTGAGTACAATTTTTGTTTTTGTTTGGGGGCACTGTCTACAAGGGGGAGGTGCGGGGACTGTATGGCACGATTTACAAAAAGGAGGTGGGGAATTATGGCACTGTCTACAGGGAGGCTGTATGGCAAAATCTACAGGGGGGCACTATACTGTGTGGGGGCCACTAAGCGGACATTATACTGTGTAGGGGTACTACAGATGGCATAATACTGTGGGCACAATTAGAGGACAAAATACTGTGTCCTTGAAGGGGTTGTAATATATTATATTATTAAATATTATTATTATACTGTATGGGGGCACTAAAGGGGCATTATAATTTTTTTATGGGGCATTTGTTTTTAATGATGGGGTGGGGCGCCGGAAGATCATTTCGCACAGGGCGCCATCTATCTTAAGGCCGGCCCTGATAGCAGCAAGCACACTTGCAAAGTGGAGGTTTCTAAAACCGCTAACAGATGTGCTTAAGTCAAAGAAGATCTCATTTCAATGGTTGTTCCCGTTTGACCTGTCAGTATTATGCAATGGTAAACAGATAACTATAAAACATCCGTCAAAACCTGGCAAAGATTGGACATACCCACCAAAGGAAATTAGCTCATGGTTACCAATCAGGCCTCATACACCGTTTCCTGATTTGCCTAGCTATGGTGACTGGCTTACCTACACCAAAGGGAAGTCCCCTAAACGTAAACCAGCAGAGCCGAGTCTACCTGTAACTTGAAGACGCTTTTCCAAACTTGTTTCTACATACACCCTTCTCATAGGGTAGTGAAAGGCCCACTTGCACCATTTCCTCTGGTTTTTCAAGTCCTCCTCGAGGTTTCATGAGTTACCATTCAATAGTGTTGCGGTTTGCATTTTGCTCTTTTTTCCCTTACAGGTGCGGACTTGCCTTTTTTCTTAATACAGATGCTTCTTTCCACATTTGTCATTAGCTGAAATGTCGTATGTTTTATATTCTATATTTAACATTTCATATGTCATTTTCTACTCTTCATTTTTCTTTCGTGCATATTTTTGTGCACCTTATCTTTATATAGCACCATGGGAGTGCATGTTATCTTCTCAGAGTGCTCCACCTCTTTACTTTTTCATACAAGCTAGCGAGTATGTTTCATTTCTAATTCTACCTAACCCCTTTTTAAATACTCCACAAAATATGTAATTATGTCATATTGTTATCACCCCTTGTTGCCGCCCTTGGAGACGTTTGTTTCTATTACACACAAGAGTGGTGTTGTCAATGGCAACACATTATTAAACTTGAATTTGTTGTTTCTACGTATTTTTTGTATTTTCTTGTCTCTAGTGGTTTTGTACTTTTTGAGTGTGACTTGCTGACCCAGATGCTCTATATTCAATTACTGCATATTCAAAACCTATTTCCGTCATTTACATATATAGCTACTCTTTCTCACACCTCATTTCCCAAATGGTTTCACAAGACAAATTCCTCAGCATCTAGATGTATTAGTATACGTATTAGCAGGAATACCCCCTTTACTGCACTAACACATCAATCTGATCCGGATGCGAGGTTTACCTTTGTCAAAGGGATAATAGGGGATACATTGGTCACTTTCGCAAATTTATATGCGCCCAATGTGAACCCAGTCTCATGGATTGCAACTGATTTAGATGCTCTCCATTTGTTTGCCGAAGGTATGGTCATTGTTGGTGGAGATCTGAACTGTATATTAGATCCTGCCTTGGATACGACATCCAGAGCTCCCTCTCCTCTGAACTTGAGAACCTCCTGAATTTTAAAGCCGCAAAGGCCTTACAGAGATGCAAACATAAACATTATGCACACGGGGATAAGGGGTCTAAAGCCATGTCTGCAATAATAAAGAAGCAGAAAGAAATATCCGGCATAATATTGAAAGATGGTAGAATAGTTTCGGATACCTCGGAGATTGCAGCGGAATTTCATAAGTTCTATGCATCTCTATATAACCTCCTGGAAACTGACCCTAGTCTAACTATTCAAAACTATTCTAATCTGATATCGACCTTCTTAGGTTCTATACATCTCCCCAGCTTATCTTATCTTAGATCAGGAAGCTTTAATAGCCCCTTTCACGATTGAGGAGGTGTCCAAGGTCTTGTCATCCATACCAAGCGGTAAAAGCCTGGGCACTGACAGTCTTTCCATTTTGTACTTTAAAATCTTCTCTGAAATGCTTCTGCTTCATTTTCTATCACTATGTAACTCCCTGCTACAAGGATAGAGCCTCCCACGACAGATGGATGAAGCATTTATTACGTTAATACCCAAAGAAGGCAAATATCCGATGAAATGCACAAATTATAGACACATTTCGCTGTTGAATGTAGACACTAAGTGGTGGGCGAAACTTATAGCCCATAGAATATGTAGCATCCATGGCTGCGGACCGTCGGGTTTACTTACCCCCCGGCGGCCACGGCCATGGATCTGTCAGTGATATGTCAGAAGTTTTGATTGGTGGGGCTCCGAGTACTGAGACCCCTACCAATCTCTAAAACGAAGCAGCTGAAACGCTCGTGTGAGAGCTTAGCTGCTTCGTGTCTGTTTGGCTTTTTCCGGAAATTAATGTATCAGAGTACGGACTCAATGCAAAGTCTATGAGCCCATATTTCGATACATCAGCTGGAAAAAGCCAATCAAACATGAAGACTGAGAGCTCACACGAGCGCTTCAACTGCTTAGTTTTAGCGATTGCTGGAGGTCTCAGTGCTCGGACCCCCACCAATCAAAACTTCTGACATGTCACTATGACATGTCAGAAGTTTGTTAAACGTTAAACGTTTAGCTACACATTAAACGTTTATATAAAAAAAAATTATTGAGTTGTCCATGACTCCCTTGCGAGATGTTAATTGGCTAGAAACTTTCTTGTTAACACACCAACTCCCTAAGGGTCTTCTCTTCAATATTTATCAACAGCTACTTATGAAGTCAGGTCCGACTAAACCTTCTTTTTATAGCAGCTTGGGAAAGGGAACTGAATGGACCTGTGGGTGACCTCATCGTTCCCACCCAGCTTCTTTCACTGCAGACATACAGCGTGACATCACCCACCGGTCCTTCAACCTTGGCGTCGGACGAGAGAAGACAAATCGGCTCCAGGCGTCCGAGAGGGTACAGTTGAATCTGCAGCAGCATCACCGTGTGCAGGTAAACATAGTAAACTCCCTAGAGACAAGCATATTACCCTCTCGGACGCCTGGAGCCGATGTATCTTCTCTGTCCGACGCCAAGGTTGAAGGACCTGTGTGTGTGACGTCACGCTGTGTGTCTGCAGTGAAAGAAGCTGGGTGGGAAGGATGAGAAGTGTATGACGCTGATTTGTCAGCATCATACACTTCTATTCCCAACGCCCAGTTGGTAAAACCAGTAAACACGCCCCGTTGATAAAAACACAATACACGCCTAGTTGGTAAAACGAGAAAACACGCCCAGTTGTCCATTGAAAAGCTCATTTGCATAAATCTAAAATTGCTCATAACTTGGGCAAAAATGATCGTTTTTAAAAAAAAAACAACTTTGCTGTTATCTACATTGCAGCGCCGATCACATTCAATAGGAGATAGGGATTTTATAATCTGGTGACAGAGCCTCTTTAAGATTTTTCTTTATGATGTTCATATATTTAATTGGACTGAACGGCAATAAGAGGTTACGTTGTATCTTTCATTACGCAATCTTGCACGCTGTTGACATGATGTGGCACGAGTGCCAATACATTTTTATTGCTTTGTTCACATGTACATGTTTCAATAAAAAAAAAATGTACAAAAAAAAAAAATACAACTTGTCTCGCAAAAAAACATGTCCTTATACAGCTATGTTGATGGAAAAATAAAAAATGTATAGCTCTTTGAATGTGACGATGGAAAAACTTAAAAAATGTCATGGTCGTTAAGGTTTAAAATACATTTGGTATCAAGGGGTTAATATAAGGCTCTGTTTACACTAGTTTCATGACTTCTGTTTGTAAACGGGTCTGTTTTCTGACGGATCCGAACAGTGCACGAAAGTCCCTATTGACTTTAATGAGGTCAATCAGGGCTCCAGTAGTTTTGACAACAAGAATAGGCCTGCACTTGTCATCTTGCTGTATAGATTGTGAATGCTATCTCATAATCTTTAGAGGGAGAACTAGTTAATGGTAGCCCTATTGTACTTCTGAAAGCCTAAATAAGGGCAGATAGTAAAGGCCCTATTTCATACGATCGATACTCGTTTACAGGCCAGGAAGTCTGCCTGTGTAAAAGCAACCTTACACTATACACACAGATAAGGCTCTGTATATATATGTCCCTTGGCACTCTCTTTTGGAGGGGACTATACATCACATCCTGGAAACCATAATAATTTATGACATTTCCCTACCATTGATTGCAGCTGCCATAAAGCACGGACACCCTGCTGTATTGTTTATACAGAAAATACAGGAAGGAATTGTGTCTCTACAGTATGCCCCCCCATTAAAGTTTTGGAAAATAAAGAATAAATAGTAACAACATTTAAAACCAGAATGAACACATTATTAATCTTCTACAGACTTATATCTAATTTTTGGAACTGTAATAAAATACATGAGACAATCACATTCCCTTAAAGGCCAAAATTGGTTCGGTCCAATGGTTAAATACGCTAACTTTCAGGACAAAAGAATTTTGAAATATTGTTTTAATTTTATAATGTTTTCAAATTCTAAATCTATGATTACCTAATCCTAATCCCATACAGATTGCTCATGTAATTTCCATACATTGCATACATGAATCAGACATTAAAAGGAACTTTACAGCGAGGTGTAACTAAAAGGGCAGCCCAACAACTAGGCATGTTATAAACTATTATTTTTATTTTTTATTATTATAAATTGTCATCTGGTTCCAAGTCACGGCAAGTTATAAACCATCTCCACCCAGTGGAGGAATTGTAGAAATTATTCCATGAGCAATTAAGCTTCATTACATTAACATCCCAAATACATATTACATATATTAATCACAATTGTGTAATATAAAAAAGTAGGAAGGTGTCATTTTATCATTGGTGATTGAACTTTAAACATAGTTGCTATTTCAATTAGAATTTACTATTAGGTGTCAGATGGAGGGAAGTAAACATCAAACATCTGACCTCCTTAAATACTATTTCCATCAATAAATAATCAGAAAATAAAAGATTTGAAAAAAAAAGACAATAATTCATTAAGAGATGATTACCTTATAAGCGATAAACAATGGAAAGCTTCATTATAATAGAACTTCACTTCTAAAGACTCAGAGGGACGGCATTGCTAAAAGGTTGTATTGTTGAGCAGGTCAGGGGAAAAGGTTTTGGGAATTGATGACCTTTCCAGATAATCTAAATTGTTTAAAGCCCCCTTGCCAAATAAATGAGGGATTTTTTTTATTTTTGCCAGACAACTATTTAACTTTGTAAATCATGTGTCATGATGATGTGTTATCAGGCTGAGGCTTTTGATCAGTATGTCCGATTCCATCTGCAGAAAACACTGTAGGGCAGATTTATCAAAGTGTTGTAAGTGAAAAACTGGTTTAGGAGGGTCCTGAATCCCATCACTTTTGAATATTGTATTTCCTATGGGGCTTTGGGCAGGAATCAGTGTCTACTGAAAGAAAATTACAAATGTGCACCAGATCGGCTCTAACGTAGAACTTGTGCATGTTTCCGAACACCGAGTAGTAGTGGACACGTGTTCATGTAGCTGCATGATGGTTTGTTTTTTTGTGGGACATGTAATGTTTCTTAATGGTACCATTTTGGGGTACATTTAACTTATTAATTAACATTTCTATTTTTTGTGTGGCCTGTAATTCCCATTGACGTAGCTGTATGAGAACTTGTTTTTTGCAGGACTATACTACCATTTTGGAGTATATATCTCATTGATTCACTTTTTTAAATTGTGGAGGGAGGATGGGAAAAAAAACAGCAATTCCACCATGACAACTCATCAACGCATTGTGGGGACAACAATGGGATGACAGAGGGAGCCACGCTGGTGATGACTCGTGCATAACTTCTGTGCCCGTACCATTATCACGATGTAATAGTACTGAGGTTCACACGAAGAACCCGTTCACTGTGATGTACTGTCATGTCATGAGGCGTGAAGGGGTTAAAGCTTACCCATCATCTCATTTTCTTTAATAAATAAACAAATAGTACATGTGGATATATGAAACTTTGTAATATACTGTATATGAACAAAAGTATTGGGACACCAACACATTACACCTACAGGAGCTTTTAAGACATCCAATTCTAAATTCATAGGCATTAATATGAAGTTGTTCCCATAAAACAGCTTCCACTCTTCTAGGAAGGCTTTCTACACAATTTCGGAGTGTGTATGTGGAAATATTTGCCTATTCCTCCACAAAAGCATTTGTGAGGTCAGGCACTGATGTTGGACGAGAGGGCCTGGCTTGAAATCTCCGTTCTAGTTTATCCCTATAGCGTAATTCGTCACTCCACAGAACACTGTATGTTTCCACTCCTCCAGAGCCCAGTGGCCGCTTTACACCGCTCTATCCGACACCTGGCATTGTGCTTGGTGATGTAAGGCTTGCATACAGATGCTCGGACATGAAAACCCATGTCCCAAAGCTCCCGGGGTACAGTTTTTGTGCAGATGTTAATGTCAGAGGAGATTTGGAACTCTGCAGTTATTGAGTCAGCAGAGCATTGGCGACTTTTATGCATTATGCGCCTCGGCACTTGGCGACCCAGCTCTGTAACTTTACATTGAGTTGCTGTGGTTCCTAAATGGTTCAGCTGTACAATAATATCACTCACAGTTCATCATGGAATATCTAGGAGGGAAGACATTTTACAAACTGACTTGCTGCAAAGGTGGCATCCTTTTACAGTACCACGCTCGAATTCAGTGATATCTTTAGAAAGATCCATTCTTTAAGAAATGTTTGTAAAGGCAGACTGCGTGACAAAGTGCTTGATTTTATACACCCATGGCAATACGACTGAGTGAAACACCGGAATTCAATGGTTGAGAGGTGTGTCCCAATACTTTTCTCCATATGGTGTATAACAGGGGAGAGTAGCAACTTTCTCACCTTTCAGCAAGCTGTATTTCAACTTCCGTTAGCTGCAGTTTCTTTGCAGAATTTTCAGAAATCTCCTCAGTCCATCAATTGTAAAACAGTAAATAAAATAAAGGTGTAATGGCTGTGGCCGCGGATCGCCGCCGCTCGCCTCCGTCGGAGGCCCGTGACTGCAGACTCCTAGCCTCCTGCCAGCGTCTCCCTCTACCCAGCTTGTGCAGCCGTCCTGTCCTTGACTATGTGCTAGGGTGCGTCCTCGGCATTAAAGGGCCAGCACGCGCATAAAAGTTCCCTAAACAGTCCCCAGAACACCCTGGACTATAAAAAGGACTCCGCCCTTCCAATCCTTGCCTGAGCATTTCTGTTCGTATTGCAAATTGTCCCTTAGTTGTATCCTGCCCCCAGTGTTCCTGTATCCTGTTACTGTGTTTTCTCCTGTACCTAAACTTTTGGTTGGAGTCATGTGTGTCTTCTGCCACACCTGGTGTCACCTGCCACGTCGTCTGTCATCTGCCACACCTGCTATCATATACCACATCTGGTATCATCTGCCACGTCTGGCGCCATCTGCCACGTCAAGTTCCATCTGCACCAAACTGTCTGGACTCTTACAGGTACCCTTGTGCTAAGGACTTTGCATAGACTTTATAGACTGTTATTGTAATGGCGGGGTAGGGAGACAGACAGGTGAGTCCTAATTTACCCGCCACTCAGTCCCTGCCTACTTGCAATGGCCCGTCCTAAGCGACGGCGTACAACTGGGCGACGGTCCCTACGCTCACTAAGTGCACGACAGACAAACAGACAAGGGTACACAGAAGCTAAGGGAAATGGGGCTGTTGCCCATGGCAACCTCGTGAGCAACAAGGATAGTGAACGAGCCGAGTCAAACCAGGAGTGGACGAGGTACAAAACGCAGAGCAGGAGAATAGTGAACTAGCCGAGTCAAACCAGGAGTGGACGAGGTACAAAACGCAGAGCAGGAGAATAGTCAGTCAAGCCAGGGTCAATATGAAGCAGAAGACAAGTAGTAAGTAGCAGCAGCAGAGCCAGGAAACAGACTGAAACAATCACAGGCAAAGGAGGAGCAGGAAGTGAAGGTATAAATAGACAGAGGGCGGGAGCTGGCTCCGTCTGGCCAGGCTGTGATAGGCTCTCCCACTCCTCAGCCTCCCACGCTGATTGGTGGAAGAAGGGTTCACTCGACCAGACTTAGGAGCAGGTGCAGAGTGAGTAACCAGGGGCGTCGACACAGAAGCTGTGTCAGGCAGATCCTTTACAGTTATTTGGCCAGCTGCCACTCCGTTACAGCAGAGCGGCTAAGTGGGTCCACATACCCCTAGATCATGACAATGGGGAAAAGGGGGAGCAGGGAGATGCATGTTCAGTAGAGCAGCACAGGAAGGGAGGGGAAACAACAGGGAGGTGAAGAAACATCTGATTGGCTCAGAGTACACAACACAGCTCTTGCAACACACCAGGAAGAGCCTGCCCACTCAGCAAGTATGGAGAGAAAATGTACATTTACAGAAATAAGCAAAGTCAAGCAAAAGAGACAAAATATGCAGGTTACATATAACATTTCTGCCCACACTACATTTAATAAACATATATAGCTGTCTAAAAATATAAATTTTGTGTTTTGTTTTTCTTTTCTTTTAATGATAGGTGTTTAATAAGCGTGCTGCAGGCATTGCAACTGTTAAATCTACCCCTGAATTTTCTAAATTGAATTGACTTATTTTCTACAGATATGATTTATGAACCATTGAACCATGCAGGTATTATACTTCTAGTAACTGTCTAATAAAATCTAATTTTGCACTGTTATGTGCGTACTTGAAAATGTCAACTGACGAAGAAGTAATATAATGAATTCAATGTCCTACCATGCTAGGTCCACCTAAATTTCAGTTTGGTCAAAGTTCACCTATATATATTTCTAATCATAAGAATGAGGCTCCATCAAGTCTATCTCTAATGTCATTGTTACTATTATCAGTATCATAGGTCTAAACATTTTTTCTAGAAAACTGAATTTCAAACATAAAAAAAGCTTTATGCTGCCGACTATGCATATGATTATGGTATGCTTCAAAGACCTTGCTTACACTTTTTTTTATTTATTTTTTATTTTGTACACACTATCAGTGGCAGTATTTGGTGCAGTTTTTAATAAAATTGTGGTCTATGTCAAACGTATCATTAGTATATAATGGGCCTGACAAATACCAAAACAGCACACATTTAGGTGATATATGTTGGCATACCATTTGCTTTATTGCATTGAAAACAGTAATCAACTATGATTTTTAATGCAAAGGGATCCCACAAAAACATATAAAGCACAGTAACGTTTTTTTTTTTACAATTGTAGTTAGTGGGCAACAAATTTAACTATATGACATACAGTTGCATGTGTCGATAGATTTTCAAGTCGTGTGTTCAGAATGTAGTGAAACAATTAAGTCTGAGCTGTGAGTCTAAGGCCCCTTTCACATTACATTTATTCTCTACGTTAAGCACATACGTCAGGAAAGCTCCTGGCGCACACGCTAAATGTGTACATATGGCTCAGTTAGCCCAATGGAGGCCAGAAGAGTGTGCTTTTGGCCTCTGTTGGGTTGATATACAAAATTCTACCGTTTTTTCATTGTTTGTTTTAAAGGATGTAGTAGTAGTAATAGTGGTAATGCTAATAATCTTTAGACCTAATGGAAGTCCTCAGTTAATTCATATTTTCCTATTATTCACTATACCACTTACAAAACAAGGCCCCTTTAACTCATTAAAGGGGTTGTCTGGTCATAGGGCGGTTTTTCATTAACAGGATAGGTCACCAGTATATGATCGGTGGGGGTCCGTCACCTGGACCTTGCACTGATCAGCTGTTGCGGCTGCCTCCAGCACTGTAAGTTATGCAGTGGTCGGTGCCGGAAGCAGACGGCTCCGACCTCTGTATGGGGGCCATGCTGGGGGACCGCAGCTCTGCTACTATTCAAGTGAATAGGAGCAAAGCTGCAGTACTGTTAAAAAGCCGTTTCTTTTTTGATACCACCATGTGTGCAAATTAACCCTCTTTTGGGGGGTAGCAACAGGTTTGGTGTTATTTTAAAGAGGAAAAAGTTTTTTTTATACCATACAGCAGCAACAGTACAGTATAGAACATGATGAATAGGCAGACCGTGGGAGTGGCATCATTGTCACTTACAGTACATGGACAAAATAGATAGAGAAGTGTGATTCATCACTCCGCAGAACACGTTTCCACTGTTCCAGAGTCCAATGGCGGTGTGCTTTACACTCCTCCACCCGACGCTTGGCATTGTGCTTGGTGATGTAAAGCTTGCATGCATCTGCTCGGCCATGGAAACCTATACCATGAATACCATGAAGCTCCCGGCACACAGTTTTTGTGTGGATGTTAAAGGACAGGTGTCGCGGAAATTATTTTTTTTATATAAATTTGCTTTTAGTGTGTTATTAAAATACATTTTATTTATTTGTGTTTTTGTGTTTAACTTTTTTATTTTTTCTTACTTTTACTTCACTATGGGGGCTGCCATTTTTTTTTTCATCTATGTATGTGTCGATTAACGACACATACAGAGATGGAATACGGCACATACATCCCCATAGAGAATGTGAACCGTTCCATTCACTATAGTGTATGCCATCTGTGTGGGAACGGCGCATTCACTGCTCCCACACAATCCAAAAGGAAGGTCTTCGGCCGAGCGACATCTGGCGCCATTTTCATGTGGACCAGAAGCCGCGGCCGGACAGTAGGATGACTACTTCCGGTCGCGGCTTCCGGACATATGTTCAGAAGCAAGGACTAGGAGCGGAGGAAGCGAACTCACGGAGGGAGCGGCGGCAGGAGAGTTATGTTTGTGTATGTTCGTGTTTTACTGTGTGATTACCACTGTACGTAAGCCTACTACACTGTGCATTCGCTCAAAAAAACACGCTGGAAGTGGTACTGTAGTGAGCGCTTTAGAATGACCCATTCTTTTACAAATATTTGTAAAGGCAGACTACATGGTTATGTGCTTAATTTTATACACCTGTGGCAATGGGACTGAATGAAACACCTGAATTTAATTATTGAGACGTGTGTCCCTATACTTTTGTCTATATAATGAATATCTTATGGCTCACCTACCATGGAACTCTATTGTAAAGCAGTACACAGATGAAATCAGACAGTCCACAACTGTAAGCTGGCTCTTGGCTTCAGGTAAGCGGGTGGGTCCTTCAGCAACTGCCTTGTTCTAAATCTTGCAGCCTGATCCTGCCATTAGGAATTTATTACAAATTAAAGCTTATTATTATGCTACAGCAGGACTAGAAAGGTTGCAAATAATATTTTGCATATACAGATATGTTTACTATAATGCCAAAAATAAAAAGTACCACTTTTTTTAGTTTTCCATAAAAAATGCAATGTTTCCAGCTACAGTTTGCAATAAAGACCTGTGCCTCGTTTACATCAGGGGAATGCCCAAGAAGACAGTAGCAGCGTTAAATTAGCCCCTTACCGTCTGGTGCCCCATCTTCACCAGTGATTGGATACTAGAAAGATTGAGGAGCAGGAGGACGGTGATCTTAGGAATGGGAAGGGAGAGAAGTCCGTGAGCCAGGCTGGAGCTAAGGAGTGAAGAAGTGCCAGACAGCCAATCAAGTTATATACTAGTGGTCTAAGCTGGCTGGGGACTGGCGAAACATTTGTTGCATTGACAACAGTATCCCCTCCAAGGGAGGGTTTGAAAGATGTCATGTTATTAGGGAAAGGGAGGGAGCAGTGAAGACGACGTACATGGACGTGGTCAGAAGGTATGGCCTACAGAGCAGAAGAACAACATTCAGGGTTTTAGTTCATAAAGCAGAATGAAATCCAAACATATTTTTTAAAAACTCCTACGTACGCCCTTGGTTTCCATTACAGGAGCCATAGATCATAATATCTTAGTAACCAAAACCACACTCTCACCCCCGATGTCAAACCAAGATCATCACTTATTTTGGAACTACACAAATACTTTGTTACTGAATTATCTTTCTTTTTTTTTTGTGTGGGAAAAAGGGGGGAACATTTAATTATATTCTATTCATCCTGTTTGCAAAAAGCAACATATTTGGTCTTCTAACAATAGAGTTTAATTAACACCTCGTTCAGCCAAAACTGCAGGAAGTCTGATCTGAAAACGAACTGCTGACAATACATTATATTTGTGTTATGACCTATTAAGTCAAGAATCCAAATCAAGAGCTATGGATTAATCTTACATATTTATTATGCTCGGCTGGTTGTATTTCATATAGAATGAAAAAAATACCTGTGAAGAAGCTATATCCGCTAAAGCAGAATTCATATCGTTCTTTTAATTACAAAGTTTCCTTAGAAACAGGTTGTACTTTCTAAATGCCTGATAAACCTAATGCCAAATATGTCATAAATAGAATTAATATCTCTAGTGCAGAATATTTTCTTTTGTAATACTAAGCAAAGCCTATTATTCGTTTTAGAGTTGTTTTGTGAATTCTTGATGCTCCTCTGTTCTTTGTTGTGAATGCCTCCAGTCATGGCCCAGATCTCATTACCAAACAGTTACTCCCATAATTGTCCTTTTCAGCAGTAATGAGAAGTAAACTAGTTTAACAGACAGCTATCCCGATAACTGTCTTCTCTAGTCTCTGTCTACTGAATATCTACTAAGTCTACTTACAAATTAATACAGTTAGTGCTGTTTTCAATATTTTCAACAATTTTTGCTATGATCTGACCAAAAAATTTGGAATGTAATGTGTAAATGAAAGATCCCGGACAATCAAAAGGGATCCACCTGGAATTAGACACATCATGTGTACATCCTTTAAGAAAGTAGCAAGTTCAATTCCCGCTCGTCTCTGGAGTATTTCTCTGCCCCAGTATACTACCCCAGAGACATCAACTCATTGGCCGAATATTAGACCCATGCAACAAGTGGGTAAATCTACCAGGGCGCCTAGTAACTCAGAGTTCACTGGGAATTAGCTTTGGGACCTCTCTTTACCATGTGGCTGGGACACCAGCGCCCACTCGCATTCCTTGTTGATTATCTGTGTTTCTGTTCACTTATCACAACCGCTTTCTTAGAAGAAGTTTTAATTATTGTCCCATTAAACGGGATATTCTGGTTCAGTTGATCTTAAGATTATGACTGAGATCTATTTATTGAAGTATAAATCAGTAATTGTCAGTAATTTAATATGATGTTTTTTTTAAATCTTCAATACAAGAAAGAATAAAGGCCCTTTTACACTCGGCAATTATCGGGCAGACAAGCGTTCGTAGAACGCTCATTGCCGATAATTGCCCTATGTAAACAGGGCAGCGATCAGTGGATGAACAAGCAAACTCTCGTTCATCTGCTGATTGCATCATTTTAAAAAACGAAAATATTATCGTTGTCGGCAGCACAGCTCCATTGTTAAACAGGCTGACGCGCTGCCGACATGATAGTAATGTATGGGGACGAGCGATCAGAGTAACGACCGGTCGTCCCCATACAAGACCCTAGTGAAAGGAGCAAACGAGCGCCGATCAACGAGCTGTCTCGTTGACCGGCGCTCGTTACATCGGCCGAAATCAGCTGGTGTAATAGGGCCTTTAGCCATCCTTTTATAACAAAGACGGGAATTCATCTAGGGAAATGCCTGTCTGGCATTGTCATGACAAAATCAGCTATGGGCTGGGGGCGGGCTGAGGGAAGATCAATTCTAAAGGATTGCCGCTGATGAGGCAAGCCACTTAAATGCTATGTTTTATAATCCTATGGGCAATCCGATCAGGCCGTGGCACAGAAAATAATTTATTAGCATACAGGAGTATGCTAATATATTATAAGTAGAAAAAAGTTGCAAAATAGTAATCCCTTTATGGTATTTAAAAAAGTATAATTAAAAAAAAAAAATAGCGGAGAGGCAAAAACGAATCTGGTTATTAAAGGGGTATTCCCAAAATCATAAATTATCACCTATCCACAGGATATCTCGTTTTAACATGACCTAAATAAAATTGGAATTTTAATTATTCGAGTGCTAGATCTACCTTTTCTACACATCGTTTTTGCTTCAATTGCCTGCAGTCGATACAGGATCAGTCTAGGAGTATCTACAAGCACCTACAGCATTTGGATTAATCACTTTGCATCAGTCAAGCATCTTATATATATAAAAACCGCATGGAAAACGCAACCATGGTGTGGTGGTTATGAGGTGAGCGAAACTTTTAGTAAAATATTTTTTCTATTTTTTTTTATCCACAGGATAGGTGATCATTTTCTGATTGCTGGGGGTCCCATCACTGGGACCCTCATCGATTGTGAGAACGTGGATCTAGAACCCCCAGCTCCTCCTTACTGTACTCCGCAGTGAGAAGGAGCTTGAATGGAGTGGCAGTCGAGCATTCGCCCACCAATCCATTCACTGTCTATGACGGAAACAGCCGAGCGCTGTATTCGGCTGTTTCCGTCATTCCCATAGACTTTGAATGGAGCAGCAGCACGCATGCTTGACTGCCACTCCATTCAATCTCCTCCTCACTGTGGTCGAGCAGTCAGAAGGATCTGGGGGTTCGGGACTCACGTTCGGTGGGGGTCCCAGCAGTCAGAAAATGATCACCAATCCTGTGGATAGGTGATAATTTATGATTTTGGAAATAGCCCTTTAAGGCCTTTTCAGGCCTGGTCATTAAGGGGCTAAAGGAAAGGTGTTATGATTTTTTTATTATTAATTTATGTGTTTTTATTTAATAAAATATTATATTTACCTCATTTATTTTTTCACATAAAATGGGTTATTTTATTAACACTTTTTTACTGTAGCGGGGGCTGCCATGTTCTATTTCAATATGTGTATGTGTCTTTTCACGACACATACACAGATGAAATATGGCAGCTTCAGGGCATAGGACATACGAACGGGAGCCGTTTGTATATATCCTGTGCTTCTGCCGTCTAGTTCTGTACTGTGCATGCTCTGTGGCATGCGCAGTTCAGAACAACCCAGCATAGAAGCTGGTTTGTAGGGGAAAGCCGGCGCCATTTTGGTGAAGACCGGCCGTAGTGCAGGTAAGGTGTGTGTGCATGCATGAAGTGGGGGGTGTTTTGCATGTTTCGTGGGTTTGTGTGAGTGGTTTGTGTGTGGTGCAGTTGCATGTTTGGGGGATTTGTGTGTGTGTGTGTGTGGGGGGCCGACGGAGCAGCGGTGCTCGCTGCTGTTCCTTCAAAACAGCTGATTGGTGCCTATGAAGGATCAGCGGCGCCGCTGATCTTTCATAGCCACTTATCAGCTGCTTTGAAGGATCAGCGGCGAGAACCGCTGCTCCGTCGTTTCTTGCTCCTACTGTGAATCGCCCTCTAGCAGTGGTTCAGAGTATCACAGCCTTCTCCTATTCACTTGAATGTGAGACAGCTGTAATACTGTGAACCGCTGCTATAGGGCGATTTACAGTATGAGCAAGGAATGAAAGAGCAGTGGTGCATAAGTGCCGCTGATCCTTCAAAACAGCTCTTACGTCGCTGCTCCTTCATTCCTTGCACCTACTGTGAACTGCCGTGTAACTACATGGCGATTCACAGTAGGAGCAAGGAATGAAAAAGCAGCGGAATATTACTAACTTTATTTTTTTTGTTTTGTAGGTTCCACTGGACCATTTGGACTACGTCGTAGATTTGTTGGACTACTTCGATGATCTACTTTTTAAAAAAAATTTTTATAAAATGGTGAAACAGGATTGTGTGTGGGAGTTTTTATTTTAATAAAAAAATATTTTCTTATGTCTCTTTGTTTTTTAATACTTTATTAGCGCCTTAGTAATTATTAGCGCCTTAGACATCCATTTCTAAGGTGGGGCTTAGTGTTAGCCAGTAAAAAAGCTAGCACTAACCTCCCAATATTACCCCGATACCCACCGCCACCAGGGGTATCCGGAAGAGACAGGTACAATCCAGTACCCGACCATCTGCAGTGATGGTCGGACACTGGGGTGGCCGCGGACTGGTATTATCAAGCTGGGAAGGGCCAAAAACAGTGGCCCTTCCCACCGTGCTAGTGCTAGGCTGCAGCTGCTTCTTTGTATCTGGCTGGTTATGAAAATGGGAGGACACCACATCGTTTAAAAAAATAAAATAAAAAAAAAGAAGAATAAATCATTGACGAAAACGACATTGGGTTCCCCCCACCATTTTCATAACCAGCCAGATACAATAAAACAGCCGCAACCTAGCATTACCAGGGTGGGTAGTCTCCCTTCCACATTTACAGCAGCTGTAAGTCAGGCTGCTTTGCCTGATTCACCTTGATTTAATTCTGGGAAGTGCTCCCTCTAGTGGGGAACATAGGAAAATATGTCAATTTATTATTTAATTTTTAATACTTCCCACCTTGTGGAAGAAAAAGAAATACAGCAAAAAAACTTACTTTAATAGAAGTACATCATGTTTCTGCATATCCCTAGTATACAAACCAAGGTTAGATCCATTTCATGTTAGACCTACACTTTAATCATGCCATTGATCCTTGACATAAAAGTATAATATTACAACAAGTACTTGAAGTTCCAAAGTTAAAGGAACACGCTTTGCAAAACCCATACATAATGTGTGTAGTGAAGGGCCTGAGGGGGCGGTGCATGACAGAGGGATTCAAAGAACACCAAAAATCCCAGTGTTATGCACCGCCCCCTTGGGCATCACTTTTAGGGCAGATTCAGACGAACGTTGCGTTTTTGCGCGCGCAAACAACGCAGCGTTTTGCACGCGCAAAAACCACTTGACAGCTGCGTGTGTCATCCGTGTATGATGCGCGGCTGCGTGATTTTCGCGCAACCGCCATCATAGAGATGAGGCTAGTCGACGCCCGTCACTGTCCAAGGTGCTGAAAGAGCTAACTGAACGGCAGTAACTCTTTCAGCACCCTCGACAGTGAATGCCGAACACAATATACAGAAACCTGTTAAAAAAAAAGAAAAAGTTTGTACTTACCGAGAACTTCCCTCCCGGCCGTTGCCTTGGTGACGCGTCCTTGGTGACGCGCCTCTCTTGACATTGGGCCCCACCTCCCTGGATGACGCGGCAGTCCATGTGACCGCTGCAGCCTGTGCTTGGCCTGTGATTGGCTGGAGCTGTCACTTGGACTGAATTGTCATCCCGGGAGGTCAGACTGGAGGAAGAAGCCGGGAGTTATCGGTAAGTCAGAACTTCGTTTTTTTTTTACAGGTTCATGTATATTGGGATCGGAAGTCACTGTCCATGGTGCTGAAACAGTTTAACTCTTTCAGCACCCTGGACAGTGACTATCTCCTGACGTCGCGTACCGGAAATTTTTTTGCCGGGTTCGGCCAAAACGAGTTCGGCCGAACCCGGTGAAGTTCGGTTCGGTTGTCCGGGTTCGCTCATTTCAAAGACACTCCGTTTGGATGTTTGGAAACAGAAAAGCACGTGGTGCTTTTCTGTTTACATTCATCCTTTTGACAGCTGGTGCGCTGTTTCAGTCGGTTCGCACGGAAGTGCTTCCGTGCGACCTGCGTGGTTTTCACGCACCCATTGACTTCAATGGGTGCGTGATGCGCGAAATACGCGGAGATATTGAACATGTCGCGCTTTTTGCGCAGCTGACAAACGCTGCGCAAAAAGCACGGACTGTCTGTACTGCCCCATAGACTTGTATTGGTCTGTGCGTGGCGCGTGAAAACCACGCGGCCCGCACGGACCGAATACACGTTCGTGTGAATCCCCCCTTACCTGTAGTGCTTCTTTATTATTGTAGCACAAAAAGTATTTCACCTAACAAATAAAGTACAGAACATGAATGGTTACTGCTCTATCTCCTGTATACTCCTGCCAAAGCTAACAAACTGCTGTGTCACTGTTTGCATCGGTGTGGTTTGTGAGTTATGTAAACCAGGCTCCGTGTTTCCTATTTCTCAGAGTGATAAAGGCGTTTGCGGGTGGGGTAAAATTAAACTTTAGGACACAGTGTTCATATTCATATATATCCTGTACAAAAGATGTCAAAGTAAACACAAGACGCAGAATCATTCTTTACATATCACTAGTGAAGTTGCTGAATATAAACCTCTAAGGGCATGTTCACACGGTTTATTTTTGGCCTAACATCTGCCCATTGATTTCAATGGCAAAAACGGCGTTCTGTTTTGATGGGCGGTTTTTTTACGCAGCCGTTTTTAAAAACGGCCGAAATAAAAAAAGTGCGTGAAAAGAAGTGCTTGTCACTACCTGAGATGTTTTTGGAGCCGTTTTTGTAGAGAAAGACAGCTCTAAAAACGTCTGTAACAAACACAGTGAAAAACCAGAGTTTGCTTAAAGGGAATGTGACACTAGAAAAAAATGTATTTTTTTTTTAGTTAAACAATTAGTGTATAGGTGATTAAACATTGTTCTAATTTTTTTAATTTTTTTCACGAGTCAGGAAATATTATAAATTAGATTCTAATTTATAATATTTCCCAGTGCTGGTCACTAGATGGAGCAATTCCCAAAATTGCAGCATTGCATGTGGTAAAGCAACCACATTGCTTTATGCTGCAAAATTTGAGAAAACTCACTCGCTCTAGTGAGCTCTCAGAATCCCCCCCTCCTTTATCCTGGCTAGTGCCGGGAGAAACGAGGGGATTGAACGGTCAAACCTCCCACACTGCGTGTCGCCATTTTTTGGGCTAACACACAGTGTAGTAGGTTTACATACACTAGTAAACACACAGTAAAACACTTACATACACAGAAATAACTTACCTGCTCCAGCCGTCGCCGCTCCCTCCGGTCCATCCGCTCCGTCTGCTACCTCCCGCTCCAAGTGCACAAGTCCGGAAGCCGCGACCGGAAGTAGTAATCTTACTGTCCGGCCGCGACTTCCGGTCCACAGGAAAATGGCGCCGGACGTCTCACAGTTCAACTTGGACTGTGTGGGAGCGGCGCATGCGCCGTTCCCACACAGACGGTGTACAGCATAGTGGATGGAATGGGCCCCGTTCGCATTCACTATGGGACTGTATGTGCCGTATTCCATGTCGATTAACGACACATACAGAAATGGAAAAAAAAATGGCAGCCCCCATAGGGAAGAAAAAGTTCAAAAATAAAAAAAAGTAAAACACAAACACACAAATAAATATAAAAGTTTTTAATAAAACACTAAAATCAAACTGATGTAAAAAAAATATTTTTCGTGACACTGTTCCTTTAAAAAACTTCTGAAAATCAGGAACTGTCTTCCCTTGAAAACAGCTCCGTATTTTCAGAAGTTTTTTGCTAAGCGTGTGAACATAACCTTAGAATCGGAAGGTGTGTCATGAGCAACATATACAAGCCTTACTCTTAGGCCTCGTTTACACGAGCGTGATATACGTGCGAGCGACGCGCGTGCTTTTCACGCGTGTCGTACGCACCTATATTAATCTATGGGGGCATGCAGACAGTCCGTGAGTTTTGCTCAGCGTGAGTCCGCTGTAAAAAACTCACGACATGTTCTATATTTGTGCGCTGTTCGCGCATCACGCACCCATTGAAGTCAATGGGTGCGTGAAAATCACGCAGGTCACACGGAAGCTCATAATGGCAGCTGCGCGAAAATCTCGCAGCCGCGCATCATACGCTGATGACACACGGAGATGTTAAGTGCCTTTTGCGCACGCAAAACTCCACGTTTTTTGCGTGCGCAAAACGCACACGCTCGTGTAAATAAGGCCTTAGGGTATGTTCACACGCTAGACTAAAAACGGCTGAAAATACGGAGCTGTTTTCAAGGGAAAACAGCTCCTGATTTTCAGACGTTTTTTACGGCCGTTTTTAATAGAATCTATGACTAACGGCTCCAAAAACGTGCCAAGAAGTGACCTGCACTTCTTTTTTTCAAACGGCCGCGTAAAAAAGCGGCTCGTCTGAACAGAATAACATTTTTCCCATTGCAATCAATGGGCAGATGTTTGGTGGCGTTCTGCTTTCCGAATTTTCGGCCGTTTTTCAGGCAATAAACGCAGGACACTTCTTGGGACGTTTTTGTAGGCGTTTTTCATTGACTCTATTGAAAACAGCTCCAAAAACTTCGTAAAAAAACGCCACGAAAAACGCTGCAACGTGGTGTATATCGGCTTGTTCTTTTGTAACGAGCATGCGGGCCGCGAGAACAGCAGGGACCGCGAGAACAGCAGTGACAGCGCATGCGCGTTACAGGCTGTGAAGCAGTACAGCCAATACACGGCACGTCACAAGTGACGTGTCGTATACCCGGCAAAGAATTCAAGATCAACAAAGCGGCCAGAGCCAGTGCAGAGAGTGACGTCACCTGTCAAGTTCCCCATGGCAGGATCTGGAAACGGGGCCACTTTGGAAAATGTAAGTATATTACAAATGTATTTACAGCTATAATTTACAAGCATTAACACAAAGTCATTAAATCTCGGACAACCCCTTTAATACAATTGCCAAGTGGTAATGCCAATAATTAGTGAATCTATAGTAACAAAATTATCATCTCCACTCATGGTTGCTTAGACATATTCTTAGCATTTAATTAGAGCATAAAAGGGTTATAGAGAAGGGTCCCACACTCATGACCCTTGCTATGTGCCAGAACAGAGAGCCGCTCTTAAGGTTTGTTCACACGGCTTATTTTCAGCCGTTTTTCGGGCCGTAAACGCCGCGAAAAATGTCTGAAAATACAGAAGCTGAATACATCTGCCCTTTGGCTTCAATAGAAAAAACAGCGTTTCGTTCCGACGGGGCGTTTTTTTTACGTGGCCGTTTGAAAAAAACGGCTTGTAAAAAAACGCCCCATAAAAAGAAGCGCATGTCACTTCTTGAGCCGTTTTGGAGCCATTTTTCATTGTGTCAATAGAAAAATAGCTCCAAATACGACCACAAAAAAACGCCTCTGAAAACTTTTGTGGTTTCAAAAACAGCTGAAAACAAGAGCCTGTTTTCCCTTGAAAACAGCTCCGTATTTTACGGCCGTTTTTAGTTTGCCGTGTGAACATACCCTCACACTTAGGCCTCGTTCACATCTGTGTTGGGGTCCCGTTCTGAAGTTTCGTCGGAGGTTTCCACAAAACAGGACCCTGAACGGACACAAACTGACACAGATGGAAACCAGAGGTTTCCGTTTTCATCACCATTGATTTCAACGCTATTGCTTCGGGCAAAACGACGGGTCCGGTTCACAACAGAGACAAACGGAAACCATGGGCACTGGATCCGTCACCATTGAAATCAATAGTGATGGAAACGGAAATCTCTGGTTTCCGTCTGTGTCAGTTTGTGTTTGTTCAGGGTCCCGTTCTGACGGAAAGCTCCGACGGAACGTCAGAACGAGACCCCAACGCAGATGTGAACGAGGCCTCAAATAGGCTCTGTCACCAATCAGCGTCATACACTTCTCTTCATTCATGTCCAGCTTTATTCACAGCACAGCGTGATCTCAGAAGATCACGCTGTGACATCACTTACTCCCGCACTTTCTTCCCTGGAGCGTCGGGAGAATGACTAGACATATACAGGCAACAGAATCTCCTGTATCTGTGATTGCGCTGAACTATGGCTGAATGCGTCCAGCGCATTCGCTAATACAAGCAAAATTATTTTCTGCATCTGCAAATGCACTGAATGCAAAGAGCAGGCAGCTTTAGGTCATGTATAAATTGTGTCACATGCAATGGATAGAGTGCACGAACAGACTAAAGTCTCCTAAAGTATTAAACGTCTTCCTGTATATTCTACATATCTTGCCTGAGGAAACTTCATAATAATTCCTGTTTCCACTGTCTGGTATTCAGAAAGTCAGCAGATGTTTGCTAGATAACAATGACCTGACATAAGAGCAAGTTACGTGGACTATTACAAAATGGTCATCAACTAAAAATCTTATTAGGGGTAAAAGCCTACAGCTGTTTTTTAACAGATTTACCATGCATGTTTGTGGATGAAGAAAAAAACTCCCTCACGTACTGGAGTGAACGTTCTCCAAGCAAATGATGACCAGGTCATAATAGGAAGCAAAATATTCTTGGGTATGTAGACACGTCATCTACTGATTGTTGTCTGGATAGAAACTACTAAGGGTGTAGGCTTTGTCTATATAAACATATAGATGAAAATAGGTAATGACAGAGGAAGGTTGTTGTAGCGCCGGTGACATTTTTACACACAGGAAAATCCACTGCAGTAGAGCCCGATACCGAGGCTGATGGCATAGGGTTTACCAGACACACACAGGAAAAGAGTCCTAACAGCCTTCAAAGGAACGCTCTGAGCCAAGATAAACCAAGTTCACTCAACACCACCACTCTACTTCAATGGGGTCGTTCACACGTTGTTTCAACTCAGGGTTCATGAAGGGTTCATGAAAATTTGGACATGTCCTATTTTACTGCGTGTCACGCATCCCTCCATAGACTCTAGTCTATGGGGGATCCGTGACAACGCGTCCCGCACGGGTGCACCTCGGACGTGATAAACTGCAGTTTTTCACAACCGAGGTTAGCTACGCTCGTCTGAATGAAGCCTTAGTGGTATGCTCTGTACTATACAGTCAGTCTTTTCAGGTACTCCCTAATGTTTTCACTTGTCCAGCATAATAAGGGTTCACTTACTTCTTGCAAAGTCCACAGCCGCAGACCGTCGTGCTTACCTGCCCCCCGACGGTCGCGGCCATGGACAAGTGAGAGAAGCCAGCATTCACCTCCGCATCGCTGCACTATTTCCCGTAGGGTGCGCAGACGCGCTAGCGCCTGGCCTTAGAGGGCCAGTGCACACACATGAGGAAAATCTGTAATTAGCCCATGATCACACTGGACTATAAAAAGTTCTCTGCCCTTTCATTCATTGCCTGAGCGTTGTTGTATTTACCCATGTTAGTCTTAGCCAATGGTCCTTTAGTGTGATCCTGTTCCCATTGTTCCCTTGCCCTGCTACCTGTATCCCGTGCTAGATCTGTTCCTGTGGCTTAATCTGTTGGAGTCTTGTTGTGCCACCGGTCACGTCTGGTGTCTACAAGTTCATCTGTGCCGAGCCTTCATTACTGTCTGGACTATTAAAAGTAGTTTTATACTAGGTCTGTTGTTTGGCGAGCTGCTACTCTGCCACGGTGGTGCGGCCTAGTGGGCCCACATTCTAACGGATCGTGACAGTACGCTCAGGCCATGGACCCCGCTGGTCAACCCAAGACCATGACGACATCACAAGCCATGTAGGCAGACCTCTGAGATCTTCGGTCATGACAAGACCAACTCCTCCTGGCAGTGAACTCCATTGCACAGCGACTGGATGCGCAAGCTGCAGCCATCACGGCACCTGTTCCTGTTCCTACTACTACTACATCTCCTGTCAGTATCGGTACCGACTCCCGATTCTCGCTGCCACTACCTTCTCACTACGACAGAGATGCGAGTACCTGCAGGGGATTTCTGAACCAGTGCCACATCCATTTTAGTCTACATGCCAGAGCATTCTCCACCGATGGCGCAGGGATCGCTTTCATAATCTCCCTCCTTACTGGCAAGGCCCTAGCGTGGGCAAATCCTATCTGGGAACGCCAGGGACCAGAGACCCGTGACTTCCAGTGTTTCCTAGGGACTATTCTCACGGTATTTGAGGAACCTGGATGAGTCTCGTCAGCAGCTGCATCTCTGCTGACCCTTCGCAAGGGAGACATCTTTGTGGGCAAGTACACCATTCAGTTCCGCACCCTAGCGACAGAGCTGTCCTGGAACAACAAGGCCTTGGTGGCTGCATTCTGGCAGGGACTGTCATCTAAGATTAAAGACGAACTTGCCGCTCGTGATCTGACACCTACCCTGGATGACCTCATTCTGCTTGCTACCCAGATTGACATGAGGATCCAGGAGCGATCCCAAGAGGTTCGTCGGGAGAGAAGATTTCCCAGGCTGTGCAAGTGGACCGACTCAAATTGTCTGCAAAGGAGAAACACTGCAGATGCACTTCGAGACTTTGTTTATATCGCGGCCTCGGAGGCAATGTTGTGTGTTTGTGCCCTCAGAAGCCAAAAAACTCCAGTGCCTAGGATTGGTTGGAGAGACAACCCTAGGCGAAACGGCGCTGAACAAAAGGTTCTCTTCAGGACTGTCCATCCCCGTGACCATAGTGTCCGGCGAGAAGGCGCACCAGGTCTCTGCCTATCTGTACTCCTGGTGTGCGGCAAACTTCATCCAAAAAGATCTAGTGGATCATCTCCAGTTGCCCACAGTTCCTCTGGAGACATCTTTGGCTGTTGCCTCGGTGAATGGACTGCCGCTGCCCGATCCGATTGTATCTGAGACCAAGCTGTTGAAGCTCCAAGTTGGAGCCCTTCATTCGGAACTAATTTATTTTCTTGTTTTGCCCAAAGCCATCAATCCTGTTCTGCTGGGTCTGCCTTGGTTTCGACTACATGCCCCAGTCCCAAACTAGAAATTCGGAGAGGTTCTTCAATGGGGCTCCAAATGTCTCAATCGCTGTCTGTTGCAGATCCATCCTGTCCAGCTTCCTCTGCCTCAGTCATTGGCAGGATTACCCCCTCATTTCGCTCAGTTTGCAGATGCCTTCAGCAAGAGGCTGAGACGCTGCCCCCAAACCGGGCTTATGACTACCCCATTGAACTGATTCAAAATGCGTCCCTTCCCCGTGAACGGGTATACCCTCTCTCCTTGCCAAAGACTCAGTCCATGTCGGCCTATATCAAGGAGAATCTGGAGAGGGGTTTCATCCAAAACTCCTCCTCCCCGTCCAGGGCCGGGTTCTTCTTTGTCAAGAAAAAAGACGGATCTCTTCGGCCTTGCATTGACTACCGTGGTCTCAACCAGATCACTAATTTCCGAACTATTTGACCGCATATTTGAGCCAAGATTTTTTCTAAACTAGACTTGCGTGGGGCTTACAACTTGATCCGCATTCGCCGGGGTGATGGATGGAAGACGGCACTATGAATAACTGGTACTGCTCTTCGGTCTGTGTAACGCTCCCGCGGTCTTCCAAGAATTCATCAATGATATTGTCCGAGATCTCCTCTATGTCTGTGTTGTGGTTTATCTCGATGATATTTTTATTTTCTTTCCAGATCTTTCCAGATCCAACGACGCATCGGAGGCATGTCCGGCAAGTTTTGCTGCGACTAAGGGAGAATCGTTTGTATGCGAAGCTGGAGAAATGCGTGTTTGAGAAGAACTCTCTACCCTTCCTGGGCTACATCATCTCGGATTACGGCCTCATGATTGATCCTGAGAAAGTAAAGTCCGTCCTGGAATGGCCACGTCCTCAAGGCATGAGGTCCACACAGTGTTTTTTGGGATTCGCCAACTTCTACTGGCAGTTTATCCCAAACTTCTCTTCACTGAACGCCAAGGTGTGGACCCCAGAGGCAGAATCTGCATTCAAAAGCCTTAAGAGGGCCTTCACTGCAGCCTCAACCCTCCATCATCCTGACGTGTCTCAACAGTTTGAGGTGGATGCCTCCTATGTTGGTGCAGGTGCACTTCTGTTCCAGAGAAGTTCCAAAGGGAAGGCAGGGATATGTGGCTATTATTCTAGACTTTTTTTTCTCCCACAGAGCGCAATTACTCTATTGGGTTTCGGGAGTTACTGGCCATCAAATTGGCTCTGGAGGAGTGGAGACATTTGCTAGAGGGCGCAGCTCATCCCATCCTAATATATACCGACCACAAGAACCTTACCTACCTCCAGTCGGCCCAGCAGCTGAACCCCTGTCAAGCCAGATGGTCACTGTTTTTCGCCTGGTTCCTGTTTGTGCGCCACTACGGGTCCGCGGATAAAAATGTGAGGGCCAATGCCCTGTCCAGGTCATTTGAAACAGAGGACACGTGGACCCTCCGCAATGTATCATCAACCCATCCTGTATTATTTCTGCTAATCCTCTGCAAGTTAAAGACATCCCTCCGGGGAGGACTTTTGTGCGGTTGGCAGACAGGAGGAGAATCCTTCGCTGGGGGCACATCTCCAAACTGGCTGGACATGCGGGTGCTCATAAAACCCAAGATCTGATTGCCTGTCATTTCTGGTGGCCCACTCTGCCCAAAGATATTGTGGACTTTGTCTCGTCCTGCACGGTGTGTGCTTCCAACAAAGTTGCTCACTCCAAGCCTGCCGGTCTGCTCCAACATCTGCCTGTGCCCAATGCTCCTTGGCAGCATATAGCAATGGACTTTGTCACTGACCTTTCTTCCTCTGCAGGATGGAATACTGTCTGGGTTGTGGTGGACCGGTTCTCGAAGATGGCTCATTTTATCCCGCTGACCGGCCTATCTTCTGCTCCTCGACTAGCAATTCTCTTCATCCAGCACTTCTTCCGTTTGTATGGCTTGCCTCTTCATATTGTGTTTGATCGGTGGTTCAGTTCACCTCGAAATTCTGGAGAGCCCTCTGTAAACTCCTAGACGTGAAGTTGGACTTTTCTTCAGACTATCGTCCCCAGTCTAATGGCCAAGTCGAGAGGATTAAACAAATCATGGAGAATTATCTTCGTCAATTCATCTCCAGGCAGCATGATGACTGGGTACACCTTCTTCCATGGGTCGAGTTCTCGTACAACAACCACACAAGTGTGTCCACTGCTTCTACACCATTCTTCATTGTATACGGCCAACATCCACGAATTCCTCTTCCTGTTCCGTCTACATCCCTGGTACCCGCAGCTGACTCTGCATTTAGAGATTTTCTACAGGTCTGGCAGCAAACCCGGTCCACTACTCTGCAGGCAGTCGATCACATGAAGCGAAAAGCAGATGCTAAGAGAACAGAGCCACCACTGTATCTTCCAGGTACCAAAGTCTGGCTATCTTCAAGGAATATCTGGCAGAGGGTGCCGTCATGCAAGTTTGCTCCCAGGTTCCTCTGACCCTTTGAGATCCTACAGCAAATCAACCCTGTCTCTTACAAGTTGCCTCCTACCCTCAGGATCCCCAACTCCTTTCATGTGTCCCTCCTGAAGCCTGTGGTCCTGAACCGCTACACAAAAATGCCTAGCCCTGTAGTTGCTCCCAACAGTTCTTCCGATGTATTCGAGGTTAAGCAGATCCTGGACTTCAAAAAAGTAGGAGGAAGAACATTTTATTTGGTGGATTGGAAGGGGTTTGGTGCAGAGGGCAGAGGAGAGGTCATGGGAGCCAGAGCAGAACCTCAATGCTCCTGCCCTCATTAAAAAGTTCCTCTCTCGCTCTGGTCCCAAGAAGAGCCCTGCCCTTTCATCATTGCCTGAGTGTTGTTGTGTTTACCCATGTTAGTCTTAGCCAATGCTCTCTTTTATGGTTAGTCTTAGCAAGTGTTATCCTGTTCCCGTGCCCTGCTACCTGTATCCTGTATCCCATGTTATATCTGTTCCTGTGCCTTAATCTGTTGGAGTCATGTTGTGCCACCGGTCATGCCTGCTGATATACACCACGTCTGGTGTCTTCAAGTTCATCTGTCCCGAGCCTCCATAATTGTCTGAACTATTAACGGTACTTTTGTACTAGGACTGTTATTGGGCCAGCTGTTACTCCGCTATGGTGGTGCGGCCTAGTGCGTCCACATACCCATGGATCGTGACACTTCTGTATGGTTTTAGGTTTCCATGCACTACAATAGTTTAGAATAGTAGGGAACTACTGTCCTAAACTATTAGGAAGGGAATTTGTTATGTATTTAATTTTTTTGTCATTAATTAGATGTAAATAAAAAGATAATAATGTGTTAGGACTATTTTAAATGTTATAGCTATTTATTTTTTTATTTGTAAAGCCTTTCTTGGTGGCGGCCATATTGGAGACACACACTTTGTTCCTATACTTCTTGTGTAGTCAGTACAGCAGGGTGTGTGTGCTTTATGGTAGCTGAAATTAATGGGAGTCAATTGACAGAGAAATCTCATAGATTTTTACATTGTCCAGGAGTACAACCCCTTCTGCTGCATATAGAGCCTTATCTCTGTGTATCGTGTAAAGCTACTTTACAATTTTGGCCAATGCAACGAGCGCCGATCAACAAAACAGCTCGTTGTTTGGCACTCGTTTGCTCCTTTCACAAGGAGCTAGTATGGGGACGAGCAATTGTTACTCCGATCGCTCATCCCCATACATAATTATCATGTTGGCAGCACGTCTCCCTGTTTACACAGAGAGATGTGCTTTAGACAACAATAGTATTTTCAGTATTTAAGATGATACGATCAGCAGATGAACGAGCGTTGGTGAACGCTCGTTTGCCTGATAATAAGCCTGTGCAAAAGGGCCTTAAAGGGAAGGTGTCACAAAATTATTTTTTTTATATCTATTATGGCTTTTAGTATGTCATTAAAATAAGTTTTATTTATTTGTGTTTTTGTGTTGTACTTTTTTCTTTTTTCTTTCTTTTACTTCTCTATGGGGGCTGCCATTTTTTTTTTTCATTTTCAGCTCTGTATGTGTCGATTAACGACACATACAGAGATGGAATACTGCACATACTTCCTCATAGAGAATGGGAATGGGAGCCGTTCCATTCACTATAGCGTACGCTGTCCATGTGGGAACGGCGCATGCACCGCTCCCACACAGACCAAAAGGAAGTTCTTCGGGAGAGAGATATCCGGCGCCATTTTCATGTGGACTGGAAGCCACGGCCGGACAGTAAGATGACGACTTCCGGTCGCGGCTTCCGGCCATATGGTCAGACGCAAGGACCAAGAGAGGCGGCGGCAGCGGCTGCAGGGGCAGGTAAGTTATGTTTGTGTATGTGATGTATGTGTATGTTCATGTTATACTGTGTGATTACCACTGTATCTAATCCTCCTACACTGTGCATTCGCTCAAAAAATGGCGGCACACCGTGTAGGAGGTTTGAACATTCAACCCCCTCCTTTCTCCTGGCACTAGCCAGGATAAAGGAGTGGGGATTGTGTGAGGACACTAGAGCGAGTGTGTCTTCTCCAATTTTGCAGCATAAAGCAATGAGGTTGATTTATCACATGCCAATTCTGCAATTTTGGGAATTGCTCCCTCTAGTGACCAGCACATGGAAATGTTATAAATTAGAATCTAATTTATATTTCCTGACTTGTGAAAAAATTAAAAAAATTAACACGATGTGTAATCATTTACACCGTGTTCCAAATTATTATGCATATTGGATTTAAGTGTCATAAACATTTAATTATTAGTTTTTCAATTAAACTCATGGATGGTATTGTGTCTTAGGGCTCTTTGGATCATTGTAATCAATCTCAGACACCTGTGATAATTAGTTTGCCAGGTGTGCCCAATCAAAGGAAAGCTACTTAAGAAGGACGTTCCACATTATTAAGCAGGCCACAGGTTTCAAGCAATATGGGAATGAAAAAGGATCTCTCTGCTGCCGAAAAAGCGTGAAATAGTGCAATACCTTGGACAAGGTATGAAAACATTGGATATTTCAAGAAAACTTAAGCGTGATCATCGTACTGTGAAAATATTTGTGGCTGATTCAGAGCACAGACGGTTTCGTTCAGATAAAGGCATAATGAGGAAGGTTTCAGCCAGACAAATTAATAGGATTAGGAGAGCAGCTGCTAAAATGCCATTGCAAAGCAGCAAACAGGTATTTGTAGCCGCTGGTGCCTCTGGAGTCCCGCGAACCTCAAGGTATAGGATCCTCTAGAGGTTTGCAAGTGTGCATAAAGCTATTATTTGGCCACCCCTAAACAATGCTCACAAGCAGAAACGGTTGCAGTGGGCTCAGAAATACATGAAGACTGATTTTCAAACCGTGTTGTTAACTGATGAGTGCCGTGCAACCCTGGATGGTCCAGATGGATGGAGTAGTGGATGGTTGGTGAATGGCCACCATGTCCCAACAAGGCTGCGACGTCAGCAAGGAGGTGGTGGAGTCATGTTTTGGGCTGGAATCATGGGGAGAGAGCTGGTAAGCCCCTTTAGGGTCCCTGACGGTGTGAAAATGACCTCTGCAAAGTACGTAGAGTTTATGACTGACCACTTTCTTCCATGGTACAAAAAGAAGAACCGTGCCTTCCGTAGCAAAATGATCTTCATGCATGACAATGCACCATCTCATGCTGCAAAGAATACCTCTGTGTCATTGGCTGCTATGGGCATAAAAGGAGAGAAACTCATGGTGTGGCCCCCATGTTCCCCTGACCTAAACCCTATTGAGAACCTTTGGAGCATCCTCAAGCAAAATATCTATGAGGGTGAGAGGCAGTTTACATCAAAACAGAAGCTCTGGGAGGCTATTCTGACATCCTGTAAAGATATTCAAGCAGAAACTGTCCAAATACTCACAAATTCAATGGATGCAAGAATTGTGAAGGTGATATCAAAGAAGGGGTCCTATGTTAACATGTAACTTGGCCTGTTAAGTTTTTTTTGGATTGAAAGAGCTTTTGATTTCTGTAAATATGACCTGATGCTGCAAATTCAACAAACTACTTTATTAGTTCTCATTATCACATTTAAAATGTTTTGATCTCTGTTGTGCATAATAATTTGAAACAGTGCATTTTGAGTTTTTTACTGCTAAATAAAAATCTATTATCATTAGGAGATTTGTTCAATAAAATTAGCATTATACTCCAAAGGTTGATGCCTTGAAGATTATACTGACTGTCATTTGCATCGACTATTTAGGAAAATCAGCGAAAAATAACATTTGAATAATAATTTGGAACACGGTGTATATACTAACTGTTTAACTAAAAAAAATACATTTCTAGCGACACATTCCCTTTAAGAGTCCTCAACCTGACATGGGCCGTGTAAAAGAGCGCCGATCAACGAAACATCTCGGAACAAGAAGCTATGTCTGTAGACGAGCGATCATTACTACGAGTGCTCGTCCCCATACATTTCTATCATGTTGGCAACACATCTCTCTGTTCACACAGGGAGATGTGCTGCCGATAACGATAATATTTCCTGCATTGTTAACGATACAATCAACCGATTAACAAGTGTTTGCTCGTTCACCAGCTGATCGTTGCCCTGTTTACACAGGGCAATTATCAGGAACTTTCATATGAACGCTTGATTGCCTGATAATTTGACCGTATAAAAGGGCCTTTTGCTATCCGGCCTTTTTTAGGTTTCCATTAATACAATAGAGCTGTCATTAATTTGCCCACCCCCTAATGATAATGAGATGATTCTCCTCATCCTGTGCCTGTATATACAGAAAAGCTGACAGGTGAGGACAAGAGAACAGGAAATATCAGCTAATTGTGACTTTCTTGTGGCCAGTGTGAAAACTAATATTTCAAGATATATTTTATGTGGATAGTCACTGTGTAGAGCAGGCTGCTCTAATTTCAGGAGCTGTAAGTTACAGATCATTTTGAGAGAATTAGCGCTCACCGGAACACTCAGCAACCTCTTCTACAGTGACGCCAAAAGACGTCGCTGTAGACAAATGACCTGCGCTGCCTGCCGTCGAAAGAGTTAAGGAGTTAATTACATTAAACAAATGAAATTGGAAATAAACCACACACTATTAATCAACTTTAAATTCTGCATCCTAAAGGCTGGATTCACATGGACGTATCAAGCAGTGTGTTTTTGGGGCCGACCCTTCAGCTATATAGAAATAATGCGACCACTCTTGATTGTGTAGCAAAACATGTATAGTAAACCAAAGATCAATATTACCAGTATATAGCGGCAGATACCAGTCCTATACAGGTCGCTTTGCAGACAATATAAGTGATTACAGTACAGGGATAAACAGTGAAACACCGGTGACGTCTTCTCACATTGGAGTCGTTTACTTTCCCTTTTCTTCATCCGGTCCAAAACACCATGACATCTTCTTCCAGCCACTAATCGCCTCTGCATATTTTGCAACACAAACATCTTTGGCTCCTAGCTTTTCCACCACCCTCCCCACCTGTTCCCCACCCTCTACAAAAACTCACCATTTATAATGCCCCAGATGGAAATTATGACCTCCCTTAGTGCCCCACAATGTAATAGTACCCACTGCACAGTAATAGTGCCCCCTTTATGCTTCACACAAAAATAGTCCCACACGCAGAGTAATAGTGCCCTCCCTATACAGGAATGCTTCCCTAATAGTTAGGTTCTCCTTTGTGTCCCCATATAGTAGTTAGGTCCCTCTTTGGGCTCCCATATAGTAGTTAGGACCCCTTTGTGTTCTCATGTTATTTAGATGCCCTTTGGTGTCCGTATATAGCAGTAATGCCCCCTTGGTGCCCTTATATAGCAGTTAGGTCCCCCTTTGTGTCCCTATATAGTAGTTAGGTCCCCTTTGGGTCGCTATAATGTGTTTAGGAGCCCTTTGTGTCCCCATGTTAGTTAGGTTCCCCTTTGTTCCTCTATGTAGCAGTGATGCCCCCTTGGTGTCCCTAAATAGTAGTTAGGCCCCCTTTGTGCCCATATATAGTAGTTAGGCCCCCTTTGTGCCCATATATAGTAGTTAGGACCCTTTTGTGTCACCATATAGTAGTTAGATCCCTTTAGTGTTCCCATATAGTAGATAGGCCCTCCTTATGCCCATATATAGTAGTTAGGCTCCCTTTGTGCCCTCCATATAGTAGTTAAGCCCCTTAGTGCCCTCCATATAGTAGTTAGGCCTTCTGGTACCCTCTCTAAATGTGTGAAACCCCACTTGTGCCCTCCATATAGTAGATAGGCTCCCCTTATGCCCATATATAGTAGTTAGGCTCCCTTTGTGCCCTCCATATAGTAGCTAGGCCCCCTTGTACCCTCCAAATATTTGTTAGACCCCCCCTTGTCCCCTACATATAGTAGTTAGGCCACCTTTTGCCCTCTATTTTTTAGGCCCCCTTGTGCCCCTCATATAATAGTTAGGCTCCCTTGTGGCCTCCATAAAGTTCGGCCTCCTTGTGCCCTATTTATAGTAGTAAGGTCCCCTTGTGCCCTCCATACAGTAGTTAGGCCCCCTTTGTGCTCTCCATATAGTAGTTAGGCCCCCTTGTGCCCTCCATATAATAGTTAGGCCCCCTTGTGCCCTACATATAGTAGTGAGACCCCCTTTGCGCCCTCCGTGTAGTAGTTAGGTCCCATTTGCGCCAAAAAAACTTCACCTAACATTGCTCCCAGCGTCATGACGTCATTGGCGCCATGACGTCATTGTGTTACCAGCGCCGGGACGCCGATGTCCTCCTGACCTCTAGTAGGCCACAGACCTTAAACAGCCTGTGGCCTACAAGAGTAAGCGGCAGGGCAATCTGCCCCGCGGCTTGAGAGAGATGCAGCAAAGTGCCTGGGCCCACCAAAGAATCCTCCGGTCCTCCAGTGGGCCAGTCTTGATGCTGCTTCTCTCTCTATTGCAATCTGATGTAGCTGCCCGACCGCTTACTTCAATGGACAGATGGATGAGAAGCTAAACAGCAGTGGTGGCGCTGAAGGCAGGTGGCTCCGTTTGTGATAGGGGCCCTCGGCAATTTACATGTTTGCCCCCCCCCCCACAATGCCGGCCCTGAATGCTGCTGCCAGTCAAGGAGTAGTAGGGAGAATACTGATGTTGCTACCAGTGTGGGAGGAGTGGGAAAGGGTGAATGTTGTTGCCGGTGCGTAAAGGGTGGGAAGAGGGCGATTGGTGCTACCAATGAAATGGGGGATGAGAAGTGCTGCAGGGAAAGGGGGTTGTGCTGGAACACTGGGTTATCCAAAGATGTTAATGTACTAAACTGGATTGGCAAGTCGTATCTAGTATAAACTTTTGCATGGAAAATTAGAATACAACGAACCACAGAGAACATGTCAACTGTGAACTATTTGACTCAGTTTCTGTTTAGACACTGTATAGCAATATTATTTGGCCAAACTATGGTATTGGTACTTCTCTCTGCATGTGGTGTTAATTTCTGTGCAATTTTATTCACTGTATTATGGTATTAAGTGGCTGCTCAATGATATTTCTTAAAGAGGTTGTCCCACCATTAAATATGTACAGATCATAAAAAATGAACAATGTTTGACATTTACATGCTGTTAAAAAAAACATCCAGTGAAATGATATAATTTACTTACATAGTATGGCGCCATCTGTTGTTCAAAAAGTGACATCCAAATTATGAGCTGAGCGCTGGTGGACACACATACTGAGTCACTTTCCTCACATCCAGGTTTTTGCATAGTGATCCCCTGTTCACTGCAGAGCAGCAGATAGTGAGTTTGTGTATGTATGGATGTACATTTTGAGTGTACGTTTATGTCAATATATCCTCGCTTTGTTGGTAGCTCCCTTAAAATTGAGAGATAAAGGGGCGCTTACATTTTCTAAACAGCCTAGGGCTAACCTTAACACACCCCCTGAATGTATGTGTGGTGTGTAGGTAGTGTGTAATTCATATGCAGTGTATCCCCTTTTTAAATAACCCTCGTTAAACTATTTAAAAAACTACATTGGAGGTGGCGAAGCAGCAGAGCTTTTTAACCCCTTAACGCAATATCATGTAACTGTACGTGGCAGCCGTTAATGGGTTTTATGGAGCGAGCTCACAGGCTCAGCCCACTCCATACTGAGCGGGTGTCGGCTGTATGTTACAGCCGACAATTCAATGCAAGGGGCGGAATGAAAGATCACTTTGATTCTGACCGTATAACAATTATAATAGTCAATAGCGACTGGGGAATCTAAGCCATTAGAAAGATGGAACGGCCCCCTCCGACAGCCCGTCAGCCCCCTGTGATGTGATTGCGGGGTGCCTATATGGTTGTCATGGCATTCTGGGAGTCTAATGAATGATCCTCTGTCCTCATGATCCGATCTAACCTATCCTGTTAAATATTTTAGTTGGAAAAACCTCTTAAAAGATGTAAAGCTTGAACAAAATGTTCACACGCCGCAGGTTTGCACTGTGGACATTGCCTGAAAATCTTGATTTTGTAATGGATGCAGGTGCGAATTTTACGTATTGAATTGTAATAGGTGAAATAGTGAGTCCAGATCCATGGCAAATTTCTGCAACATGACGTCCATAACCTCTAATAGGACAACCCCTTAAACATCTGCAACATGTCTATAATACGCTGCGGATTTCTTTACAGCATGTAAATAGGAGTTTTATAAATTCCGTATGAAACAGATTTCCACAGTGGAAATCCGTAATGTGTAAACATTAAAAATTGCATATATATTTTTATTTTCTACCTATGGATGTGACCTAATGCTCCCATCCACGATGTGTCAGGTGTGGGGGCGCTATTTCACAGTTCGCTTCAGGTAGCATGTAAGGTAGGTGAACTATGTGCCAATGCCCCACTATTCCAGCCTATACACTGTCTAATTATTCTTTCATTGTATATAGTTACTGTCACGTAGGGTTCATAGACCAACTGGACCGTACCGCCTTGGCGGTATGGCAGTTGGACAACAGGGTGCAGTTCAGAGTCTATAGTTTATATAGGGTACCTGTGGCAGTTCGGACAGTAGCAAGGCAGGCTTGGCAGGAACTAGGCAGCAGGTAGACGTCAGGCGTGGAGAAGCAGGACAGGCGTGGTACACAGCACAGCACAGCTACAGCTAAGCACGGCACTAGATCAGGATACAGGTTACAGGAACAGGGAACACTGGGAGCAGGAAACACTAGGGGACCATTTGCAAGACAGACTTGGAATACAACAACAAAGCTCAGGCGTGGGAGGATGGGGCTGGGACCATCTTATAGCCCAGGGTGCTATGAAGCAATTAGCTCAATCCCCAACATGCATGCACTCTGGCTTCTTAAGTCTCAACTAAGCTCATGAGCGCACCCTCGTGGTCACTGTGGAGCAGGACGGCCGTATGTGCAGACATCTCTTGAGAGAAGGGTGTCGACTGGATGGAAGGAGTTCGTGGTCAGCAACCACAGACGTTACAGTTACCTGGAACTTTAAGAAGGACTTACGGATCTGATGAGAGACTGTCAAGACACCTGATGTAGTGATGTCTTATGGATGTGTTGATTTATCTTGCAGGATCCTGGAGGAGGGCAGGACACTATGCCCTGCGGCACTACTGATTACAAAGTGCTGTTATTGGTGGAAGGAGTGAAGACTTTAGAAGAGGAAGAGGAAAGGACTGGAAGAGCATGGTGCCTGCAAGCGTAGTGACTCTGATGTGCTGCTCGACCGCACTGATATGAGGAGGGACAGACAGGTGTCCATATAATGGTCTATTTCGATTATATTGGTCACATTACATTACTAATGCTATCTTTGGACTCACATGTCTTTTCATGTTCCATCCCCCCCCCCCCCCCCCCCATCTGCTCCCCCTTCTTCTCCTTCTTTTTTTTTCTTTCCTTTTTTTCTTCGTTTATTCCTTTTCTTCTTTTTTCTTCCCCCTTTTTTCTTATTCCTCCTTTTTCTGGTCTTCTTCTCTATTTCTTTTCATTCCTTGTGTCCTTCTCACTCACTCTTTTGTTTGACGCCTCCAGTACAAACATCAACACATTTCTACTTTTCTTTTGATTGCCGGTCACACTCACATTTTTATACAGTAGTACATGTCCATACACTTACTTCAATATCTCCATATGTCCTGGGGTTTGCGAATGCCGTAGTTGAACCTTGGAGCCTCGCCCCGTTCCTCTGTCGTCTACATGCCCGCACTGCGCCTGCTTTGTTCCCATGGACACGCGTCCCCGGGGGCACGCAGGCGCACTGGGAGCGTGACGAACAGAGGACGGGGATCTCGCGGCTCAGGCCAGGTTCCCGCGCATGCGCCGTAGACCAGAACGGGAGGACTGACACCGGAATCACATACCTTTTGATTAATGGAACCATATATAAAGCTCGACATCGTATTTCATAATACACTACCCCCTGAGGAAGCCATATTGGCGAAACGCGCGTCGGGGCGCAACACTTTCAGGCTGCAGTGCGGGGCCTAACCACGTCCATCTTTATGGGTAAGCCCACCATTATACTCTCTATATTTGATAGAGACCCAATGTGATTTCACATGGATCATATACACTTGACTGCGTCTCTGGCAGCTCTATTCTCACTCTGGCACTTTGGCCCAGATTTTTCTCATCTACCTCTGCAAAGCGCAAACTAACTATAGACACCAAAGTGTTACTTTCTAGTGATGTCATAAGCAATAGGGCTACTTGAACTGACTTGTTGTTACGATAAATTCCTAATTACGCTGCTCTTCATTACTAGTTTATATTTGTGCAGACAGTATATGAGTTAGACGTTTTTACGTGCGATTTACAGTAGGAAGTGATTCCTTACCAGAGTCTGTGTGTCCGCAGTGGGCGTTATATCCCAATTTTCAATATTCTTGAAGCTACCACACTGCTTTTCCCTTCTTTTATTCAGATCCGTCTTTGAATTTTATCTTTAATAATATTCTGTATTGTATGTCCTAATAAAATTTTGCTATTCTTATACTTTATTTGTGGCGATATGACTTCTTCTCCTCTCAGTTTTTCATGATTATATGAAGTTTTGCTGTGTTACTTATATATAGCGGGGCGCATTGGACACTTGCTTTTGGCGCCTAACTCTTTACCTAACCTGGTAAGTCCTTATATTTAAAAAGGTGTCCATATAATGGAGTGTTTCGGCACCTAAGGGGAGAGTGAGCAGATGAACCACGTGACGTGCTGGAATGAATGTTGGAGTTTTGCAGTAATGGAGGAACCTGGTGGCCAGAGAAGGCTTGTCTTTCTGCAGTGAGGCAGGGAAAGGCTGAAAGCTGCAGCTAATGGGGTTGAGTACCAAAGGGTGACGTAGGCCTACACAGAGCTGGAAGCAGAGACTGCTGTTTTGACAAATAAAGCAAGAAGTAGAAGTCACGGAGTAGACGAAGATCTTTAGGAGACTTGTACAGTCTGAGGCCTATAGAGGCAGGGTGGTCTGATAGAGTACTGTGCTGGCCATCACTGAAGCAGTATTTTTCAGCTAGTGTGCTAGCTCTGGGGAGTCTGTTGGGGCTGTGGAGACAGAAATCTCAGGAGTGGCAACCAGTGGGTGGATGAGTGGTGCTGTGCTCAGACCCAGGGGAAGTATGTAGTGAGGCCTATAGGGGAATAGAAAGATTGCTGGATTAATGGGCCTGTGAGGAACACTGCAGTGGGGCCTGGTTGCCCAATAGACCTGAGATGCGGTCTGGTAATTGTAGTCCTGGAAAAGGCTAGACAACTAGAATAGTCATTGGAGAAGGTATCGGTGGATAATTCTTGAGAGTTAGGGCCCTAATGGAAAGACTACCTTGATCATGCGTTGACTAGATGTCAACTGGAAGATATGCCCCAGAGGAAGCCGAAAGGGCGAAACCCAGGGTCAGGCGAGATTGTTTGGGGTGCCGCTTTTATATCATTGGATTTTATCTGTCTTTTATACATGTGAAACCATGCTCTGTTTGTAAGGTTGGAATAAAGGAAGCGTGATTTTACAGTGTCAAAGGGTGTTGCACTATATCCTTTTGTTTTTCCACGTTTGAGCTATAGGCTGTTGCCAGGACTGTCGACGTTGGAAGATCTGCAACAGCCTTGTGGAACTACAGGGACTAGAGGAACCACCTACATCCACACTTGATTGTGGACTCATCCATACGCTGAAGATTTTGGGATATACATTCTTTGGATTGAGTACAAGCTGGAATGTTTTAATTTGTGCCGCCAGAGCGGTAAAAAATCTAATTGTTATATCGTTGACTGGAAGTGTTGGAGAAGATCTGGGGTAGAATCTGGAGACTTCCTTCAGGCGTGTCTGAGGTAGAATATTGGATGGCGGTGTCTTATAGATACTAAACCCTTGAAGTTTAGGGTCAGTACTATTGGGACATACAGTGTCCTAGAGGTCAGGGCTGGAAAATGGAGCTAGAGTGCCTTGGAGAATACGAGAAGGAAGGGACAAACGTCTGACAATAAGGCGGGAAAGCGGTGAAGGAGGCGTAAGGCTGTGCAAATTGCCACAATCCGGGTGTGGTCTCAAGAAGACAGGTAGAGACCTCCACCAGGGGATAGCTCTGTTTAATGAAGTGTTTGTCTGGTTAGACATTTGAGTGACGTTCTAAAGACTGTGTCACTTTAAGCTTGCTGTGCCTCATAAAGAGAATGTAACAACTTTCATTAGTCTGCGATTTTGTATTATTAAGGGTATGTTCAAACAGCTTAGCAAAATACGTCTGAAAATACGGAGCTGTTTTCAGGTGAAAACAGCTCCTGATTTTCAGACGTTTTTGTAGCAACTTTCATTTTTCGCGGCGTATTTTACATACGTTATTGGAGTTGTTTTTCAATGGAGTCAATGAAAAACGTCTCCAAAAACATCCCAAGAAGTGACATGCACTTCTTTTTCGTGGGCGTCTTTTTATGCGCCGTATTTTGACAGTGACACGTAAAATTACACCTCGTGGGAACAGAACACTGTAAAACCCATTGCAACCAATGGGCAGATGTTTGTAGGCGCAATGGAGCCATTTTTTCAGGCGTAATTAGTGGCGTAAATGCCCGAATTATGTCTGAAAACAGTGCGTGTGAACATACCCTAAAGGGGAACCACTCCAGCAACACATCATTACAAGTAGAAAAGCTAGATGCACTTTTCGTCACTGTGATCCCTGCAGGAAAATAGGCTCTTTATCCTAGAGATCGGTATAAACAGGTGCGTAATGATCGCGGTCACAGGGGGTGTGACTGCATCTGGGCCCAGAGGTGAAGGGGTCTTTTAGCCCCGGGCCGCTGTGCGAGCATCACTTACTATGGTGGATCAGATAGCCATTGGTTCCATGCCAAAATACTAAATCTCGTAAGCCACAGGCTGTTTTAGGCCCAGCGCAGATGGCATCATGACATCACTGCATTGCACCACCTGTGCCAGGCAGCAAGCAGAGGGCGCAGCAGCTGGTCATCAGAACGGGGCTATGTGAGTTTCTAACTACTCTATATGAGCCTAACTACTATATGAGGACAACTAACTACTATATGAGCCTATCTACTATATGGGGGCCAAACTATTATAAGGTGCACATAACTACTATATGGAGCCCTATATAATTTATCGGGACACCTATGTACTATATGGGGGCACATAACTACTATATGGGGTATCTAACTACTATATGGGACACTAAAGAGTAAAACTACACAGAGGCTTTCACCCGTGGGATAGCAGCAGGTGGCAACCGACATCTACAGATGAGCCTAGGGAAGGGACCTGTCCGGTCCTGAAACACGTAGTGTTAATTGTAATAAAAAGAATGAAATATAGACATCGTATTCAGTACTTAGTTTCAGGCACCGTGTCCCGAAAGTGATCCAGCTCACCTTTTACTGCTTCTGACTCCGAGTCCATACAATATTATCTTAGAGGAGCGCCGTTGTATTCCTCTTCCCTGTTTTCACTTTTCAAACTATTATAAGTGGCACCTAACTACTATATGGGGCCCTATATAATTTATTGGGACACCTATCTACTATATGGGGGCAAAAACTACTATATGGGTTATCTAACTACTATATAGGACACTAAAGAGTACAACTACTATATTGGACAGAAAAGAGGAGTGCTACTGTGTGGGGGCATAAATGGGGATATTTCTACTGCGTGGTGGCACTATTACTGTTTTTGGGGCACTTTTACTGTGTGGGGCACAACACCCTGGGAAGCAATCCGGGCAGTACTAGTGGTACTGTCTTGAGGGGCCTGGATGAGGATGTGTGGTGGTAATATGTGGTGTGGCAGTATTGTTTCTCTCTGGTATAGTGGAATCATTGGTAATATTGAAAATACTGTTACTGGGTTTTGTACAGTAACGGTATGGTGATATTTGTTCCTTGTATAGTAAATAGTTGTATTATGTGGTAAATTTATAACTATAATTTAGAGGTATGTTGTTATACATAGCAAAATATCTTTTAACTATGTTGTCTTTGAGACTGGCAACACCATGTGGCCCACGCATCCGAGCAACAAGCAGGTGAGGCAGGTGCAAAATTTTATTGGGGCCCATAGGATTTAAAGAGGCTCTGTCACCAGATTATAAGTGCCCTATCTCCTACATAATCTGATTGGCACTGTAATGTAGATAACAGCAGTAGTTTTTATTTTGAAAAACGATCAATATTGAGCAAGTTATGAGCAATTTTAGATTTATGCTAATTAGTTTCTTAATGACCAACTGGGCGTGTTTTTACTTTTTACCAACTGGGCGGTGTACAGAGGAGTGTATGACGCTGGGTATAAAGACATCTGCCACTGAAGTTAGAATGTCCACCTCCACCAATATTCCTTTAACATGTGACTCCAGTACTCCAGTTTAAAAACTACCCCACTCAGAGACAATCTGCACCCGAATAAACTCCTTCACTGCCCTAGTCCACCAGGGATGTTGCCATAAACCTTATACTTCCCTAGACCACCAGTGATATTAACAATGACACCTTCAATACCCTAGACACGTTTTTTTCTTAATGTTTGTAAACCAAATAACCCTCTTCTCACATACAATATATCAAAATACCCCTATGACAATGATCACACACTATGCTGCAAATTAGAAGCAAAGCATGAGGACAGTGCAAGAACCCCCCATGAGAGATGGTGTTTTTCTAGGCTAGGCTCTAGTCCCCCAGGGGTTTTGCCTTCAGTACCCTAGCCCGCAAAGGACACTGGCATTTATCCTTTCATTACCTTAGACCCCAGGGAGGTTACCATTAAGTCACTTACCTAGATCAATAGGGATGTTGGCATGGACCCCCTCCACACACTTAGACCCCCGGGGAAGCTGTAATTAATATTTTACAACCATGGTCTAACAGGGAAGCTGAAATTAAGCTATCCACTCTCCAAGACTACCAGTTGGAAGTTGGCATTCAGTGACTTAAGCCCTGTTCACATCTGCGTCAGGTGCTCCATTCAAAGCCTCTGTCACAGATTTCGTAATTCTTGCTGGACAAAAAAGCTCAGTATGCAGTCTTATTTTGTCTGACAAAATGATGGAAACCATGTCGGAAACCCGACGAACCCTTTTAAAGTCAATGGGTTCCGCTGGGCGCCGTTGGTTTCCGTCATGTTAAGAATTTTGCGCTTACAGTATTCCCATTGTTCTGCTCCTATGACAGCCTTAAGCAACTAGGGATGTGAATATAACCCCTTTACTAGCCTAGACCACTGGGGTTATCATTAACCCCTTATCTAGCCCTGACCAGAATAGATAGTACCATTGCCCCTTCAACCCATGACCAGGAAGGCAACATTTTGGCTTGTCACAGGGCTCATAAATCAGATGCCCTGACATACCTGGACACTGTGTGCAATATTTATCTAGAGATTGCCTAGATACTATAAAAATATTTATCTGGCTGCTCTATGACTAATTATTTGGGCGCTACATGGCAATATTTATTTGATGCTGTTTTGGATTGCTTAAAGAGGCTCTGTCACCAGATTTTGCAACCCCTATCTGCTAATGCAGCAGATCGGCGCTGCAATGTAGATTACAGTAACGTTTTTATTTTTAAAAAACGAGCATTTTTGGCCAAGTTATGACCATTTTTGTATTTATGCAAATGAGGCTTGCAAAAGTCCAACTGGGCGTGTTTAAAGTAAAAGTCCAACTGGGCGTGTATTGTGTGTGTTACATCTGGGCGTGTTTACTTCTTTTACTAGCTGGGCGCTCTGACGAGAAGTATCATCCACTTCTCTTCAGAACGCCCAGCTTCTGGCAGTGCAAACACACAGAGTGTTCTCGAGAGATCACGCTGTGTCGTCACTCACTTCCTGCCCCAGGTCCTGCATCGTGTCGGACGAGCGAGGACACATCGGCACCAGAGGCTACATTTGATTCTGCAGCAGCATCGGCGTTTGCAGGTAAGTCGATGTAGCTACTTACCTGCAAACGCTGATGCTGCTGCAGAATCAACTGTAGCCTCTGGTGCCGATGTGGCCGACACGATGCAGGACCTGGGGCAGGAAGTGAGTGACGTCACAGCGTGATCTCTCGAGAACACGCTGTGTGTCTGCACTGCCAGAAGCTGGGCGTTCTGAAGAGAAGTGGATGATACTTCTCGTCAGAACGCCCAGCTAGTAAAAGAAGTAAAAACGCCCCGATGTACACACATAATACACGCCCAGTTGGACTTTTACTTTAAACACGCCCAGTTGGACTTTTGCAAGCCTCATTTGCATAAATACAAAAATGGTCATAACTTGGCCAAAAATGCTCGTTTTTTAAAAATAAAAACGTTACTGTAATCTACATTGCAGCGCCTATCTGCTGCAATAGCAGATAGGGGTATCAAAATCTGGTGACAGAGCCTCTTTAAGTTGCAGGAGACAGTGCCCAGGTCCCTAACTGCCCCCTTTACAAAGGCTTAAAGTCAACACTGCAGACCACGTTTTTTTTTTTTTGCAGGTGGATTTGCCCCTTCTATTAGGCTCTGTTCACACTAAGAGTTCTTTTTCACTGGCCAATATGAGCCGTAAAAACGAGCACCGATCAACGAGATAGCTTGTTGATTGGCGCTCGTTTGCTCCCTTAACAATGATCTATGATCATTAATGTATTGGGATGAGTGATCGTTACTACAATCTCTCATCCCCTTGCATTTTCCTCAGCACATCTCCCTTTTAACACTAAAAGATGTGCTGCCGACAACGATAATATGTCTTGGTGCATAAACGTTTGCTTGTTCATCAGCTGATCGCTGCCCTTTTACACAGTGCAATGATCGGGAATGAGCGTTCATATGAAAGCTCATTTGCCCAATCATTGGCCTGTGTAAAAGGGCCTTTACTTTAACTAAATTGGAGGTATTTGCTCTGGAAAGCTCCCGATGCATACGGCGGACCTATCCGTAGGACCCTATGATCCAATGACCAAATACTACCAAGATCTCTGAACACTCTTATCTGCACTTGTGCAGATCAAGGTGCTTAAATATAGGATACTGATGGATTTGTTGCATCGCATGACCCTCCATCCTGGCTATTTTCTGGACGAGAGCGGTGTACTGTTGGGGGAGAAGACTTTGCTATCCATGGGGTTGTGGCTTTACAGAGTGATAAAAAAATATTATACCTATAGGGGCCAAACATTAGGTGTCTGGTCTGGGGTCTGAATTCATTTAAGAGTCTGGGGTCTGGAATTATTTAGGGGTCTGGCTGGGGATTGAATTAATTTACAGGTCTGGTCTGGGGTCTGAATTAATTTAGGGGCCTGGTCTGTGGTCTGCACAGATGTCAACCTATGAGAGCCCTTCATAGGGTGAGACTCCAGCAGCGGGTCATGGCAAAAATGAGAGTGGCCTTTGGGGGCGTGGCTTACAATAATGGCCGTGGCTAAATATATTCATACCCCCTATATAAATATCAGACCCCAGACCAGCCCCTTTATATTATTATCAGACCCCTGATATTAATATCAGAGCCCAGACCAGGCCCGTAAATTAATTCAGACCCCAGACCAGACCTGTAAATTAATTCAAACCCCAGCCAGATGATTCTTCTCTCCTAACCAAGGTACTTTCTCCCGCCAAAGCTGTGACGGAAAAGCTGTGTAAGAAAGCTGTGTAAGAAAATTAACAATTCAACACAGCATAGAACAACATCGTAAAATGCAATATCATCAGCACATTAAAGCACAAAGAATATAGGAGTATAACTCCACTCATTATCCATGTACACACATATATATATATATATATATATATAGAAAAACAAATGGATCCAGCCGCACCGGTATGCTGTGGGTGCAAGCCAACGGGATAAGACCACAATCCCAATGGTATATAAGACAAAAAATAGGCAGCACTCTGTTCAGGTAGAGGTGAAAAAAGAGGGTACTTTTATTGTCCCATAAACAGTGGCAACGTTTCAGCTCCTTCCACTGGAAGGCTCCAGTGGAAGGAGCTGAAACGTTGCCACTGTTTATGGGACAATAAAAGTGCCCTCTTTTTTCACCTCTACCTGAACGGAGTGCTGCCTATTTTTTGTCTTATATATATATATATATATATATATATATATATATATATATATACACACACCGTATATCAAAAGATAGTGTTTCTTCTTTATTTAGCTCATAAGGTGTGATGTAATAATCTAATGGGAGGGATGCTGGGCGCTCTCTAACCAGAGCAGGCTGGGTGCAGAAAATTATTGACCTGGCATTTAACCAAGGGAAACCAATAGGAGGAATTATTAATAGCCCACTTTTATTAATTTTTACCCCACCCCAGCACCCTCAGTCAGAAGGCATCATCTCGTTAACCCCTTGGGTACCTGCAAACTATGAGTGTTACACAGACTTTATAATTGATCTCTTTACTGATCTTAACTCTGCTAATTCTGTACTGTGCGTAGTCTGGTACCATATTTATAAACTGATCTTCTGGTACCATAATTATTTACTGGGTTTTGTTTTGGTATCATATTTATTTACTTTGCTTGGAGCTGATACAATATTTATGTACTGAGCTAAGTTCTGGTTCTGTAGTTATGTACTGGTCAGGCAACAGAGTCGAGGTATAGTGTGAAAAATATATCTAAAAAGTTAATTGACAGAATATGGGCTGTGATAAATCAAGTCTGTATTCTGCAATGTGCATTTGAATATAGCATAAAGTTGCTAAATATATGAGTGAAGCAGGGAATTCACTACTTTGTAATAATTTTGCATAGACCGTTAAACAAATCCTTGGATTTAACCCATGGATGTCTACTTGTCAAGATACAAGATATATCCCGCGTAGAAAATCATCTTAGCATTTTCTTCAAACAGCCTCCTAATCTCCATACACAATTTGCATGAAAATACCAGGATCTTTAGTACAAATCAGAAACAGGACATAGAGATTCACAGCTGCAAGCCAAGGATTTGAGGAGTATTTATCACAAAGAACCCATTTAAAATGGCGAGAAGCTGTTAGTAACATAGAGCTAACTAGCATTGTCATAATGAATAATCACTGGTGTAAGTATTAAATATGTGTTAGAGAGTGTTGCACCTTATTGTGAAGCTCTAGATACTGGAAATGATCTACAAAGAGTGCCAGTCCCCTGCTTGCATTTCTTACCTTGGTACAAAAACAATATTTCAACATTGCAAACATTTACTTGCTAGATGACATGATACAAATTCAGCTCCCTAAACAGCTAAAATATATATTTGGATCTATCAATTCCACAAGATAAACACATGAATTTTTTTTTTAAATCTTTTTATCAAGGAAATTAAAATATTTCATAAAAAATATAACTCTGAATGATCTAAACATGGGTGCATGGTTGCTGACATAAGCACTGTGGAAAATGATGGTGCTAAATAAAGACTTTTATTATTATTAATATAATTATTACTGACAAAGTGAGAGGGACACCTTTGTCAAGCTATATAGTGTATTCTGACAAATTTGTGGGTCTTTGGACAGCCCTAATAACATACCTGAATAAAAATTCCACACCTTCGCCCCCTGTTAAAATAACAAAGATAGAAATTATAATGTTATACATGGTCCATATTATATAAAATGAAGTTCTCAAAGGCCACCAGATAATCCCCAGCTAATTCTTTCAAAGATTGCTTAAAGAGGCTCTGTCACCACATTATAAGTGGCCTATCTTGTACATAATGTGATCGGCGCTGTAATGTAGATTACAGCAGTGCTTTTTATTTAGAAAAACTATATTTTTGGACTGCGTTATGACCTATATTAGCTTTATGCTAATGAGTTTCTTAATGGACAATTGGGCGTGTTTTACTTTTTGACCAAGTGGTCGTTGTACAGAGGAGTGTATGACGCTGACCAATCAGTGACCAATCAGCGTCATACACTTCTCCCCATTCATTTACACAGCACATAGTGTTCTTACTAGATCGCTATGTGCAGCCACATACACACACATTAACGTTACTCAAGTGTCCTGACAGTGAATATACGTTACCTCCAGCCAGGATGTGATGTCGATTCAGAATCCTGACACTTCACTAAAGTTTGTGTGAGATTTACAGCGGGATTACGCTGTAAACTGTCATTTAAAACGAGATTACGCTGGCCTTGCTGTAAATCTCACACAAACGTTACCGAAGTGTCAGAATTCTGAATAGACATCACTACGTGCTGTGTAAATGAATGGGGAGAAGTGTATGACGCTGATTGGTCACTGGTTGGTCAATTCTACCATACAGGATCCAAGTAATACTGCCACACAATGACCACGTAATATCTCCACACAGTGAACAAATAATGACACCATGTAGTGACCCAATATGCCATATGGCGGCCAAATAAAACCGTAATACAGTTGTCTAATAATACTTTCACACAGCACCCAAATAAAACCACCATAAAATTTAGCAAACTTGAAATCAATATTGTACTGTAGTGCACCGTTTGCTAAGAAAAGTCCAGGGGATTTACTCCGTTATGCCAGGGAGGTAAAGGTAGGTAAAAATGTATTAGTTAAAGGGATACAGCTGAAGGATGTACAGTTGAAATAACATCCATTCCACTTTTGTGTATAAAAATAAGTACTAAACAAATCAATTTTCTGAGTACATTCCCACATTTATTTATACTGTAGCCAGAACAGCCAGAATTTGTGCAATACCACATTGATAATGCAAAGAAAGATACAACAACATTTTGTACCTGACAGGAATAATCCAACCACTTTTATATTTAACTGAAGAAGCTCAAAGTTGTCTGACAGAATCTATAATTATTAGATTGTTGAGAATGTTTGGAGATGTGATAAGATTCTAAAGTCAGCGAGCTTTAATGATAAGTGGCATCAACTTCACCATCTTTTTGTGGCACTCGGAAAAGGTTGTTATTCCCTGTCCCATCACAGCAGTGAATGCAAAGATTTATTGTCCCATATTTTGGGACCATGGTTAAATAAAAATACCCATAGTACTGTATTTATAAATGGATTTTAATATTATTTATGAATAAATATTTAACCCCTTGGAGACGCAGACAGTTTTAGTTTTTTCATTTTCATTTTTCTTTCATCGCATTCGAAGAACCTAACTTTTTTTTTTCCCTTCGACATAGCCATATGAGGGCTTGTTTGTTGCGAGTTGTAGTTTTTAATGGCACCATTTAATGTTCCATATAATTTACTGGGAAACTGAAAAAAAATCTTTCCTGGGTGGAATGGGAAAAAACTGTGATTCCTCCAAAATAGTTTTCTGGGATTTGTTTTTACCGCGTTCACTGTGCATTAAAAACAATATGTTAACTTTATTTTGCAGGTTAATATGCTTACGGTGATGCTAAATTCATATTTTTTCTGTGATTTACAACTATTACTTTTTTCGTCCATTGAGCAGTGTGAAGGCTTGTTTTTTGCGGACTAAAATAGTGTATTTCTTGGTATAATTTTTGGCTACATATTACTTTTTGATCACTTTTTATTTCGTTTTATTTAAAGTTCTGACAGGGTACTGACTTTGTTGCATTTTTTGTGATAGTCTCAACGTCCCTTGCAACTTGTTAGCCCTTGACACACCATGACAAATCTAAATGTAATGGTGTGGGGGATGAAGTATTGAGGCCAAGGGGGATTCAGGGGGGTTATCCCAAAATCTAAATTTAAAAAAAAAAAACCTCTGTAGCCATTAATTAGAATTGGACCTGTGCACGATACTTTCAGGGCATCATACGTTTCCGCAGCAGCAGTACCGCCCAGCATGTAGGAGGGACTCTCAATGACTGATATTAGTTGGGTGGGAGAGTATAAATGTACGGAAACTTTAAGTTAGGAAGGTATAGAGATTCCAGGATAAACCCTCTGATGGCATTACGATCCGCAATTACACATACATTCAGTTCAATTGGCCACAGACACCTTTCCGTATCGCTACGGATAGGTGTCCGTGCCGTACAAATGTACCGCAAAAGATAGGACATGTCCTATCTTTTGCTTTTTACGAGCCGTGCTCCCCTACTTTGTAGGGGAGCATGGGCCGAAAATGCGGACGGCTGTCTATGGCCGGCCGTGCCCGTAATCGCGGCTCGTGATTATGGGCCCGGCTGTGTGCATGTGGCCTTAGGGACTCTTACCCAACCATCTGTTTTCTGCCTATAAATCTCCAAGATTATTTTCATGATTTCATTTAGGGAATTTATTACCAAAACATGTGCCCTTGTACACTGGGGCACCCTACAGATACCTCACTAAAAAGAATCAGGACACAATTACACCCCCTTAAAAGCCTCAAAAAGAATTCAACAGGGACCGGAAAATAGTTTGCAATATATACCCTTCATCTATATGAAACCTCTCAGCCATTCAGCAGAGCTGAGAGAGGTTACTTGGAAAACTGTTTAGAAGCCCTGTTGGCTTCGTTTGAACATTTGCAGCCGTTATCTCTTGGGAGAACAAAGGAATTGGCATGTTGGATTTCAACATGAAATCTGAGCTGCAATTACAGACACTGCATTGATGAGAGCGAAACTGTGTCTAGAAAAAAAATGGGCTGTGGTGTTCTTTAACCCGACCCTCTTTGTTGCCATAATATGTAGTTGCTGAGTTCTGACTAATGAGTACCTTTACACTGGCATTACACAATTCAATAATCCATAGGATTCCGCGATTCGACCACTTGTCCGACTAAAGCTCCTAATCGTGAAGAAAGCATACAACCCATCTTTACATTCGACAAATATTCCATGTTGCAATTAAATTGAAATCGAAGCCAAGATGGCAGGCCCTGTTTACATCTGCATTGGAGGTTCCATTAGGAGCCTCTGTCGCAGATCTGGCAGATATGGCAGAGATTACCAGAAACAATAGCGCTATTATTTCCAGAAAAACTACGGACACCCCAACGGAAAGCCAACGGAACCCATTGAAATAGGTTCCGTTGGCCGCTGGTGGTGTAACGGTATTCCCTTGTTTTACTCCTGTGACGAAGCAGAACAACGGAATGATCCGACCCATATGTGAACAGGGCCGTAAAGTGGCGTGAGAAAAGTCCATATTATGCAAACTATTAGATGGTTTTGCATGACATCACAATAATTAATTGCAAAGCCATCGAGCAAATGCATTTACACACAGCAGTCTGCAGATTTTCCAATGAAACTTTTTAGCATACCTGGAGAACTATGATTATGATATCAACTATTGAAAGTGGTTGCCTATGCGTATTTACACCCTAAGGCTGGGTTCACACGACCTATTTTCAGGCGTAATGGAGGCGTTTTACGCCTCGAACTACGGCTGAAAACACGGCTCCAATACGTCAGCAAACATCTGCCCATTCATTTCAATGGGTTTGCCGATGTACTGTTCCGACGACCTGTAATTTTACGCGTCTCTGTCAAAAGACGGCGCGTAAAATAACAGCCTCGTCAAAGAAGTGCAGGACACTTCTTGGGACGTAATTGGAGCCATTTTTCATTGAATCCAATGAAGAACAGCTCCGAATTACGTCCGTAATTGACGCCTTGCAAAACGCGAGTACGAGCAATTACGTCTGAAATGCAGGAGCTGTTTTCTCCTGAAAACAGCTCCGTAATTTCAGCCGTAATTGACGTTATCGTGTGCACATACCCTAAAACAATCATAAGCGACGATCGAAATTAGTTAAATTGTCCACATTATTGTAGCATCTAAATACAACTTTAGCCCTGGGATACTGCCTGTCATTATTGTGTATTTTGTATATTCTGGGCAATGCAAGATAGTGCAATGCATGTTAGTACAGTAAATAGACACAGGCAAACTAAGCTACTCATGTTACAATGAAAGTGTTCAGACTACCATTCCCACTGACATGTTTTATAGGTTATTATATAGCTACAGTATGGAGTCTGTATATTCATTGTGTCTCTCGCTGCAGGACTAGTCGGACCCAATTGCCTCTCCTAGTTGGTGGTCTTACTAATTCTATACCTACAAATTTGATGCAAGTTTTAGCTACATTATGCAGAGTCCATACATCTGTAGCTAAAGGGGTGTCTCATTTGTTGTGTCGCCCGGTGGTCCCCTAATTGTCCAGAGACAGGGCCGGCCTTAGGATAGATGGCGCCCCATGCAAAATTATCTTTCGGAGCCCCAGCCCTTCATAAAAAAATGACCCATAAAGATAGTATAATGCCCCCCGCAGTATAATGCCCTATATAGTGCCCCCACACAGTACAATGTCCCTTTAGCGCCCCATACAGTATAATAATAAAATTTAATAATTATATATTGTAACCCCTTCAGGGACACAGTATTTTGTCCTCTAATTGTGCCACACAGTATTATGCCCTCTAAGTGCCACACACAGTATATTGCCCCCTGTAGTGACCCTACACAGTATAATGTCCGCTTAGTATCCTCTACACAGTATAATGCCCCACTCTCCTGGCTGCCAGACACAGCCCCCCCTTGTATATATTTCCCCCCTGTAGACAGTGCCATAATCCCCCACCTCCTCCTTGAAGATCGTGCCATACAGCCCCCACCTTCTCCTTGTAGACAGTGCCCCCAAACAAATTTTTTTTTACTCATCTAGGCTTCGTTTCCACGATGAACTGAGGGGATCCTTGCCTAGGCCGGCGTGATCCTGTAGCCTAGTACAAAGTTTCACGACCTTTTACCACTGAAAAAAAAAATTTCCTCATGGCACCCCTACAGAAAATTGTGTCAAGAAAGACAGAAAACTGCAAAAACCAAGCACTACACTCTTAGGGTATGTTCACACAGCGTCTTTTGTAAGGAAAAAAAAAATTTTGAAGCAGATTTTGAATTCACAACGTTGTTTGACCTTTGTAGCTAATGCAAAAGACGCAGGCAAAAAAGCTCCAAACTAGCGCGGCAGGAATTTTCTGCCTCGTATTAATTTCAATTGGAGCTCAAAGGTGGAAACCACTTGAAGACCATCAGCCCCCCATTCATAGTAAAATGACCATCAGCCCGCCACACAGGGATTCCGCCCCTTCAGGGAGCAACAGTGGCGCTAGTAGATAGCAGAGCAGGAAGATACCTCCCTACTCTGCTATAGTGGCGTCGCTACCGCTGTAGCAGCCGAAGCGGCTGCTAGAGGCCGCGCTGGCCATGGGGCCGTTGTTGTTTACTTTGCCGGCACTTGTTATGATGGGACTCTCTGCAGTGTGCAGTGTGGAGCTTCTTTGCTGGCACTATTGGTTATGGGGCAGTCTGCTGGCACTGTTAAATGTGGGTACTCTACTGGCACTGTTAATGGGATCATTATGACGACGCTGTTAATTGAGGAACTTTAACTCCTATTATGGGTCATGACATGTATATGTGGCAAGGTTTTCATAGTATAAATACAAAACCTAAGAAAACATTACCTGCTGTAACGTTTATGGCCGCGGACCGTCGTTCTGACTTACACTCTAACGGCCGCGGCCATGGACATGTGAGTTCTCGGCGGCATCTCCCTCCTGAGAGACGGCGGCACTCACTTCCTGGTTCAGAGACTGTCTCCCGCAGGGCGCGCGTGCACGGCCTTAAAGGGCCAGTGCGCGCACAGTTGCAGAATATCTGCATTTAGCCCAGAATGCTGCTGGACTATAAAAGGGGCTCTGCCCTCTTGATCTTTGCCTGAGCGTTGTTGTGTTACCTAAAGTTTGTCTTTGCATATGGTCTCCTAGTGTTTTCCAGTTCCCAGTGTTACCCGTTCCTGCTGCCTTTACCCTGTATCCCGAGCTACCGTGCCTCTGTGTCGTCAAGAGTTCGAGTCGTGTTGTATCCTCCGCTGCATCTAGTGTGTCGCACCTTGCCGGGTGTCTGTCTACTATCGGAGCCTCATCTTAGCCTGAATCCATCGCTACTGTCTACATTGCCTCAGGTACCCTTTCTGAACTATAGACATTGCATTGTACCTGTTTGGCCAGCTGCTATCCCGCTACGCGGTACGGCACAGTGGGTCCACATCCCGCGACCTCACACCTGCTTTAATGCGGATCTGTCACCTCAATATACTGCCCTAGGTAAGAGCAGCATATTACAGGCAAAGGTCAATTCTATTATTAGTCTAAACAGCACAAAGAAACAATGTGCTAATCAGTGTGATCAGAGAATACACTGGACTCATAGATTTGAGTCCGGTGTATTCATGAGCAGAGCACTTCCCACTCCCCTATCGGCAGTGACAGACGGGCTGCAGTGTATGCAGCTACAGAGCAGCCAGCCATCAATCATAGATACTGATCAGTATTTGAACTATAGAAGTAGTTTCTCTGAGGAATAACCATTGCAGAAGTTGCACAGAACTATTAAAACATATTGTAAACATATTTTAATAACCATACAAATAAAAGTGACTACACACTGAATAATTAAACACTACCATTTATACTATTAACAAGAAATATGGTGTTGATTACTCTATGTAAAGCTGGTTTGTCAACAGTGTGCTACTAATATATGTGTATATATATATGTATATATGTATATATATATATATATATATATATATATATATATATATATATATATATATATATATAGGGGGTGCATAAGTAGGTATAAATGGGGAGATTTTTCAAATAGTCTAATTACCATTTTGTGAGACAATTTTGAATGAAGAAACGCAAGGAGATGGAATTATTAGAAAAATAACTTGGTCCGATGAAGCCAACTTCAAACTTTCTTTGTTAATAGACACAACTGTGTTTATTACACAACAAAAAACAATTGAAGACTAGTTGAATCAACAAGGGTTTATAGTTTGGGGTGGCCCTTTTATGTAAAGGTGTAATTGGACCTATCTTGGAATTCTTAAAGAGCTTAATTCAGTTATTTCTGTCCCCCTTTTCATAATATTCAGAGAATCTCTAGTGACTGGTATAGTGCCAAGGGACTGGCGCAGGGCAAATGTGGTGCCTATTTTCAAAAAGGGCTCTAGGTCTTCCCCAGGTAATTATAGACCAGTAAGCTTAACATCCATCGTGGGAAAATGTTTGAGGGGCTATTGAGGGACTATATACAGGATTATGTGACAAAAAATAGTATTATAAGTGACAGCCAGCACGGTTTTACTAAGGACAGAAGTTGTCAAACTAACCTGATCTGTTTTTATGAAGAGGTGAGCCGAAGCCTAGACAGATGGGCCGCTGTGGATATAGTGTTTTTGGACTTTGCAAAGGCATTTGACACTGTCCCCATAGATGTCTAATGGGTAAATTAAGGACTATAGGTTTAGAAAATATGGTTTGTAATTGGATTGAGAATTGGCTCAAGGACCATATCCAGAGAGTTGTGGTCAATGATTCTTACTCTGAATGGTCCCCGGTTATAAGTGGTGTACCCCAGGGTTCAGTGCTGGGACCACTATTATTCAACTTATTTATTAATGATATAGAGGATGGGATTAATAGCACTATTTCTATTTTAGCAGATGATACAAAGCTATGTAATATAGTTCAGTCTATGGAAGATGTTTGTGAATTGCAAGCGGATTTAAACAAACTAAGTGTTTTGGCATCCAGTTGGCAAATTACGTTTAATGTAGATAAATGTAAAGTTATGCATCTGGGTACCAACAACCTGCATGCATCATATGTCCTCGGGGGAGCTACACTGGGGGATTCACTTGTTGAGAAGGATCTGGGTGTTCTTGTAGATCATAAACTAAATAACATGCAGTGTCAATCAGCTGCTTCAAAGGCCAGCAAGATATTGTCGTGTATTAAAAGAGGCATGGACTCGCGGGACAGGGATGTAATATTACCACTTTACAAAGCATTAGTGAGGCCTCATCTAGAATATGCAGTCCAGTTCTGGGCTCCAGTTCATAGAAAGGATGCCCTGGAGTTGGAAAAAATACAAAGAAGAGCAACGAAGCTAATAAGGGGCATGGAGAATCTAAGTTATGGGAAAGATTAAAATAATTAAACCTATTTAGCCTTGAAAAAAGACGACTAAGGGGGGGGGACATTATTAATTTATATAAATATATTAATGGCACATACAAAAAATATGGTGAAATCCTGTTCCATGTAAAACCCCCTCAAAAAACAAGGGGACACTCCCTCCGTCTGGAGAAAAAAAAGTTCAACCTGCAGAGTCGACAAGCCTTCTTTACTGTGAGAACTGTGAATCTATGGAATAGTCTACCGTAGGAGCTGGTAACAGCAGGGACAGTAGATGGCTTTAAAAAAGGCTTAGATAATTTCCTAGAACAAAAAAATATTAGCTCCTATGTGTAGAATTTTTTACCTTCCCTTTTCCCGTCCCTTGGTTGAACTTGATGGACATGTATCTTTTTTCAGCCGTACTAACTATGTAACTATGTACTATGTAACTATCTTCTACAATACAACAGTTACCCCGGACCCATACCTTAACATGCTCCAAGAAAATGTAATACCACAATTGCAGTCAGAGAATAAAAATGAAGACTTCTACTTTCAACAAGATGGGGCCCCTCCTCACTATGCTTTAGCAGAGCGTAATTTTCTTTAGGAAAAATTACCCAATAGGTGGATAGATAGATCAGGTCTGGTTGAATAGCCACCACGATGACCAGACTTTGCCCCGATGGACTTTTTATTTTGGGGAGTTATGAAATATAAGGTATATTCAAGAAAACAATGCATGGTTGATAACATGATTCAATTCATAAAAGAAACATGCCAAGAAATTAATGCCAATAAAGAACTTTGTGCCAAAGTGAGAGTGTAAAAACTAGATTACAGCAATGTGTAAATAGTGTGGGCCGCCAATGTGAGCATATAAGAAATTGTACTTAATCATTTTGTTATTCTATAAAATACTATTTAAACTGTATACCTATTATTATTGTAGACAGTGCCATAATCCGCCACCTCCTCCTTGTAGATCATGCCATACAGCCCCCCCACCTCCCCCTTGTAGACAGTGCCATACATAGATTACAGGTGGATCCTTCGTGTCAACCCAATTTCACTGAACTTGTCAGTGACGCGAACCTGACGGGATTTAGCACTAGATATAGCTGCTCTGTATGGGGAATACAGAACAGCTGTATCTCAAAAAGTAAATCTATTTTTTTTAATAAGAACTAATTATAAAGTTGCACTAATCAAACTGACTGGCCTTTTTAGTAAAATAAATGCCCTTCAAACATTTACATGGCGTTTAAATGGCTGTCTTCCTCTATATTTTTTTTCATCCTTCACCTCTAGGTGCCTCTGCTGCTGTCTCATCATCCCTATAGTCACCTCACTGCCCCGATGTAGCTCACCCACCCTCCAGGTGCCTTTCCACCCACCATGTGCCTTTCGGCCCTGGTAATTCCTCCCTACCTGCCTGACATGTCCCTGTCAACATAGTGCCTTGAGGCCCCTGATAGCACATCTCCACGCCCCAGGTGCCTCACTGTACCTGACGGTGCCCCTCTAGCCAACAGGATCTTCTCCACTCACCATGCGACTCGCTGTCACTAGCAGCACCTCCCCACCACCAAGACTTGTCTTCTTTTTTTTTGTTTTAGTTTATTTAACAAAAATAACAAATAAAAAATCGGCCATAGGGTTGAAAAAAAAATCTCATTTATGGGCAAAATCGCCAAGCCCTAGATAGACACCTATGGAACACAGCATTGAACCATTCTATGATCCGTCCCTGCATAAAGTAGGTTCACTGAGCCACACTTGTTGAAAAAATAAATAAAAAAATTTGCTACTGTTTTTTGGTGCCGTTTACTCCGAATAGTCTCTAATCTGCTGTGTGACATAAATTATTTATTAACGAGTTGCATCAAAATTTAGAGTCATTTGTGCAATGCACATCAGTTTGTAAAAGTGGAGTGAAAAGTAGGTATGGCTTACTGCTTAGTCAGGATTAAGACACATTTATAAATGCGCAAATGAGACAAAAAAGTTGCATCTCTACTCCACATAGACCCTGGCGTAGGAAAAGTTTCAGAATATTACACTACAAGACCACAAGCATACCGGAAAGATGGTTCCTGTCTAGCGTAAGCGGAACTTGGGTGATGTCTCAGGGGCATTGACCCAAAGTTGCACAGCTTAGTGGCAACAGACTTTAGTGACACTCCAATGCAGGAAAAGCAGGCAGAGACACTGAATGACTGAGAGCTATGACACATGTAGTTATGATCCATGAAGTGGTCCTTTTGAAGTGGCCACAATTCTTCCGCTGGAGGAACGTACAGCACAACAAATTGCACTTGATTGTTCTGAAAGGTACATGGAGGTATACGAAGTTGTGATGCAGATTCAGGAAGGGTAGTATAAGGCCTTATTCCCATGGACGTATTTCTCGTGCGCATGCTGTCAATTTTAACAATGGACAGCACACTGACCCATACAAGTCAATGGGGATATTCAACACATCCATTTTTTTCACGGAGCGCGTGTCCGTTGCGAGAAAGTCACAGCATGTCCTATTCGCCCATTAACATCTAGGGCGCATGAAAAAAAAAAAAAACAGCCAGCACATAGACGACACCCGTGTGCTGTCCTTTTACACTGATCCGTTTCTAAGAAATACAGAGAAAAAAAGTGAAACCTGGAAGTGCTTGCAGAGGAGAAAACGGACGAAAAAAAACGGATCACACATGAAAACCATACGGACGCAACATGGACATTCATATGCTTGATAAACGGTCCTTTTTTTTGTGGACGTAAATCGGGCACGCTCATGTGAGTAAGGCCTAACATTTCTTTGAAATACAGAATTATGCTTGATTTTTAGAATAACTTAAAGTAATCATAGAAATACAAAGATCCTTTACACGGCAGGTTCTTTTTTTGCACAGCTAATTACCACTCGCCAGAACTATGTGCGTTTTACAGCAGATTTGTGATGCAGTGTTTGGCCACACGGCTTTTACAGGGTAAAAAAGTTGAAAGATTGATTGCGTAATGCCCGAGATCGCTGACCGACAGCAGTTTCCACCTACCGCCAACCGCGACCATAGGACTCTTTCCTCAGAGACTCCGGCGCACACTGTTTTCTTCTCCCAGTGCACCCATGACCTTAAAAGGAACACTTCCTCATTGCTTAAGCAATGTTGTATTTAACCCTGTGTTGGTCTGCAAAGGTTCCCAAGCGTTATCCTTTTTTCTGTATCCTGTTTCCTGTATCCTGTATCCTATATCCAGTGTCCGTGTTAGGTGTCAAGTCCAGTGTCTGTGACGACTTCAGTATCCGTGTCCGATGTCCGTGCCAAGTCCAGTGTCTGTGACGACTTCAGTATCCGTGTCCGGTGTCCGTGCCAAGTCCAGTGTCTGTGACAACTTCAGTATCCGTTTCCGGTGTCCGTGCCAAGTCCAGTGTCTAGGACAACTTCAGTATCTGTATCCTGTATCCTGTTGTCTAGCACAAGCCAACTTCCGATAGTCCGGCACAAGCCATTTTCCGAGAGTCCGGCACAAGCCAGCTTCGGATAGTCTGGCACAAGCCAGCTTCTGATTATCCGGCACAAGTCATCTACTTAGGTACTCTTGTCCTAGAGACTATTATTGACTCTCGTTTGACCAGCTGCTACTCTGCTACAGTGGAGCGGCCCAATGGGTCCACATATCCCACAGCGCTGACAGCTTGAAATACTTGTAATAAGGTGACATAGGTATAGGAGGGCCTAAAATATCATAAACAAACATGTATGGTGCTAGTGCTAAGTAGTTAGTGGCAAGCGCTGTACACGCAGGTGCAACTGCTTTCTTCTCCTGCAGATGCCCATATGGATGCGTATGCTCGTCCTGTCTTAAAGGGCCAATGCGTGCACCAGGAACTTTGTCCCTGACCAATCCCATTGCATCCAGGACTTTAGCCCTGTCAGGACCAGACACATTTTTGTTTATATTCTTTTGTTTTTTCCTCCCCTCCTTCAAAAAGTCATAACTGTTTTATTTGTTAGTTGGTCTGCAAAGGTTCCCAAGCGTTATCCTGTTTCCCGTATCATGTATCTTGTATCCTATTTCCAGTGTCTGTGTTCGGAGTCAAGTCCAGTGTCCATGATGACTTCAGTATCCGTGTCCGGTGTCGAGTCCTGTGTCCGTGACGACATCATTATCCATGCCTAGTGTCCGTGCCAAGTCCAGTGTTTGTGTCGACTTCAGTGTCCGTTTTCCGTACCAAGTCTAGTGTCTGTGACTACTTCAGTATCCGTGTCTGGCCTTCATGCCAAGTTCAGTGTCCAAGACGACTTCAGTATCCGTGTCCTGTATCCGAGAAATCCAGCATAAGCCAGCTTCTGATAGTCCGGCACAAGCCAGCTTCTTATAGTCAGGCACAAGCCAACTTCCGATAGTCTGGCACAAGCCAGCTTCCGATAGTCTGGCACAAGCCAGCTTCCGATAGTCCGGCACAAGCCAGCTTCCGATAGTCCGGCATAAGCCACCTTACGATAGTCCGGCACAAGACAGCTTCTGATTACCCGGCACAAGCCATCTACCCAGGTACTCTTGTCCCAGAGACTATTATTGACTCTCATTTGACCAGCTGCTACTCTGCTACGGCGGATTGGCCCAGTGAGTCCACATATCCCACAGCTTCAAATACTTGTAATAAGTTGACATAGGTAAGGTATAGGAGGGCCTAAAATACCATATACAAACAGGTACGGTGCTAGTGCTAAGTAGTTAGTGGCAAGAGCCATACATGCACGGACTCGGGATGGTGCGGGCAAGCGAGCTAACCCCTTATCATCCGCTGAGGGTGTTAGCTGTATATTGCAGCTGACACTGCTGCAATAGACAGCATAGGGATGACTAAATAAAATGAACAGAACGCAATAAGCTGCCTTCAGTTTTACATTGACACAATAATACATTGCAATACAGAAGTACTGCAGTGTATTATGTAAGCGATCAAATGATCGCATCTCAAGTCCTCTAGTGGGACTACATTATTATTATTTTTTAAAAAGGTAAACAAAATCTGCAGAAAAACTATTAAAAAATCCAGAGTAGAAAACAGAGTAGAAAACAAAACAAAACATTTCTTTCCCTTACAAAATGCTTTATTATGAAAAAAATATAAGAAAAAGTACACATAATTGGCATCCCTGCAACTGTAACGACCTGCATATGCATTATTTTTCCCGCTCGGTGAATGTAATAAAAAATAAATAAATAATACTGGAATTGCAGTGTTTTGTACTTCCCTCTACAAAAAAATTAAAAATAAAATGTAATTAATAAGTCCTAAGTAGTTAAAATATTACCAATGAACTTAAAATTGTCCATCAAAAAATAAGCCCTATGAAGCTCCGTCAACTGTACAAACAAAAACCTATGGTGGAAACACAAAAACAAATGATCAAAAAAAAAAAAGGTGAAACTTAAAAAAAATAATAATAAGAATAAAATAAAAATTATATATATATATATCTATATACATCTATATATCTATATATATATATCTATATATATCTATATATATCTATATATATATATGTATGTATGTATATATATGTATGTATATATATATATATATATATATATATATATATATATGCCCCTTAATGACTGGGCCTGAAAAGGCTTTATTGATAAGCTACATTTTTCAGTTTTTGCCTCTCTGAATTTCAGCAGCCATAACTTTTTTATTTCTTCATTGACGTAGCTGTATGAGGCCTTGTTTTAGGCGAGAGAATTGTATATTTTTTTTGCGTGGCCCGGGGGAGTAGAAAAAATTCACTGTGTAAATTATATAATTTCTTTTTACGGTGTGAATATAGGAAAAAGCGGTACTCGGCACTGTTTTTTTTATTTTATTTATCACATTCATGTTTCACGCTAAATATCCTGTTAAATTAATTCTTCAGGTTATTACGGTCGTGTAGATACCTAATATGTGTAGTTTTTTTTGTTTTTATGTAATGCAGGGGCAATAAAATATATTTTATGCAAAATAATGATTTTCGTTGGGGACCTTTATTGTTACATTTTTTTTTTCTCCCATCAACCCCTGCAGGACCAAGCTCATTTTGGCCTTCAGGACCAGCACCATTTTTTCAAATATGTCACTTTATGTGGTAATAACTTTGGAATGCTTTTACCTATCCAAGCGATTCGGAGATTGTTTTCTCATGACATATTGTACTTTATGTTAGTGGAAAAATTTGGTCGATAAATACATTGCTTATTTGCGAAAAACACCAAAATTTTGAGAAAATTTGAAAAAATTATGATTTTTCAAATTTTAAATGTATCTGCTTGTAAAACAGATAGTAATACCACACAAAATAGTTACTAATTAACATTTCCCATATGTCTACTTTATGTTTTTTGAACATCCTTTTATTTTTCTAGGATGTTACAAGGCTTAGAACTTTAGCAGCAATTTCTCACATTTTTAAGAAAACTTCAAAAGGCTATATTTTCAGGGACAGGTTCGGTTCTGAAGTGGCTTTGACGGGCCCATATATTAGAAACCCCCATAAACACCCTATTTTGAAAACTGCACCCCTTAAAGTATTCAAAACAGCATTGAGAAAGTGTTTTAACCCTTTAGGCGTTTCACAGGAATTGAAGCAAAATAGAAGTGAAATTTACAAATTTCATTTTTTTTTTTGCCAAAATGTCATTTATAATACATTTTTTTCTGTAACACAGAAGGTTTTCCCAAGAAATGCATCTCAATACTTATTGCCCCGATTGTGCAGTTTTTAGAAATATCCCACATGTGGCCCTAGTGTGGTAATAAACTGCTGTTTAGACCCACGGCAGGGCTCAGAAGGGAAGGAGCGCCGTTTGTATTTTGGAATGCAGATTTTACTGGAATGGTTTTCGGTGCCAGGTCGCGTTTGCAATGCACTGGAGGAACCTAAACAGTGGAAACCCCCCAAAAGTGACCCCATTTTGGAAACGACACCCCTCAAGGAATTTTTCTAGTGGAATAGTTAGCATTTTTACCCCACAGATGTTTTGCTGAATTTATTGGAGTCTGTAAAGATGACAATCTACTTTTTTTCTGAAAAACATAGAATTTTTATCAGGAAAAAAGGAGAAAAAGCATCTCAACATTTGTAAAGCAATTTATCTTGATTACCCCATATGTGGTTATAAACGGCTGTTTGGACTCACGGCAGAGCTCAGAAGGGAAGGAGTGCCATTTGCATTTTGAAGCTTCGATTTTGCTGAACTGGTGTCTGGGACCATGTCGCATTTGCAGAGCCCCTGAAGTGCCAGTATAGTATAAATTCCCCAGGTGTGATCCCATTTTGGAGACTATACCCATCAAAGAATTAAATTAGAGATGTAGTGAGCATTTTGATCCCTCAGGTGTTTTATAGATTTTATTAAAATTGGGCCGTGAAAATGAAAAAATATTTTTTTTCCAATAACATGTAGATTTAGCTCATCATTTTTCATTTCCACAAGGAATACAGGAGAAAAGACACTCCAAAATTTGTTACACAATTTCTCCTAAGAAGGAAAATACCCCATATGTGGTTGTAAACTGCTATTTCAACACACGGCAAGGGTCTAAAGGGAAAAAGCGCAATTTAGTTTTCAGAGTGGAGATTTTACAAAATTGGTTTTTGGCGCCATGTTGCATTGCGCTGAGGTACCAGTACAGAAAAGAAAACCTGAGAAGTGACCCCATTTACGAAACTACACCCCTCAAGGAATTCATCTAGATGTTTCAGATTGAAAATTGCCATTTTCAACAGATATGCTATTTCAATGTGTTGTGCTCAGATTGTTCCACTTTAGACACAAACCCCATAAATTGTTAAGCGGGTTCTCCAGAGTACAGTAATACCCAATATGTGGTTATAAACTGCTGTTTGAGCCCACTGCCAGGCCCAGAAGGTGTGGCATTTGGATTTGGGAGTGCAGATTTTGCATGGTAGTAGTTTTGTTTAGTGTTTTACTGGTGTTTCAGTTTATAATGTGGGGGCATATGTAATCTGTGTGGAGTACATCAGGGTATATACAATCTGTGAGGAGTACATCAGGGTATATGTATGCAGCATCCCAGAAGATACCCTTCTGGTTCCTGTCTAAATGTATTTCACATGTTTTGTTATTTTCCACATTATGTGCTGTTCACCATGCAAATAGAATGTGACGGTTCTAGTTGGGAGCCACTAGGGGGAGCATTGTGCATCTTTGATGTGTTTGGAAGAAAGTGGAGCCTGCTTTAACCATAGAGCTCAGGGGCGTAGCCAAGGGGGTGCAGGTGGGGCATGTGCCCCGGGCGCAACTTAGAGGGGGCCATCCCCTCCTGCACTATAATTGTACCTGCGTCTATAGGACACAGGTACAATTAGAAGCAATGAATGGCCGGGTACATTCCGTGCCCGGCCATTCAGCGCCTTTCTACGGCTGAAGCGGCGTAAAGATACTTGCGTCGTTTAAAGGCACTGATTGACAGGAAAGCGTTCAACTCCAGGAGACCTGCGCAGAAGAGAGTAGGTCTCCATTGCTGTCGGACGGAGTGGGAACGGGATTAAGGTGAGTTTGAATAGTTTGTTATTTTATGGTAATAAAAAACTGTGTGGCATTATCTACGGGGGAGGATTTATCTACAGAGGGGGGCTTTATCTACAGGAGGCTTTATCTATGGGTGGGCTTTATCTACTGGGGGGGGGCTTTATCTACCAGGGGGACTTTTTCTACGGGGGGGCTCTATCTACAGTGGGACTATATACTGGGGTGGGCTATATGTGGACAACTATGCACAGGGGTGGGCTATATCTACAGGGGGGCTATATACAGGGGTGGGCTATCTGTGGAGCACTATATACAGGGGTGGGCTATACCTACAGGGTGGTATATACAGGGTTGGGCTATATGTGGAGCACTATATACAGGGGTGGGCTATATCTACAGGGGGGCTATATACAGGGATGGGCTATCTGTGGAGCACTATAGGGGGGAGCTATATGTGGGACACTATATACAGGGGTGGGCTATATGGGGGCACTGTCTACAGGGGGCTCTATGGCAGAGACTATCTACAGGGGGCACAGTGTGTGTGGGACACAATGTATGGTGCTTTTATAATTAGAGGTGCAGTGTATGGCGCTATTATATTTAGGGGCGTAGTGTGTGGTATAATGAGAACTTTATCTTTGTTTATAGGTGTAGAAATGTTGGAAAATTGAGAAGCTGAAGACATCTGAGCGGCAAACTACAGAAATGGGCTGTGACCGGGAGAAGTCATCATAGAGGTCTGGACCAGATGGAGAAAAAGAACTAGAATCTGAGACGTCACCGGTGAGTCACTTAATGTAAATGTTTATTCTGCCTCTAATCAGCACTGTAGTCACTGTATGATCTGCAGCAAGATGATGGGTGGTATGATTATGATATGATTTATTTTTTGTGAAACAGCAAATCCCAGCATATCTTTACCATTGTTCGGGCCATGCTGGGAGCTGGAAACAATTTAGTGCAAACCTATACATCAGGGGTTGCACTAAATTGAGTTGTATTTGTGCTGGTGCTGTATATATGTAATGAGCTTGGTTCTGGGATTGTATTTATGTACTAAGCACTATTCTGGTGTTGTGTATAGAACTATATTGCTTGTAAAATGTACAAATGTTTTTATGCTCGAGTTAGATAAAAAGAAATGTGGAAAAGAAATGACACGTTGATTGGTAGAGAAAACAAACAAGGCGAGGGGGAAGGAGATGTCGGGAAAGAGGTTGGGGGGGGCGCCAAACTGAATCTTTGCCCCGGGTGCTGGAGAACCTAGCTATGCCTCTGATAGAGCTCACACAGAAAACAGTTAGTGAGTTGAGCCCTGTCTGCTCTAAGCAGAGGACGTGTTTTTAGGGTGTCTATACACTGTTACACCTTCCAAAATGCGACCACAACCTCAATGCAGATAAGAGACTGAGAATTATCCATCTGCATACCGGCTTTCACCACAACTCCACAGCAATATTCTTTCAGCTCCTAAGAAGCTGTGTGTTCTGCCTCTGAAGAGAAGTTTAACCATTACCGGTCTTCAGAGCATGTGCCGGTGTTGTCTAGGGTTCTGCCCCACGCCGCAACAGATTCTAAGTGTCTATCAAGTCACTCTATTCAACCAAAATCACTGCAAAACTGAATTCCTGTAACTATTCAACTGCTGCTGGAAATTGTGGAATCTCTGCCAAGGTATTGCTGGTATAAGAGAAACGGTAACCAACTAATCACCTTCATTTCCCTATAAGCTGAAGTGGGCCACAAGAACTGTGCCTCCATCTTGGACGTATTGTACATATTTGGATACTCAGTAAACGTGTTGTACCATCCATCCGTGTCCTCTAGTCCCTGCACTACACCATCACGGGCACCCCACTCACAACACCGGCCAGAGACACTATATTGCATCGAGTGTTCCCCCGGGTGAAAGACCACTACCACCATCATCTTCATTAGTTCAGCCCCCCTATCACTATACCAGCCCAAGAGGAGTGGGGGAGGAGGAGGAAGAGTCCCTAGGAACTAACGGCTACACCGTAGACTACAGCCAGCCATGTACTATAACTCCCATCCTCTCAACACATGCTCCCCAGGGTTGCTAAATAATTTTGGCGTCACGAACAGGATACGTTGAAAACTCATGTGGGCCCCATGTACAAGAAAGACTTTGACACTAAAGCCCTTGTACCCACAGTAAACATTGCACCAGCCATTACTCCGTGGAAGGAGAATGGTAAAAATACATTTTGCTTAAAATAGACTCTCAGTACAATTGAATTTACCAGACCTTCCACTGCGGATCCCCTGAACATTGGAAAGCTTGTTCACGTCCCTGGTGTGCATTCCGGTAGGATCGCATGTCAGTACAGCCCTGCTGGAAGCCCCAGCATACCATTGGTGAGTCCCGCCCGGTACCGGCCACTAATTAACCCCTGCTGTACCACCATCGGTGCTCACCATAAAGTCCGGGAGCACCCCATACATCAACCCAGGCTCCCCTAAAAGTCTGGGAGCCCCCTATAAACTGTCTCAGCAATTTAAAGGGACAGTAACCATGTCGGACGACGAGCAGCCAGGTCCTGGCATGGTCCCAACACCAACCACATCGCGAGGGGCACCCACAGCCGCAGCACCCTGCATAATGCCGCTGACCATGCCTTACTATGCAGGTGCTCCATGGCTACCAAGCTACAAAGGAGAAGTACACATGCTAAAAGACTTTATAAGTAAAATGCTTGCTATTTTCCGTTTATATTCCATCTCAGAGGAGCAGAAGGTGGAAATTCTCCTAGGACAGTTACAGGATGTGGCCTTAAAAGAAGTACAGTCCTGGCCACGTTCCCAGAAGAAAGCTGTGGACCAAATCCTGCAGCAACTACATGAAACCTTTGAGCCAAAGTCCATCTCTGACCTCAGGATGCGGTTCACAGACCCAGGATGCAACAGCCAGGTGAGACACTCTGGAATTATGCTCTATCTTTACAGGAGATAATGAGGGCCATGATACAAGAAGACCCTCATGAGACTGAGAAAGCTGATAGAATCCTCACAGAACAATTTATAGAAGGAGTAGCCTCAGATGCAGTGAGTAACCAACTCAAGATAATGTCCGTCCAAAATCCTGACTGTTCCTTCCATGAGTTCAAAGAGATGTCTATCAATGTCCTGGAGAGGAGGCCTAGGCGAAGAGTTGCCCGTGCAATCATTCTGCCTAAAGAGGAAGAAGAGGACCCTCCTCCTAAGCCACCACATCCAACACCTCGCAAGCCACTGGTCCTTCAAGCTGCACAGGCTCAAGTCACAGAGGACAAGGACCAGTACCATGACTGATCAACTTCAAACTATTGCAAAAAGCTTAGAATACGTCTGTCAAAGGCTGGAGGATCTATAACAGGGGTCTCAAGCACGCGGCCCCTGGGGCTGTCATCTGCGGCCCGCGCGACACAGCCGCTAGTACAGATTCTGCTCCGGGACTCTGGAATTCCCTGACATCGCTGTCCTCATATGAACAGCCATGTCTACGGCTTCCCCAGAGCCAGAGTCCCGGGCAGAGCACTAGTATAGGCTCTGCTCCGGGACTCTGTGGAATTCCCTGACATCGCTGTCCATATATGGACAGTGTGTCAGGGTCTTCCCCAGAGCGGAGTCGCGGGCAGAGCACTAGTACAGGCTCTGCTCCAGGACTCTGTGGAATCATCTCACATCGCTGTCCACAGATGTCAGGGGCAACCCCAGAGCTGGAGTCCCGGGCAAAGCGCTAGTAGCGCTCCTACTGGGACTCCAGCTGTGCTCCTGACATCACTGTCCAGTTCTGGGGAAGCCCTAGACATCGGTGTCCATATGTGGACAGCGATGTCAGGTGATTCCACAGAGTCCCGGAGCAGAGCCTATACTAGCACTCTGCCGGGGACTCTGGCTCTGGGGAAGTCCCAGACATTGCGTGTCCATATATGTAGAGCGATGTCAGGGAATTCCACAGAGTCTCGGAGCAGAGCCGATACTAGCGCTCTGCCCAGGACTCTGCTCTGGGGAAGACCCTGACAACATTGTCCATACATCGACAGTGATGTCAGGGGCTTCCCCAGAGCAGGAGTCCCAGTGATGTCAGGAGCACAGCTGGAGTCCCAGGAAGAGCCTACTAGCGCTCTGCCAGGGACTCCAGCTCTGGGGTTGCCCCTGATGTCCATATCCATATATGGACAGTGATGTCAGGAGCAGAGCTGGAATCCCAGGCAGTGTGCTAGAAGCGGCTCTGCTCCGGGACTCCAGCTCTGGGCAAGCCCCTGACATCACTGTCCATATATGGACACTGATGTTAATGGCTTCCCTAAAGTTCCGTCGCAGAGCCCATACTAGTGCTCTGCTCCGGGACTCCGGCTCTGGGGTTGCCCCTGATATCACATTCTGGTCCAGGAGAATCCCCTGGCGTCACCGTCTATGGACAGTGAGGTCAGGGGCTCCAACAGTAGAGGAATCCCCATCCAAAGCGTCGGCAACGCTCTGGCTGGGGATTCCACTCCTAGAGGGAGCCCCAATGGAGCTATCTACTTGGGGGGTGTGTGGCATTATCTGCAGAGAGCACTGTGGCAGCATCTGCGGAGGGCACTGTGGCAGCATCTGCGGAGGGCATTGTGGCAGCATCTACGGAGGGCACTGTGGCAGCATCTGCGGAGGGCACTGTGGCAGAATCTACGGAGCTTACTGTGGCAGCATCTACAGAGGGCACTGTGGCAGCATCTACGGAGGGCACTGTGGCAGCTTTCACCACTTCAATAGGCTTGTTAGAGTTCAACTACATGCCCTTTGGACTATGCAATGCTCCTGGAACATTCCAAGGGCTAATGGAATGATGCCGAGGTCACAGGAACATGGAGACTGTGCTCCTCTACTTGGATGATGTGATCGTGTACTCCAAGTCCTATGAAAATCATCTCAAGCATCTAGCCGAAGTGTTCCAGGTCCTCACCAAAAATGGCTTAAAAATCAAACCTTACAAGTGTCACCTCTTTGAACCTCAAATCCAGTACTTGGGTCATGTAGTGAGTACAGAAGGTATAAAACTAGATCCTGAGAAGATAGATGCAGTCCACAGTTGGTCTATACCTACTACTGTGAGAGAAGTAAGAAGGATTTGCGGGATATTACAGGTGCTTCAACCCTCACTTTTCCCGCATCGCTGAACCACTACAAGAACTCTTGAGGGGACACCCCAAGGAACATCACAAGAGGAGAATTGCAATCAACTGGAAAGAAGAGCAAGAAATTGCCTTCCAGCTACTCAAAAAGTTACTGAACGAACCACCCATTCTGGGCTACCCAGATTACAGCCTTCCTTTCCATCTCTACACCGATGCAAGTAATCAAAGAATTGGTGCAGTGCTAGCCCAACAGTAAGGAGACAAAGAGAGAGTGATCGCCTATACAAGTAGAGCCATAAAAGGAGCTGAAAGAAACAACCAAAACTACAGTGTCTTCAAGCTGGAGTTCCTTGCACTGGTCTGGGCAGTCACGGAAAAGTTCAAGGACTATATTGCCGCTTCAATTTTTACTGTCTTCAAAGATAACAACCCGCTAGCGCACCTGAGCACCGCAAGGCTGGGAACCTTAGAACAGTGATGGGCTTCACGACTCGCAAACTACAACTTCGTGGTCAAATACCGAACAGGCAAGTCCAAAGTCAATGCGGATGCCTTGTCCCCCCTGCCTACTGAGAATCCTGATGATGATGACTACAAAGAGGAAGTAGAGATGCCTGCATTCTACAACCGCTTTGCAGATCCTGATGCAACCAACCACAAGACCCAGGTACATTGTTCTTCCCAACAGGCTAAAAAACAGTCTCCAGAACAAGAACAATGGGTCCTGCTGCAAGCTGAGAGCAGAGTGATTGGAGAGATCCTAGACAACCTGAATACCAAAAAAGTGCCCAGCAGAATTCGCAGAGGCAATACAGACCCAGAACTACTTTGCCTTTTGAGACAAAGGAAACGTCTCTTTGAAGAGAATGGTCTGCTGCTGAGGAGGGTGCTGCATCCCATCACCAGTAATCGGCTGCACCAAATTGTAATCCCAAGACGAGATGCCAGAGTTATCCTTGAGGCATACCACAATAAGTCTGGACACTTTGGAATACAGAAAACAGAAGCTACCATCCACCGGAGATTCTACTGGACTGGAAAGAGCGGTGATGTTGAAAAATGGTGTCAAGAGTGCATTGCTTGTGCCTTGGCAAGAGGAGACAGACCAAATCAAAAGGCTTCCCTGCATCCTATTGTGTAAAAATGGAGCCAAGTAGGACTGGATACACCTATGCCATGACCATCATCGACCATTACACAAAATTCACAGTCGCAGTACGAGTGAAGGACTTGCCCGCAAAGACCACCACTGCAGTCTTTCTAAAGACCTTCCTTCAACCCTATGGCTGCCCAGAGAAGATCTTGACAGATAGAGGTTCTGCATTCGAATCCCAATTGTTTCAGGAACTTTGTCAGCTGTACAACTGCAAAAAGCTAAGAACAGATACTTACCATCCCCAAGGAAATGGGTTGTGTGAGAAAATTAACCAAATTCTCATTGAAATGCTCAGAATCTTACCACCCCACCAGAGAGCTGTCTGGCCAAACAGTTTGCCTGAGTTGGTGTACATATACAACAACACCACACAAGCTTCCACAGGTTACACCCCATACTTCCTATTATTCGGAAGACAAAGAAAGCTGCCTTCAAATATCTCTCAGTTCCAGATGACTCGAACCCTCTACCAACCACAGAGTGGGTGAGTGAACACCAAAGACGCATAGCTGATGCAAATAAAATTGTTGAATCTAGGATGGCGGAAGTGAGAAAGAAGCAACAACGTGATCATGAACAACATTCTAATGCTGACCCATTTCATGTTGGAGATCTTGTCTGGTTGATAAACAATCACAGAACCAGCAAGTTAGATACTAAGTTGGAAATAGAACCTTATACCATCAAGGCTGTCCCACACCCAGGAACGGACATGAGAGAGCACCACAAATTGTCCACCGTAACAGGCTTACACTGTGCCTACAGGAGGCAACACCTATCCAAATGGAACATGAATTGCCAGAAGAAATTGAAGAAGAAGATGGACCAAGTGAAGAAACAATGGAGTCCCCTGTTCCAGAAAAACATTTGGACCTAACTAAACCACTGAACTGGTTCTTTACCCCAATCTTGTCATTCCTTGCACCTGACCCCACAACTACAGTGCCAACAACTCATTCAGAGAACAGACTACCCAATGTACCTGCTGATGTTGTGCCTGAGCCTGTAAGAAGATCTGAAAGAACCACCAAAGGAGTGAGACCAGTTCGTTACATGGACTAAGTTTAGTTCCAGAGCCCCTTCTTCATTTATTCCTTTTCCAAGTTAGGTTGAAACCTACACCCTTTTGTTGGACTTAAGAGGGAGCTAAACCATAGACTCTGATGAACCAGAGCCCATCGTATCATATCCCTTGATCCAGTGCCATGTTGGACACTGCCCCTCTTCTTGCATTGAGATATCGGCCCATCAGCTTCCAACGGTTTCAGAAGTAATCTTCATCCCTATTCCCCTGTCGAGAGTTGAGAACCCAAGAATATAATGTTATTCTAAAATGTTTGCATTATTTTGCATGTTAATTTTTATACCCTTAGGTTGCTCCTATCCAGAAGTGACGAGGACATCTTGTTTTAAGTCCGGGAGTATGCAGCATACCAGAGGGTACCTGTCACGTAGGGTTTGTGGACCCACTGGGCCGTACCGCCTTGGCGGTATGGCAGCTGGCCAATAGGGCGCAGGTCAGAGTCTATTGTTCACATAGGGTACCTGTGGCAGCTCGGACAGTAGCAAGGCAGGCTTGGCAGGAACTAGGCAGCAGGTAGATGTCAGGCGTGGAGAAGCAGGACAGACATGGTATACAGCACAGCACGGCTACAGCTAAGCACGGCACTAGATCAGGATACAGGTTACCGGATACAGGAACAGGGAACACTGGGAGAAGGAAATACTAGGGGACCATTTGCAAGACAGTCTTGGAATACGACAGCAACGCTCAGGCGTGGGAGGATGGGGCTGGGACCTTCTTATAGCCCAGGGTGCTCTGGGTGCAATTTGCTCAATATCCAACATGCCTGCGCTCTGGTTTCTCAAGTCTGGACTGAGCACGTGAGCGCACCCTGGTGGTCACTGTGGAGCAGGACGGCCGTATGTGCAGACATCTCTTGAGAGAAGGGTGTCGACTGGATGGAAGGAGTTCGTGGTCAGCTACCACAGACGTTACAATACCTTTCTGGTTCCTATCTAAATGTATTTCACATGTTTTGTTATTTTCCACATTATGTGCTGTTCACCGTGCAAATGGAATGTGATGGTTCTAGTTGGGAGTCACTAGAGGGAGCATTGTGCATCTTTGATGTGTTTGGAAGAAAGTGGAACCTGCTTTAACCATAGAGCTCACACAGAAAACAAATAGAGCTCACACAGAAAACAGTTAGAGAGTTGAGTGTTTTTAGGGTGTCTATACACTGTTACACCTTCCAAAAGGCGATAGGCCTTAGCCCTATTAGCTGAGCCTACCACAGCCTCAATGCAGACAAGAGACTGAGAATTATCCATCTGCATACCGACTTTCACCACGACTCCACAGCAATATTCTTTCAGCTCCTACGAAGCTGTGTGTTCTGCCTCTGAAGAGAAGTTTAACCGTTACTGGGCTTCAGAGCACGTGACGGCGCTGTCTAGGGTTCTACCCCACGCTGCAACAGAATCTAAGTGTCTATCAAGTCACTCAATTTAACCAAAATCACTGCAAAAGTGAATTCATATAACTATATAACAGCTGCTGGAAATTGTGGAATCTCTGCCAAGGTATTGCTGGATAAGAGAAACGATAACCACTAGTTACCTTCTTTTCCCTATTGGCTGAAGTGGGCCGCAAGAACTGTGCCTCCATCTTGGTCGTATTGTACATATTTGGATACTCAGTAAACGTGTTGTACCATCCATCCGTGTCCTCTAGTCCCTGCACTACACCATCACGGGCACCCCACTCACAACACCGGCCAGATACACTATATTGCATCGGGTATTGCCCTGGGGGAAAGACCACTACCACCATCATCATCAGTGCAGCCTCCCCCTATCACTGTACCAGCCCAAGAAGAGTGGGGGAGGAGGTAGAGTCCCTAGGAACTACCAGCTACACCGTAGACTACAGCCAGCCGTGTACTACAACTCCCATCCTCTCAACACACGCTCCCCTGGGTTGCTGCATGCAAGCTGCGCAGAGCACATCAGGGTATATGTAATTTGGGCGGAGTGCATCAAGGTATATGTAAGCTGGGCGGAGTACATCAGGGTACATGTAAGCTGTGCGGAGTACATCAGGGTATATGTTATGTTAGCTGGGCCGAGTTCATCAGGGTATATGTAAGCTGGGCGGAGTACATCAGGGTATATGTAATATGGGCAGAGTGCTTTAGGGTATATGTAAGCTGTACGGAGTACATCCAGGTATATGTAAGCTGGGCGGAAAACATCAAGGTATATGTAAGCTGTGCGGAGTACATCAGGGTATATGCAAGATGTGTGGAGTACATCAGGGTATATGTAAACTGTGTGGAGTACATCAGGGTATATGTTAGCTGGACAGAGTGTATCAGGGTATATCTAAGCTGGGTGGAGTACATCAGGGAATATGTAATATGGGCAGAGTGCTTTAGGGTATATGTAAGCTGTACGGAGTACATCCAGGTATATGTAAGCTGGGCGGAAAACATCAAGGTATATGTAAGCTGTGCGGAGTACATCAGGGTATATGCAAGATGTGTGGAGTACATCAGGTTATATGTAAACTGTGTGGAGTACATCAGGGTATATTTTAGCTGGACAGAGTGTATCAGGGTATATCTAAGCTGGGTGGAGTACATCAGGGAACATGTAATATGGGCAGAGTGCTTTAGGGTATATATAAGCTGTACGGAGTACATCCAGGTATATGTAAGCTGGGCGGAAAACATCAAGGTATATGTAAGCTGTGCGGAGTACATCAGGGTATATGCAAGATGTGTGGAGTACATCAGGGTATATGTAAACTGTGTGGAGTACATCAGGGTATATGTTAGCTGGACAGAGTGTATCAGGGTATATCTAAGCTGGGTGGAGTACATCAGGGAATATGTAATATGGGCAGAGTGCTTTAGGGTATATGTAAGCTGTACGGAGTACATCCAGGTATATGTAAGCTGGGCGGAAAACATCAAGGTATATGTAAGCTGTGCGGAGTACATCAGGGTATATGCAAGATGTGTGGAGTACATCAGGTTATATGTAAACTGTGTGGAGTACATCAGGGTATATTTTAGCTGGACAGAGTGTATCAGGGTATATCTAAGCTGGGTGGAGTACATCAGGGAACATGTAATATGGGCAGAGTGCTTTAGGGTATATATAAGCTGTACGGAGTACATCCAGGTATATGTAAGCTGGGCGGAAAACATCAAGGTATATGTAAGCTGTGCGGAGTACATCAGGGTATATGCAAGATGTGTGGAGTACATCAGGGTATATATAAACTGTGTGGAGTACATCAGGGTATATGTTAGCTGGACAGAGTGTATCAGGGTATATCTAAGCTGGGTGGAGTACATCAGGGTATATGTAATCTGGGCAGAGTGCTTTAGGGTATATGTAAGCTGTACGGAGTACATCCAAGTATATGTAAGCTGGGAGGAGTACATCAAGGTATATGTAAGCTGTGCAGAGTACATCAGGGTATATGTAAGATGTGTGGAGTACATCAGGGTATATGTAAACTGTGTGGAGTACATCAGGGTATATGTTAGCTGGGCGGAGTATATCAGGGTATATGTAAGCTGGGTGGAGTACATCAGGGTATATGTAATCTGGGCGGAGTGCTTTAGGGTATATGTAAACTGAATGAAAAACAAAAAAACATATAAAAAAGTACACATATGTGGTATCCCCGCGTCCGTAACGACCCAAACTATAAAAATATCATGCTATTTTACCCGTACGGTGAAAACCGTAAAAAAATGAAATAAAAAACTATTCCAAAATCGCTGTTTGTTAGTCACTACCCCTCGCAAAACAGAATAAAAAAAGGGATCTAAAAGTTGCATGTACCCCAAAATTATACCATTAAAAACTGCAGCCCGTCCCGCAAAAAACAAGCCCTCCCGCAGCTATTTTGACGGAAAAATAAAAAAGTTATGGCTCTCAGAATATGGTGACACAAAAAATACATTATTTGAAACAAAAGTGATTTTATTGTGCAGACGCTGCAAAGCATAAAAAAACTATATACATCTGGTATCACCGTAATCGTACCGACCCGCAGAATAACGTAAAATTGTCACACATTTTGCATTGCCATATTCTGAGAGCCAGAACTTCTTTATTTTTTCTCCACCGGAGCCGTGCGAGGTCTTATTTGTTGCGGGACAATCTATAGATTTGATTGGTACCATTTTGGGGTACATGCGATTTTTTGATCACTTTGTATTTACATTTTTTGGCAAGCAAGGTGACCAAAAACCTGCAAATCTGATGGTTTTTATTATTTATTTTTTTATGGCGTTCGCCGTAATCTGGCCTGTGCATAAAGGATTGGTTCAAAGCATACGTCACTATCCATGGAAAATTAATTTTATTATTCATTTACCCCATTATTACATCATCCTATTATGACCTGATGCACGCCGCCCAGCTTACATATACCCTGATGCCCTCCGCCCAGCTAACATATACCCTGATGTACTCCGCCCAGCTTACATATACCCTGATGCATTACACCCAGCTTACATATACCCTGATGTACTCCGCCCAGCTTACATATACCCTGATGTACTCCGCCCAGTTTACATATACCCTGATACACTCTGCCCAGCTAACATATAGCACACGATATGATGTGAAAAAATACAAAACGGTTTATTTAAGTCAAAATTAATGATTAACCCGTTAGTGACCGGCCCATAGTCTTTTTACGTCGGTCACTAACGGGCCTTATTTCGATGCCATAAACTTTTTACGTCGCAGCATCGGAATAAGTAACCAGAGCAGGTAGCTGTCAAATCTCCCTGCTCTCAGCTGGTAGAGGCAGCTGAGGGCTGGGGGCGTCCCTGCTCTGCTGGGTGAGATCGATATTAGTATCGATCTCACCCGTTTAACCCCTCAGATGCGGTGCTCAATAGCTAGCACCGCATCGGAGTGGTTTTGGAGAGAGGGAGGGAGCTCCCTCTCATCCCACCGACACCGGGCGATAAGATCGCCGAGTGTCTGTGTCTCCCATGGCAGCCGGGGGCCTAATAAAGGCCCCCAGGCCTGCCTGTAATGAATGCCTGCTAGATCATGCCGCAGGCATGACCTAGCAGATGCAGACAAAAGTATTGCAGTGTATTATAATAGCGATCGGAGGATCGCATAGTGAAGTCCCCTAGTGGGACTAGTAAAAAAGTTTAAAAAAAAGTTTAATAAAGTTAATAAAAAAAAAAATGAAAAACCCACTTTTTCCCCTTACAAACTGCTTTACTATTAAAAAACCAAAATAAAGTTAAAAAATACACATATTTGGTATCGCCGCATCCGTAACGACCCCGACTATAAAGCTATTACATTACTTAACCCGCACGGTGAACGCCGTAATAAATGAAATATAAAACGACTGAAAAATTGCTGTTCTCTGTGAATCCTGACTTTAAAATTTTTTTATTAAAAAGTGATCAAAAAGTTGCATCTACTCCAAAAAGGTACCAATAAAAACGACAAGTCTTCCCGCAAAAAAAAGCCCTCATACAACCGCATCAGCGAAAAAATAAAAACGTTACGGCTCTTCAAATATGGAGACACAAAAACAAATAATTTTGAAAAAAAAAAAGCGTTTTTACTGTGTAAAAGTAGTAAAACATACAAAAACTATACAAATTTGGTATCGTTGCAATCGTAACAACCTGCTGAATAAACGTATTGTGTTATTTATACCACGCGGTAAACGGCGTAGATTTAGGACGCAAAAAAGAGTGGCGAAATTTCAGATTTTTTTCTACCCCCCCCCCAAAAAGTTAATAAAAGTTAATCAATAAATAATATGTACCTCAAAATGGTGCTATTAAAAAATACAACTTGTCCCGCAAAAAACAAGACCTTATACAGCTATGTCGACGCAAAAATAAAAAATTTATGGCTCTTGGAATGCGACGATGGAAAAACTTAAAAAATAGCCTGGTCATTAAGGTCTAAAATAGGCTGGTCATTAAGGGGTTAAAAGTTTTTTAATACATTATTACAAATCAGGGCTGGAGTCCCTTGATTCTGAGAATCAGTTGGGTTCCCCATATGCCATCACTTTATAAGACGGGAATACCGCTTTAAGGCCCAAAATAGCCTTATATGTTAAATTTCACAATAAAAACTATTTGAACCAAAACTAGCGGCAAAAAATCTGAACCTCAAACAAAAGCAAGACCGGGAGGTAAAATAGAACCAAAATCTCAAGGAACAATATGTTGAATACCACTCTCGTGGATGCCAGTATACCCACCAGATGGTGGCGGGAGGGCTGCTATAATACACAGCACCGCTCCTACTGCAACTGCCGGGATCTAAAGTAAGGCTTTATTCAGACGAACGGGAAAAACGTCCGTGCAACGCGCGTGATTTGCACGCGCGTTGCACGGACCTATGTGTGTCTATGGGGCCGTGCAGACATGTCCGTGATTTTTCATCAGCGTGAGTCTGCTGAAAAAAAGTCACGACATGTCCGTTCTTTCTGAGTTTTGCACGCATCACGCACCCATTGAAGTCAATGGGTGCGTGAAAACCACGCATGCCGCACGGAAGCACTTCCGTGCGAACTGCGTGATTCGCGCAAGAGCTGTCAAAAGGATGAATGTAAACAGAAAAGCACCACGTGCTTTTCTGTGTACAAACATCCAAACGGAGTGTCTTTGAGATGAGCGAACCCGGACAACCGAACCGAACTTCACCGGGTTCGGCCGAACTCGTTTTGGCCGAACCCGGCAAAAAAATTTCCGGTACGCGACGTCAGGAGATAGTCACTGTCCAGGGTGCTGAAAGAGTTAAACTGTTTCAGCACCCTGGACAGTGACTTCCGATCACAATATACATGAACGTGTAAAAAAAAAAGAAGTTCTGACTTACCGATAACTCCCGGCTTCTTCCTCCAGTCTGACCTCCCGGGATGACAATTCAGTCCAAGTGACAGCTCCAGCCAATCACAGGCCAAGCACAGGCTGCAGCGGTCACATGGACTGCCTCGTCATTCAGGGAGGTGGGGCCAGATGTCAAGAGAGGCGCGTCACCAAGGACGCATCACCAAGGCAACGGCCGGGAGGGAAGTTCTCGGTAAGTACGAACGTGTTTTTTTTTTTTAAACAGGTTGCTCGATATGGTGATCGGAATTCACTGTCGAGGGTGCTGAAAGAGTTACTGCCGATCAGTTAACTCTTTCAGCACCCTGGACAGTGACTAACGTCGACTAGCCTCATCTCTATGATGGCGGCTGCGCGAAAATCACGCAGCCGCGCATCATACACGGACGACACACGGAGCTGTCAAGTGGTTTTTGCGCGCGCAAAACGCTGTATTTTTGCGTCCGCAAAAACGCCACATTCGTGTGAATCCAGCCTAACTCTAATCCAGGAAGTTTAACCCCATAGATGCCGTGGTTAATAGTGGCTTGACAGAGGGAGGGAGTTAGCTTTGTCAGCCCATAGGCACAAAGAGGCATGGCCTAATTGGTTTCCTGTCAGTGTAATGGTGAACCCCTGCTTCATGACGGCTTGCTGGTGGTTTAGGAGCTTTAAACCTAGTGACAGGTTTCCTTTAATATTATTTAATAAAAAGTACCCCGTAAAAAAAAAAAAAAAATGTCATTCAAAATCATTTTTTTCTCTTTTAAAAATGGTTCACCATAAAACATATTTGGTACCACCCCAATCGTAGCGCCCATATAATTAAGATGACGTATGGCACAGTGCATGGCAAAAAAAAAAAAAAATGATGGTGGATTTGTTGTTTTTTTTTTCATCACCCCCAGATTTTTAAATAAAAATGAGCCAATAAATTATATGTAACGCAAAATGATACCAATAAAAGCTATAACTCATCCTGTAAATAAGAAACCTTCATATGGTTACGTTGACCAAAAAAAATAAATTATGGCTCTCAGAATGTAGCAACAGAAATATGAAGCATTCCCTCCTAAAAGAAAAAAAACAACAAAAAACGATCAATAAATTATATGTACCTGTCCTGTGAAAAACAGGCCCTCCTACAGCTACATCAGCAGAAAAATAAAATAATTATGGATCTTAGATTGTGAAGATGAAAAAGCAAAAGAAAATTATTGGTAAACAGACCTGGTCATTAAACAGGTTGTCCAGTTTAGAAAATCCATTTTTATATACCCTATTGGGGAATTCCAACTTAAAAGAGTGGGTCCCCTGTTCAGGATCCTCATCTCTTGGCCAGAGTAGAGAATGGTTACCAAGAGTGTCTTTCCCTCTGGAGGACCTGTCCTGTGTCAGGGTATGTTCACACGAGGTCATTACGTCTGTAATTGACGGACGTATTTCGGCCGCAAGTACCGGACCGAACACAGTGCAGGGAGCCGGGCTCCTAGCATCATAGTTATGTACGACGCTAGGAGTCCCTGCCTCTCCGTGGAACTACTGTCCCGTACTGAAAACATGATTACAGTACAGGACAGTTGTCCGGCAGCGAGGCAGGGACTCCTAGCGTCGTACATAACTATGATGCTAGGAGCCCGGCTCCCTGCACTGTGTTCGGTCCGGTACTTGCGGCCGAAATACGTCCGTCAATTACGGACGTAATGACCTCGTGTGAACATACCCTCCCACAGACAACCCAATGATTTGAATTGGCACTGTGTAATGCTTAATTTTCCCTGTGTTGGCGCTGCAGGGAAATTGAACACTTTCTGCCAGGTTTCCCAACAGATTACAGCTGATTCTTAATGGTCCTAGCAAGGGGACCCTATGTTATTATCAGCTTATTGTCACGGAACCCTTTTAACAAGTAGGTATTATCCAAAACTGAGAATCGGTTATCCGGGTTGTTACAATTTTTTTTTTACAAAAGGTCTCAAATGTCCTTAAATAAAAAACAAGCAGTACTCACCTATTCTTACCACCGGCGATCCTCTCTGTGTTTATTTACATGCGGGAAGCATATGACTGCAGCAGCCAATCAGAGGCCTTAGTGATTATGTGTTGTATTCCTGGAATAAACGCTCAGCGATCGGCAACATGAAGACAGGAATACCACATGTCACTACTGAGCCCTCTGATTGGCTGCAGCAGTCACATGCTGCGTGCATGTAAACAAACATCGGCAGGACCACCGGAGCGCCAGTGCTGGATCGTTGGGGAAAGAATAGGTAAGTACTAATGGTTTTTATTTTAGGATATTTGCAGCGGTTTGTAAAAAATGTTTTAACATCCCAGAAAACCTAAGGGGTTTTCCAGTTAGAAGAAATTGATGGCCTATCCTCAGGACACACCCCGCCAATCGGCTGTTCTATAGGGTCCGCAAGCGCGGCTACCCCATCATTCCTGTCACTGCACATACTGTGAATCGTCGACACACTTGTAGCGGCAGTCCACAGTATAACAGCATCCCTATTCACTTGAATGATGAAAATATATACCAATGAAAAACGTATTTATAACTAGAGGAAAGGGCGTATAGTTTTACCTCTCTGTATCTGAACCTATTCACACAAAGAATAAAAAATAGCATTTTTGTAAAACAGTAAGGAATACATTCTCCCTGTATATAAACCTACTTCACATATAGAATGAAGAAAAATAGTATTTGTTATATTAGCGAGTATTCTTGATGGCCTTATAGAGACCCTTAGGAGACAATGTGCATCCAGTAGGACTTTCTGTTAATCAGTCGATGATAACAATTCCGGATTTGATCAGGAATGTTTTTTAAAATTCTCAACCTAAGGTCGGAGGGATCTTTATTATGTTAAAAAAAATAAAAAAAATAAAATCTATCTATATATATATATATATATATATATATATATATATATATATATATATATATATATATAGAAAAGCAGTGTATGTCTGTGTTGTAAATACTGCCATCTTGTGTCCATTTGTATTATTGACATGTACAACTGCAAAAAAAGAAACATAACACTTATTACAGGAAATAAAGAGGCCTTGTTGTCCACGGTCACATTCCATGCAGTTTATAAAATGAAAATTGATCAGTAAACATGATAATCAGGCTCCGTGTATATTCATCTGACTGGCACAGATCAAGTGGTGCTATAAAGAGGTGAGTTAAATGTGGTCCGGCCCAAGATTTGAGGCAAATATTTGCTTCTTAGAAGCATTTGACACATTTTTGGCATTATCGTATGATGTCAACCAGTTAGACACCACAATCATTAGACTATGTATTTAGTAAGGTACCCAGTTTAGACTATATACTGTAGATTTAGACCTTTGAAGAGGTTCTCTACACATTCGTGTTTACAAAAATATGATTAATGTGACAGTCAGAGATAGGGTACGGCCACACAGAGCGGCCCTGACACGGTCGCAACACGGGCAACAACTGCGCTGACACAATGTAGGCGTGGCTGTCAAATACCTTGTTAAGGGGTATTCCGGTTACATGCTCATGTGCACTGCCGCTCCATTCATTCTCTATGGGAGCGCTGGAGATAGCCGAGTGCAGTGTTTGGCTTTTTCTGGTGCTGCCATCGAGAATGAATAGGGGGTAACTTGTTGTAACTTGCAAAATTGTGCCGCCATAAAGAGTGTATCAATTCATGGCCGCACGATTTTGCAGATAAAGGGACGGTTTACCCGCATTAACGTGCGGCCACTAACAGGCCATTTGACAGCCACACCGAACATGGTTGTTGGCCGTGTTGCGACCGTGTCAGGGTCGCTCCGTGTGGCCTTACCCATAGGGAAAAGCTGCCACTTCTCTGTACAGTGGCAATTCTTCCTTCAGCTTAGTAATCTGAGACAAACGGGATGCTAGTAATGTTTTTCCTGACGACCTCATTGAAGATTGTGGTTGATAAGACAGTGTATCCTAGCAGCAAGACGTTCAAGCCTGAACACAAAGCTCAGCAGTTAAGCAGCTCTGAAGCATTCACACCATAGGAATCCAAGTACCTATCAAATATTCAAATCATTTCTCAAGTGGAAAATGTGCTAATCCTACTGATACACGGCTCCTAAATAATAGTGCTATACACTGCGCACATAACAGCGCCCTGACCATGGGTTCTCAACCCTTGTAGTGAGAAACTTTTGTGAATCATCTAGACAATAACTCGTTAAATGCTGCGGTCAATAGCGACCACAGCATTTAAATTGTTGCGACCCCCTCTAACAGCTCATCACGCCCCCCGCAACGCAATCACGGGGGGGGGGGGAGATGGTAGCTATGGCTGCCTGGGGGCCTAATGAAAGACCCCAGGTCCGCCATCTTTGTGCACCTATTAAGCACTGCCTCCGTCAGAATCCCGATATACTGCAATACATTAGTATTGCAGTATATCGTGCAAGCGATCTAACTATCGCTGGTTGAAGTCCCCTAGGGGGACTAATAAAAAAAACAGTAAAAATGAGTTAAATAAAGTTTTTTGTTTGTGTAAAAAAAAAAAAACAAATATTAAAAGTAAAAAAAAAACCCCTTTCCCATTTTCCCCCTAGAGCATAGTAAAAAATAAATAAATAAACATAATTGGTATCGCCGCATCCATAAAAGTCTGAACTATTACTATATATCATTATTTAACCCGCACGGTGAACGCCGTAAAAATAAATAAATTGTAAACGCCAGAATGTCTATTTTTTGGTCACCTCATCTCCCACATAAAAAAAAAAAGTGATCAAATCGTCGCATGTACACCAAAATGGTATTATTAAAAACTACAGCTTATCCCACAAAAAAACAAACCCTCATACCACTTAATCGACGGAAAAATAAAAGACGTATGGCTCTCGGAAATTGGCGACACAAAATAAATTAAAATTTTTACACTTAGGTTTTTACTTGTAAAAGTAGTAAAATATAGAAAAAACTATATATATTTGGTATCTGCGTAATCGTATTGACCCACAGAATAAAATTAACATGTTTTTTTAATTGCACAGTGAATTCCGTAAAAACGGCGCGAAAAAAACCACGGAGGAATCAGTGTTTTTTTCATTTTCTACCGTACAAATATTTTTTTTCCCATTTCCTAGTACATTATATGGCAAAATAAATGGTGCTACGAAAAACTACAACTCATCCCGCAAAAATCAAGCCCTCATAAGCCTATATCAACGAAAAAATAAAGACGTTATGGCTTTTGGAAAGTGGAGAGAAAAAAACGAAAATGAAAATCTGAAAAAGGGCTGCGGCGGGAAGGGGTTAATTCAAGCGGTTGAATAAAAATATCCTGTGAAACGTTTAAGAATTTCAACATTTTTCTACACAGTCTCCTCATTTCAGGGGCTCAAAAGTAATTAGAGAAATTAACATTACCATAAATAAAATGTTTTTTTTTAATACTTTGTAGAGAATCCTTTGCAGGCAACGACTGCCTGAAGTCTGGAACCCATAGACATCACCAAACGCTGGGTTTCCTCCTTTGTGATGCTTTGCCAGGCCTTTACGGCAGCTGTCTTCAGTTGTTGCTTGTTTGTGGGTCTTTCTGCCTTAAGTTTTGTCTTAAGCAAGTGAAATGCAGCTCAATCGGGTTGAGATCTAGTGATTGACTTGGCCATTGCAGAATATTCTACGTCTTTGCCTTAATAAACTTCTGGGTTGCTTTCGAGGTATGTTTTGGGTCATTGTCCATATAATTCTGGACCTAACTGTAAATATTGGCCTTATAGCCCATGGCAACCGATCACAGTGCTGCTTTCATTCTTCCAGATCAGTTTAAGAAGTAAAAGTTGAGCTCTGATTGGTTGCTATGTATAACAAGGCCATTTTTTTCTCTTACGAGGAGTTCCGATTTTTCTGCCGTGTATTTTGCCACAGAATCATGTTGGATTTGGTCATGGATCTCACCCTTTGAAGTGCAAATCCCTGAAATAACAGGATAGCTGCAGATTTGAAAATCCGCAATAGAAAAATCTGTTACGTTTGAATGAGATTTTGTAAAACTCCTTTACTAAAGTTCTACTGTTGCGGATATTCGATGCACAACCTGCAGCCCTCATTCCTTTTTGTGTTGCCCCAAACCATGAGGACTTGCTTCTCCGTGGCATGGTGGTTCAGAAAGACACAGCTGTCAAAGGATAGCCATATCCTTCTGATGCAGAGAACGGAGTGGCATCATTGGCTGTCATGCTTCTAACTGGCACTGTGTGGTTAGCACTTATTGGGGGGGGGGGCACTGCATGACAGGCACTGTTATGTAAGGTACTATGTGGCTGGCAATACAAGATGGCACTATGTGGCTGTATGAGTTTTATTTTAAGCAATTTAAAGGGAAAATATAGGCAAAAACCAGTTAGGCCCCATGCACACAAGCGTGTCCGGTCCATGTTATACGGTCTGCATGTCGGATGCATTTCCTGGACCAAACACAGTGCAGGGAGCCGGGCTCCTAGCATCAGTGATCTATGACGCTAGGTGTCCTTGCCTCCCCGTGGAACTACTGTCCCGTGCTGAAGACATGATTACAATACAGGACCGTTTTCTTGCAGTGAGGCAGGGACTCCTGGCATCGTACATAACTATGATGCTAGTAGCGTTGCTCCCTGCACTGTGTTCGGTCCGGGAAAAACTGCCGATATATAAGTGCTGATATATACTGCCGATGTATATCACGTACCGAACACAGTTGTGTGAATGAGGCCTTACTGTGTTATGTCTAAGGGTATGTTCACACAGCCATAAACGCTTGCTAAAAATCGGAAGCAGAACGCCTCAAAACATCTGCCCATTGATTTCAATAGGAAAAACGGCGTTCCGACAGGCCGTTTTTTACGCGGCCATTTCGAAAAACGGCCGCGTAAAAAAAAAACAGCAGAGAAAAAGACGTGCATGTCACTTCTTCAGCCATTTTTGGAGCTGTTTTTCATACTCTATAAAAAACAGCTCCAAAAACGGCTGTGGAAAAACACAGCGAAAATCGCGAGTGGCATAAACTTCTGAAAATCAGGAGCCATTTTCTCTTGAAAACAGCTCCGTATTTTCAGACGTTTTTGAGTTTGCGTGTGAACATACCCTCATGCTGGCTTGAGGGCTGGGCAGTGCATGACTGATATTCTCTCTGTAGTGGTCTTTCATTATGAATGCTACTCTCCCCATTGTAGGCAAGACTCACAAAAGTGGAACCCTTACCTGTCAAGACATTTATTGCATATATTGTTGTTATGCCATAAATGTCTCAGGTGCTATTGGCCGACAGGAGTAAAAGTTTAAGGAGTAGTACAACGTGGCCGATAGATAGTAAAAGTTTGTGCACCCCTGCCTCAGGCTATGTTCACACAGAGTTTTTTATAGGCAGAAATTCTGCCTCAAAATTCCCTCATCTGCCTGCACGCCTTTTGCCACGTTTTTTTTGCAGCAATTTTCGCCCGCGGCCATTGAGCGTCGCAGGCAAAAAACGACGCGAAATACGCTTTCTCTGCCTCCCATTGAGGTCAATGGGAGGTCAGAGACGTAAACGCCCAAAGATAGGGCATGTCGCTTCTTTTTCCCGCGAGACAGTTTTTTCACTCGCGGGAAAAAAACGCCTCCGCTTCCCATTGAAATCAATGGGAGGCATTTTCGGACGTTTTTTGGTGCGTTTTCCGCGACAAAAAACTGTGTGAACTGGCTCTTAGACAGTTTTGATACATATTCTCCATCATTTTCTGTAAAGTTTGTAAAATACGCTCCTACCATAGTTTGGGATACATTACAATTTTTGTAATGCAACAACTGACCGGAATAATATCACAGGCCCATGCAATATACATGTGACTGCAAAGCAATGTCTCTTGTGATAGCCAGCAAAATTAGAAAACCGCACTTGACTATAACATAATGGAACACAGTACTAATAGGGCAGGGTTTCTAGATTGGTTCAAATATCTGCAATAGGCTGGGGCTACGTACGCGCATGCGATCGTTTCTGCATCCCTATGGAAAGGGAATCCTTGTGACAGTTACCTATTATATTACCTGGAACATGTGTATGGTCTTTTACTAGTATAAACAGAAAGAGATCAAGGAGCTAAATAGCCAGATATAGTAAAATTAAGTACCTTTATTAACACATAAATACACATAAAATGTTAAAAAATACAAATGGACAAAAGGACTCTGTAGTTCCAAAACAACACAACAGGAGAGACTCCCAGTAGTCCAGGGCAAGATAAACAACCAGTCTAAGTACAGAGTATGAGGCAAGGGCACAGAGTCTAATGGTACGGATACATAGTTAAATCCTAATTAAAAAGTGCAGCCTTCACATACTAAGAACGGGGTGAAAAAAAGTGGAGATGAATCACCTGAAAGTCAGGTCCACAGACTGAAAAAGTCAGATACTACCCCTATATTCAAAAGGTCGTCTTACCCATAATGTATGGCCCGAGAGTGTCAATCGAGTGTGCTGTTGAACCCCAACGCGCGTTTCGCGGTCTGCTTCCTCAAGGGGTGTGACGTATCAAACACTGAGACAGCATTATATCAGGTGTTCAACAGGTGTACTTACTTGAATCGATTGCCACCTTCCAAGGAACGACGGCGCGCATCCCCTGCCGAAAACCGGAAGCGAGGCATGCCTCACTTCCAGCCCCCGGCGCCGTAGCGCACCCCTGAATCCCCGACGCGTACAGGGATCCGGAGCATGCGCAGTGCGCCAAGGGGGGCGGGAGCGAGGCAACGCCACACACCGGAGTCATACAGGAGATGCACGCACCTCATTGGAAGGTGGAAAAGAAGAAAAAAGAAAGGGCAACAATGGACTGACAGAACAGGAAAAGTAAGTGACGTATGTGGGAAATGTGAATCGGAGCCATCCTAATAGGACAATAAATAAATAGAAGTAGATAATAAGGATATGGTACCGAAGAAAAAATAAGTGAATACCAGTTGAAAAAATACATATAGTGCTCAAAAATAATGACTCAACCATTAGCAAATGGTAATAGTTATACATGGAAACCCGAAACATTCATAGTGATTATAAGGGTATGTTCACACGAGGGCGTCCGTTACGGCTGAAATTACGGGGATGTTTCAGCCTGAAAACATCCCCGTAATTTCAGCAGTACCGGCATGTGCAGGCGCTTGAACGCCGCGTCAATTACGGCGTAATTAGCGCTGCTATTCATTGGAGTCAATGAATAACGGCTCTAATTACGGCCAAAGAAGCGTCAGGTCACTTCTTTGACGCGGGCGTCTATTTACGCGCCGTCTTTTGACAGCGGCGCGTAAATATACGCCTCGTGTGAACAGACAAACGTCTGCCCATTGCTTTCAATGGGCAGATGTTTGTCAGCGCTATTGAGGCGCTATTTTCGGGCGTAAATCGGGGCAAAAACGCCCGATTTACATCCGTAAATAGGCCGTGTGAACATACCCTAAGACTGAATTTAAGACTGAGGGCACAAAAACAAACATACAGTGTCCGCAGATATAAGAGAGACGCTGAGTCTCATGTTAAGATCAATGATGAAAAAATGACTAGAGAGGGAGAAGTGCAAGGATAAAATCCATAAACCAACATACATATATATATATATATATATATATATATAGTGCAGACTTTGTAATAGCGTAATCAACGCATAGACATACAATGTAAGTTATCAAAAAATAATAATAACGTCAGACGAACAGTCAGCAAAGTCTAACGGTAGACACAAAGTCGCTGATCTAAAAAAGAATAAGTATTAACAATACAAAGAAACAGCAAGAAAGGAATAAATATACAAAACTATTGCTGTCTTATGCACATATATAGTAGTTAATACATAAATAAGAAATACACAGAGAAATATATGTATTTATGGTGTCATAATATTTTCTTTTTCTTTTCTTCTTTACTCTTGATAGTAGAATTCAGTAGCAAATTTCAAGATCTCGTCAAAGATACATGCTGTCACAAAGTGAACGTGTCAAGTGCCTATGTCACAAAATGAAGACACAACAGTTAAAAGAAAATTACATTAAAAGCAAAGGGTGGTAGGGAGATTTATAGAAAAGGGGCGAAGTTTAATTGTTCGTTAAGCCCACTAGGGGTCATGGTTCCCAGTTTAACGATCCACATACACTCTTTCTGAGCCAATACCTTCCTCAAATCACCCCCTCTGATGCCACAATGTATGCGATCAATTCCGCGAATCATGAGAGACTTAGGATTACAGCCATGGTATTGTTTAAAGTGTCTAGGCAACGTTTTAAGTTGTCTATAGTCGCTTATTACCTTAGCTCCAATGGTCTTTTACTAGTACACCAGACTTGACATTTTACACGGACACTTTGATAAATGGTCAGAGTGGTAATAATATTTCATATAAGGGGGACATGTGTTCTAAGAGTGCTATATATTGGACTTAGTGTACTGAATATTTTTTTGATAATGCTGGATGGTTTTTAACTACTTTTATCCTCACTAAACTAATATCTGGAATTCTATGTATATATGTTTTGTGTTTTTAATAGGACAATAAAAATGTAGAATTTTTTATTACAATTATTGGTGGACAGTGTAGGACTCCCTTTTGCTGTAGGCAGTTAATTGTGAATCAGAGTTTCTATCTGATATATTATATAAGGGGACAGTGATTATTCAGTAGAACGTGCCCAGTCCAATGCCTCATGAACATTTATATACTTGCAAGTCGCTTGTATTGAAGAGGCGGTAGTACCATAATTTTACGATGACTCATGGGTAACCAAATGTTGCCACAGAGTCCTAGCTTATTAAGGCCAGGATCACACACAAAGTTTGGATGCAGTTTTTGGCTCAGTTTTTGGAGCCAAAGTCAGAAGTGGATTAAACAGAAAGAAAAAAAGTTATAAAGACTGCTGCATCTCCATCTTGTGTCCACTTCTGTGTTGGTCTAAAAAAAACTGAACTAAGAACCGTGCATGTGTGATCTTGGCCTAATAATCATGTGAATTGTGTGCAACTTGTCTCACACCATGTCTTTATATTGCATGAAAATCTTATTGAAGATCATGTGGATGCAATATATACCTATAAACAAGCAAACAAACATGCACATACTATGAGCAGGTGTACACATAAGACAATGTACACAGCTCGATTATACTATAAATATCTATGAACTATGTAGCTCTGTGAAAGAAGAAAACTGGAGCATCATGGAATTATAAATCTTTATTTTATATAGTCATTTCAATAATGTGATGAATCATAAAAAAATGAAGAAACATTGTGCACATCTCCAGAATTATAGATATAAATAATTTAACAATACATTGGTTGTGTAACAAAACTGAAACCGTACGAGCCATGGAAAAGTTAAAAAAAGTTAAAAAATGTACTAATGCCAGTTTTCATTATAACGAATGACATTCATACTTAAAGCCATAATTATGCCCCTGGACACTATTCGGAACATGTACTGTTCAGTAGTGGGCACTGTATTCCCCAGTAGGCATGTTGGACTGAAGAACACACTACACTGCAATTTAAGTCTCGGCCCATTGTAATCTTCTAGGATTTCATAAGGGTATGTTCACACATAACAGATTTGTTGTAGAAATGTTGGCAACAAACCTGTTGCGTGTGAATTTACCCTAAGAGAAACTCTGTTGCTGTGACAGTGGACTTACAGCATATCGCAGCTCATGCCCACATCTGTATTGCAAATGTTGACAATTACTAAAAGACAAATAGTTAATATATAAAACACAAACATGGATAAAAAGATACATTTATATACAAATTGGCAAAAAACAATGCTAAGTACTCCTTGCTAAAAGACATAATTCATCTCGTGACTGGGAATCGGCACTATAAGGGCAAGCTTTTGCTAACAAATTTTATAGGCCTCGCACAAACCGAAAGTTTTTATTTTTTTTAATGAGCCCTAAGGCCCCATGCACACGACCGTACCCGCAATCAAGGCCCACGATTGCGGGCACGGCCAGCCGCTGACTGACAGCCGCATTTTCGGGCCGTGCTCCCATACAAAGTATGGGAGCACGGCCCGCAAAATGCGAAAGAACGGACATGTTCCATAATTCCAGGAACATTTCCACGGCACTGACACCCTTCCGTAGTGCTACGGAAAGGTGTCAGTGTTCAATGAAAGTGAATAGCTCCGTTTTTGCGGACCGCAATTGCGGTCCGCAAAAACTGAGGTTTTTTACGGTCGTGTGCATGGGGCCTAAGGCCTCCTGCACGTGGCCGTAGCCGTGTGCAGACACTGTGATTACGGGCACGGCCGGCCGTGGACTGTCACCCGCACTTGTGGGCAGTGCTCCCATTATAAAGAATAGGAGCATGGTCCGCATATTATCAAAAAAAAAATATATAAAATAGGACATGTCCTATTTTTCGCTGGTCATTTCTATGGCCCGGACACCATCCCGTAAATATACGGGAAGTGTCTGTGCGCTATAGTATTGAATGTATCCGTATTTTGATCTGCAATTACGGATCTGTAATTGCGGCTCAAAATTGCAGTCATGTGCATGGGGCCTAACACCTGGATGGCTCTTTACTGCCAATGATCCAGAGCACCATAAACTCTGCAGCAGAACATTGCAGTGGTCCAGGATGAAATCTAAAAAAAAAAAAGAAAACAAACATGGTTATATTGCATACAAAAAAAAATACACTTTTAGCATCTCATGTTCAAATGTATCCTCTCTTAGGCTCTTTTCAGAAACCATTTTTGCTTTCTGTCGGAGGTATATGTTGGGAGAACTTCCCCAACATTTAACTCCAACTGAACGCTGCAAAGTATACCACTCCATGCCTCCCATTGTAAATACATGTGCCGGTCATTTGTTCCATGGGAGAGAAACCTCTCCCCATTGAAATAAACATGCACACTCAGCCAAGCCGAGCTTGCATGTTTATGGTGGAGTCGGAAGAAACAGCCGTCAACCGAACGAGCATTCGTCCGACAGCCCTCTCATGTGTATGGCCACCATTAGGAACACACAGTATGTTGAATGGCAACATGTCAGAGCCTAAGTCGAGATGCCCCCATACACATTGGATCAGTGGCGGATTTCACTGACAAATCTTATTTTTTTTATTGTCAACTTCAAGTGAATCTCTACTCTTGAATACCATTCTTCTTTTGTCTTAAGCTATATTAGGTTAAAAAAACTTCTGTGTTGATTCATTTGTTAATATATATTTATAGCGGTCAGAGGTTTGTTTTTCAGATACAGAGATCTAAATCCCCTGCATAGAGAAACAGCGCTCCTCAAGTTACAATATGATTTTAGTTCCATTGTTACTTGAAAATATTGTAACTTGAACCAATTACCAGTTTTCCCAGTTATGGTCTCATAACAGGACTGCCCACAAATGACCTCAGTCCATTAGCCACATACTTTTGATGAAGATATCTTTGGACTTGGGGGGGTGTGGAAGATAAAATGCAACTATACTTCGTAAATAACTTGCAATCCCGAACTTGTAAATTATGAGGGCAGCATTTGTTTCAAAGAATCATTTTAAGAAAGTACTAAAAGGACTACCTGGCACCATCTAAAGATCAGAACTTTTGAAACATTTTTCTACTTGGCGATGGAAGTGTCTTGAGTCAAGTTTTTGCCGCTTTTTGCAGGGCAAAATTGAAAGACTCTCAGCCCTTGAAAATGAAAAGGATTCGGGTTTATGATCTGAACAGACATTAGTAATTTGACTTGTGTCTTTACATAAAAAAGAGGAGTCTGAAATAAGAGTCACATTCCTGTCTTCGGGGGATGATATTGCTGAAGGCATCTCAAACTCATTCTTGGAGATTTGACAGCTGTCAGAAGTTGAAGATAAAAATGAATTGCCATTTGTATCAGACACAAGTACAGTTGACTCAGTCAATGGTATTGGTGTTCTTTCACATTCTTGACTCGAGTGACAATAGTCCGTGTTGCACTCCTCTTTCTGGGGCTTCATCTGCTTTATTAACTTTAGTGTCCTATTGAAGTTGTCACCAGTCCCATCAAGGTCCGCAATACATTGTAAATCTCTCTCATTGGACTCAAATTCAACCCCTC